>NC_135905.1:22779922-23315274 GCF_964194155.1 Cetorhinus maximus | reverse complement strand
TAGCGACAGAGGATGCAAAGCATAGTGTGTTTGATCAGTTATTCATTTGAATAAATCAGGAATGAAATATAAAACTGGCAAATGTACAGCATTGTTAAATATGCAGTGGAAGGAATGGAATTGTTATCTGAAGGATACTTGGGGACCTAGGAATGATGATCAGCACTAAACTCACAATTTAAAACTAACAAAGTATTGGGCTTGACAGCTCGGACAGCAGTAGTTCTGCTACCTCCAGGCAATCCAGTGCTTTTGTTACCACCTTCCCGATAGCAATTGTTCTGAATTTTACTTCACTATTGGAATACAAAGTTGAAAGGAGTGAAAAGTAAATCTCATGGGTATTACGGGCTTCTGTTTTACTTCAGATAGCATGAGCGATGGTGAAGAACAAAATGTTGCTCGAGTGAATCAGGGCACCTTTGCTTGGCTCACGCTATGGTGAATGTGTACTGCTGGTCAGAATCCTGTGGTTGCAGTGTTGCCGCTATTAGTTTACAGGCAAAATTTGTGTTCCGCTGATCTTCCAAGTCAGCAATTGCGCTGCTGATTGTGCTGCTGTGAGCCCAGTCCCTGTGGGGTGGTGTTATCTGATGATGGAGCATTCACTGGGCTTCATAACATCAGCACCCCAATGCTTCAGTTCAGCTTCTGCTTGCGTGTGGGATTCTGTCATTTGAAAAAACTAACCTCAGATGCAACTGTTCTACTCCATAGACAGCAATGCAATGAGGGCTTTAATTGGTGAGTGAGCTGAATCTTGTGATTTCTTTAACAAATTGAAGACAGAAGGTGGGGGGGAGGGGCATTCAGCCCATACACCTTTGTTTGTATTTTCCTACATTTTTTATATACTGAAACAAGTTTGCTTTTATTTTCATGTGTTTTAATGTCCAAATGTGTAGCAAAATAGGATATAAAACCCTGTCCTGTGATGAACTATCTGCAGGAGACAGTACCAGCTTCTTCATCACAGGCAACCGAAAACTCAAATATGTAAAATATAACAGAGTAACAGGCTGTTTGACCAAGCAGTCCACATTGCCACTTTCCCTGCACAAGCAAACCATCCTAATCGCATATACCCAGGCCTGGCTGCCTATCCCTTCAGCCACCTATCCACTCTAATGTTAAACTTTGACCCAGTTTCCACCTCGATCAGTGACCCAGGAAGTGAGTTCCACAACCTTTCAGCTCGCTGAAGCAGCTTCTCTTGCCCTGTGTTCTATTCTTGCATTTAATCTTGTATCAATGGTCCCTTGCTCTTGACTCATGGCTACTGGAAACAGTCAGTTTCTATCTATCCTATGCCTTCCTTTCATTTATATAGCACCATTCCTAACTGGAACTGCAGCAATTTGCACACAGCAAGATCCCACAAGCAGCTGGGAGGTAACAGCTAATCTGTTTCTAATGGAGGTTGAGGGATGAATATTGGCCCAGACATGGTGAGAAGTCGCTTCTCTGAACGATCCAGTGGCACTGTTTGAAGTGTGAGTGTTACCACTGAGAAGTCTGCTGATGCCTAAACATCTCAACTTATTAACCCGGAATAGAGACATGGCAGAAACCCAGAGTACTCCTTGTTCTTTATGGAGGCAAGTATTATCCCCAACTTTAACTAGAAAAAAACAACTTTCCACTGGGCAAAAAAAGCACCTACAGGAGAGAAATAAACAGTCCCCACCAAATCCTGGTGGGGAAACCTAGGGTGAAGGCTTGCTTGAGAAAATGGATTTCAGGAAAGTTTCTTGAGGGTGGGTGTTTGGGAGATGAAGTTCTGCAATCAGCGGTACTGGGGAAGGAGAGAGGAGATACTCAAAACCCGGGTCCGAAAAGCTGTACGAACGGACAGGCCGAAGCAAGTTACAAACGCTGGAAGGATTGTGCTTGTAAATGGGTTTGACAATGACAGCCAGAATTTTAAACTAACAAAGTTGACACGTGAAAGTTAAAAGGACAAAAAATGAAATGTTTCAGGTAGTGTGTCAGAAATGAGGAGCCCCCTTGGAGAACTGTTCAGTCGCAACAAATGTACGACTGAGACTCCAACAACTTTTGAAGGGTCAGAAACCTGAATCATTGACTCGAGATCTGTGGGGAGTAGATGGTAGTGTTTTTATTTATAGTGACAGGCTAATGGGTTATACATTAACAAAAGGAAGCAGGAGTTAGCATTTTTTAGCGCTTCACATTGTTATAGAGACATAGAGGTCTACGGCACAGAAAAAGATCCTTCTGCCTCGGTCAAACAAGTACCTAACTATTCTAATCCCATTTTCCAGCACTAGGCCCATAGCCTTGTATGCCACGGCATTGCAAGTGCACATCTAAATACTACTTAAATGTTATGAGGGTTTCTGTCTCTACCCCCCCTTTCAGGCAGTGAGTTCCAGATTCTCACTGGGTCCCTCTGGGTGAAAAAATTCTTCCTCACATCTCCTCTAAACCTCCTGCCCCTTACCTTAAATCTATGCCCCCTGGTTATTGATCCCTCCACTAAGGGGAAAAGTTCCTTCCTGTCGACCCTATCTATGCCCCTCATAATTTTATACACCTCAATCATGTCCCCACTCAATCTCCTCTGCTCCAGGGAAAATAACCCCAGTGTATTCAATCTCTCCTCATAACTAAAACTCTCCAGCCCAGACAACCTCCTGGTAAATCTCCTCTGCACTCTCTCTAGTGCAGTCACATCCTTCCTATAATGCGGATTCCAGAACTGCATGCAATACTCTAGCTGTGGCCTAGCCAGCGTTTTATACAGTTCCAGCATAACCTCCCTGCTCTTATATTCTATGCCTCGGCTAATAAAGGCAAGTATCCCATATGCCTTTTTAACCGCCTTATCTACCTGTCCCGCTACCTTAAGGGACCAGTGGACATGCACACCAAGGTCCCTCTGATCCTCGATTCTTCCTAGGGTCCTACCGTTCATCGTGTATTCCTGTGCCTTGTTTGTCCTGCCCAAGTGTATCACCTCACACTTATCCGGATTAAATTCCATTTGCCACTGATCAGCCCATCTGACCAGCCTGTCTATATCCTCCTGTAACCTAAGGCTATCCTCCTCACTATTTACCACCCCACCAATTTTTGTGTCATCCGCGAACTTACTGATCAACCCTCCTACATATTGGGTCATCCTATTGCTGATGTCTGTAGACACAGCAGCTAATTTATGTGCAGCGATACTCCACAAACAATGAGATGAATCACCAATTAATCTGCTCTAAAGGTATTTGGCTGATAAATATTGGTCAGGACGTCATTAGAATGCCCTGCCCTTCATGTTGTGCTATGAGATCTTATTACATCACATGAACAGGCAGGTAAGTCCCTTGATGTACACCTGGTGTGAAAAATGGCGTTTCTGACAATGCAGCACTTCCTCAGTAATGCATAGTGTTTAAAGTTTGGGGAAGGGTTAGAACTCGCTAAGTGCTACCATTGTGTGTCCTGACTCATATTGCTTGCTCTAATCTGTGGTGTACCTGTAATAGTTATTGAGTAGTGTGTTTCTTAGTCTGAATTTGAAAGTCTCAAATTGTTGTAATTGGAAGCAGAGACATCTGGATAATAGGATTGTGCAAGTGGCAACCATTGGCGCCTGTGATGGGAACAGCATGCAGCAGGGGAAGGGCAGCAGAGTCTGTGTCCTGGGAGCCCAGGAGCTGGGGGCGAAGCAGGAACCTTTGCCAGGAGCCCAGAGGAGTGGTTGGGTGGGAACAGGGCAGGAGCCTTTGACAGGAACCCGGGAAGGGCATGGTGTGCTGTGGTGCCTGCATCAGGATAGGTCCAGCAAAGATCTGAGCTTTTAGAAAGCTCCGTTAGTCATTTTCATTTCTATTTTGAAAGATTGGTTGAGTTTATGTTCCTCAATTGAAAGTTTGTTCGTTACTTTATTGTAACAGGGCATTTTCCTGAAAATATTTAAAATGTTATACAAGCAAAATTGAAATTAAAGATTCTGTGGCTTAGGGTGTGTATTTACTTCTGTTTCAGCCATGCTCCCAGACTGCCCACAGTAACTACTCTGAACCTTGAGATATAGTTATTCTTGTTTCGAAGGCAATTTTTGCACAAAGAATAGAATTATGTAGTAATTCAAAATAAGCAACAAAATTAACTTTTTGCAATTAAAAATGACTGGTATGAATTTGACATTAAAGGCTTATATTCCTATATGTAGACTGTAGCACCTGAATAAAACCTGTCCTTCACCACCCGCCATCCTTTTTTTAAAAATTTGTGGTTCATGACTGTGATGCAAAGATCAGCATTTCAGAATAGCAGACTACAATCGCGTCTTTCACTACTCCAGTGCTTGGGTTGTGCCAACACTTCCCAAGGAGCAAACGCTCCCAAGACACACAGATAATTTTTTGGCTTGGTGTCTGTCCCTTTAAAAATCCGTCCTTACACGTGGCTGATTAACCGCCAGCTGAGGCCTATGTCTTGTGTCAGACCTACTATCTAATAGAATTTTACAATGTCTTGTCTCCCAGGGAAAAAGCTTGAGAAGGAATCTAACTGATGAATTTTATATGCATGTGCACTTGATTGGTTCAGTTTGTATTTGGCTACCAATTCTCTGCATTCCTATAGTTACCTTGCATGCATAGAGCAGTTTGGGTCAGTGGGGTGGTCTTTTGAAAATCCCACGAGGAACAGCTTTGAAAATCAGGTGCTAAGAGAATGTTTGAACATTTGCGGCGAATTGCTCTTGAAAAACAGAAACACAAATTTTAAAATGGTTTACAGTGGATTAACCCTGCTCATAGTGGTGCAGTTTTCACTATCTTATCTCGTCAGAGCTGAATTAGAGATTCTGTTTGTTTATAACTATTTTATCATTCAAATTATTTGCTTGGTCATAGTTTCACATAAAGTTGCTTCTGTTTTAAAGTTCAAACAAAATCTGATGCCACTTCGAGATTGAAGAACAACCATATGCAGGTATCAGTATTCCAGTAGCTCAAAGCTGTTTTTGTTTGTTTACCCAAAGCTTGCCTAGATTTCCCAGCACTGATGGTTCCACTCGAAGGTTTGGGAACTGGGATTCGCACGGGGTAAACTCAAAGCTGAAATAATTAAGCAAACATCAGTCAGAAACTTAACAGGACGGTAAAAAACAGATGATGTCCCTGTCATAGACAGGGGACTCATGAGAGATGGACTCCATCTTACAGTTTCCAAGGTGGAATATTGGAAGTTTGGAGTTTACCATGTAGGCAACCGGGTGGCCAGATCCGCATTCATAGGTCAAGGTTATGGAGTCTTTCTGATGGTGACTGCATATGTTCCGGCACAATACTTGATGGAGATAGAATGTAATAGTATTTATTATCCTCTATCACTTGCCCCACCTCAACGAGTCCTGGTCAGGCAAGTTGTTAGCAGGCAGTTTCCAACTTAACTGCCCACCCAGTTCCAAAGAAGAGTCATGCTCAACTTGAAACGTTAGCTTTGTTTCTCTCTCCACAGATGCTGCCAGACCCACTGAGTATTTCCATCACTTTCTGTTTTTATTTCCACCGGGTGAGATGGGGTTGGGACAGGATGTGCAGAAATGTCAGGGAGTGGTTTATTAACGTAAGAACCTGAACTAAAATAAACATTTCACAATGAAAATCATGACCCATATAATTTCCAACCCCCCCCCACCCCCATACACACACAATTGCCTGCTCTTGTTTCATTAAGCTATCTTTTCTATACCATATTTCTCCAAAGCACAACTTTAAAACCCTTCAAATAAACAGAAAAGGCTGGAATTATGAAGCAAGTCAGTCATTTGTGCTTTTAAGCCTGCAGTTGGTGTCTTTTGCTTTATTCTCCTTTAAAGAGTGGCCTTTGGTTAAAATAAACCTTTTTTTTGTCGATTGTGAGCAAATAAAACCTTCAGGAATGATGGACAATGACCGTGAGGAAGTCTGATTCTGAGCTAGTTTCTTGGAAAGATCAGCACAATGGCCTCCTTCATTTGCAGTTGTCAATTTTGCTCATTCTAGGTTTCTCTCCTAATATTCCTCGGCTACTCTGCCTGGAGTCGATTCCAAAGATTCTCCTCTTGTACGAAGAAATTCTTCTTACCATCTTGAATGTTTTTGATGAGCTGGTACTCATATCACCTTCTGCCCCACTTTAACTTGACTCTGGATTAACCTCTTGTATTCCATATCAATTACTTTTAAGTTCTGTTCTCATTGGCCTTCTTTCAAAGGAGCCCAGTCTCTGGCATGATTAAATAGCAACAGATCAACAAGTATATATGCTTGTTCTCAGTCCTCCGAATAAGTTGTGGGTACGGGTGAACTTGCCTGCACAACAAAGGGTTAAATCACTTGAGTTCACGAGATCAGAATTTCTCAATACATCTCGTGTCTGAAACCTGTCAAACATTAACATTTATACTTACATGGCTTGACAAAGTAGTTTTATACAGTTAGTCAGTTGACTGCATGAACACTTGATTTAAAGAGATGCAATCTATCTCTAAATATAAGCTGGACAGGAACAATTTAATTAAAAGAGATTCTGAAATAGCATTATGCTTTAAGTGGAACCTTGTCCATATACCTCCAGGTGTGATCTTCAGTAATTTTATTTTGACAGTTGATGTTTTTTATTGGCTACACTTTTTATACTGGGGAGTGTGTTTATGTTCTGGCTGTATGTCAGTTAGTCATTATGTCATACAATGAAAACAGTTAAATGTTGACGGGACTACCAGTGATCCCACTGGTGAAAGAAGGGAGAAGAGGAAGATGGTGGACCCAGGATTGAATGTGGGTGAGTTCTGGGTGCATGATGTCTTGAGTGTACGTTAAAACAACAAATACCGTAGTGAAATCGGGTGAATTAACGTTTTGGGTGTCAGCTCTGCAGTCTGGACCTGGAATATTAACATTGTGTTTGCAGGTGCTGACATGTTTTCTGGTTTTCCAATACTTGCGTTTTTACTTCAACTTGTAGTATTTGCAGTTTACCTTCCAGGATGATTATTCCTGAAGTTGCTTTGGTTATGAGAGGGCAACTGGTGAGGTGAGGAGAGGGCAGGGAGATTGTGGATAGGTAGACTCATATAAGTGAGTCCACACTAAGTTTTGCTTCCCTTAGAATATCTGCAGCTTGTAAAGTGCTTACTGAGATTGGCAGATGTCCCACAAGTACCCAGTCCCCAGGTCTATTATAGTTTCTGGTGATGACATATTTTCAAGCCAATAGATTATATTAGAATTAGCTTCACTCAGAGGGAAACGGAGTTCAGGGCAGTTAGGAATCTTGCCCTGTTGTAAGTGGAATGAGAAAATGGGGGAGGAGTACAGGGGATGGGAGAAACAATTCTGCTCTACTAGTCGACAGGAGAAGGAATTGGAATATGAGGGATTATGTAAATTGATTTTCTCCCTGAAAAGGAGTAAATTGAGCGATGATGCAATTGCTGATTTCAGGATTCCCAAAGAACTGGATAATGTTGACCATGACCAGCTGCTCACCTTGTCCAGAACAGTGGGTCCAGAGTTGTCTTAAGTAGATTGGAAAACTAGACTAAAAGAAAAGCAATGAATCAGAATGATTACTGCACAGGAGGAGGCCAGGAGCAACTCACCCAGTTCCACACTCCTGCCTTTTCTCTTCAGATAATTATCTAATTTCCTTTTGAATCGGCTTCCATTCCACACACTCAGATCTATCTTTCTTGCTGTGAAAAATAGTTTTCCTGATGTCGCTGTTGCTTCTTTTGCCAATCACCTTTAAATACAAACATTCGGATGTGTGAACTAGGAGCAAGAGTAGGCCATTTGACCCTGCACTGCTATTCAGTAAGATCATGGCTGATCTGATTGTGACCTTCCCCCGATAGATTCTTGATAAACAAGGGGCTATCAGCCTTAAAAATATTCACTCTGCTTCACTTCCTTTTGAGGAAAGGCGCTCCAAAGACTCGCTACCCTCTAAGAGACCCCCTATTTTTAAACAGTGACCCCATGTTCTTGATTCTCCCACAAGAGGAAACATCCTCTCCACGTCCACCCTGTCAAGACCCCCTCAGGATTTTTAAATTGATTTTCAGTCAAGTCACCTTGAATTGGTGCCTTCTGGTTCTTGATCCCCCCCACCAATGGGAACAGTTTCTCTCTCTGTACTCTGTTCAGACCCCTCATGATTTTGAATACCTCCATCAAATCTCGGAGGAGAAGAGCCCCAGCTTCTCCAGTCTATGTAAGTGACTGAAGTACTTCATCCCTGGAATGATTCTCATGAATCTTTTCTGCATCCTCTCTAATGCTTTCATGTTCTTCCTAAAGTGTTTTGCCCCAAACTACTGCAGGTGAGGCAGAACCCATGTTTCATACAGGTTTACCATAACACCCTTGCTTTGATACTCTGCCCCTATTTATAAAACCCAGGATCCATTTGTGCACATATCCCCTTATTCCTTCACTCCTTTTGAATTGTATCCTTCAGTTTGTATTGTGTCTCCTTGTTCTTCCTACCAAAATGAATCACTTCACAGTTCTCCACACTTGAGTTTCATCTGCCACTTGCCTGCGCATTCCAACAGCCTTTATGTGCCCTCTTGAATTAGATCACGATCCTCTTCACAGTTCAGAATACTTCCAAGTTTTGTTTCATCTGCAAACTTTGAAATTATGCTCTGTACACCCAAGTCTAGGCCATTAATATATATCAGGAACAGCAGTAGTCCCAATACTGACCCCTGGGGATCTTCACTGTATACCTTCCTATGGTCTGAAAACTAACTTCACCACTACTCCGTTTCCTGTCGCTCAGCCAATTTCAAATCCATGCTGCCACGGTCCCTTTTAATCCATGGGTTCTAACTTTGCTGATGAGCCTGTTTTGGAAGTCCATGTATACCACATTAATCGCATTACCCTCATCAACCCTCTATGTTACTACATGAAAAAACTCAAGCAAGTTAAACATGATTTGTCCTTTAAATAAGGAATGTCAGCACAGATTAATCAACATTTGCCTAAATGACTGTTAATTTTGTCCCAAATCATCATTTCTAAAAGCTTTCCCATCACCAACAAGGGTGTAACATTTGGAAATATCTGGTCCCTTGGCACTACCCCATACCTAAGCAAGATTGGATGCTTATGATCAGTGCTTTTGCAGTTTCTACCCGTTAAGAGTTTTGCCTTCCCACCTTAATTCCAATTTATCTAGGCCAGATCTGTTCTCAGCTCACTGAAGTTGGCCCTCCCGCAATTAATTATTTTCACTCTGGATTTCTCCTTGTCCTTTTCCACAGCCAATCTAAACCTTAATACTTAATCCTCGGGGCTCGTCCCTTAAACGTTGTTCTACTGACACTTGATCCGCTTGACCCACCACATTCTGCAGCACCTGATCCAGCAGTGCCTCCTTCCTCATTTGGACCAGAAACACTTGCCCCTCTGTGCTTTTAACACTACTATCCCAGTCTGTATTTAAAGCCCCCCATCATAATTACTCTCTTATTCTTGCACTTCTCTGTAATTTCTTCGCAAATTTGTTCCTCTACATCTCTTCCATTAGTCGGTGGCCTTTGGACTACACCGAGCAATGTAATTGTGCCTTTTTTAGTTCCTTCGCTTTAGCCAAGTAGATTCTGCCCTTGATCACTCTGAAACATCCTCTCTCTCTCCAAAACCATAATGTTCTCCTTAATCAATAATGTTTACCACCCTCAACTGCACCCCCCACACCCCCAACTTTTCTTCCCTTCCCTGTCTTTCCTGGGCACATTGCATTCAGGAATATTTTTACCCAGCCCTGCCCTTTTTTGAGCCTGTCCTCTGTTATCACCACAAGATCATATTTGCATGTGGCTATCTGCAACGGCAGCTCACCAATCTTATTTACCACGCTCTCACATACATGCGCAGATTGTAGAATTTACTACATTCCCTCTAGGTCTGATCCCACCCAATACCTTACTATTTCCAGTAAGTGTCTCAATTCTCTGTGCAAGTTAGTTTCCTGTCTGATATTACCTCCTGGTTCCCGCATCCCTACGTTAGTTTAAAGTTTAAAGTTAGTTTAAACCCTCCCCGATAGCACTAGCAAATGGCCTGCAAGGATATTGGTCCCAGCTGTATATAGGTGTAACCTGTCTGGCCTGTAAGGGTCCCATTTCCCTCAAACTAGCCCTAATGTTTCAGGAAACTACAACCCTCCCTTCTGCACACTCTCTCCAGCCTTGCGTTCATCTGCTCTATCCTCCTCTTTCAGTATTCACTTGTGCGTGGTACCAGAAGTAATCCGGATGTTACTACCTTTGAGGTCCTGCTTGCTAATTTTTTTCCCTAGCTTCCTAAACTCTGCCTCATTGCTTTTTCTACCTATGTAATTAAGTACCGATATGTGCCACAACTGCTGGCTGTTCACCTTCTCGTGAGTGCTCTGCAGTCACTCAGTGGCATCCTTAACCTTAATTTGGATTCATATATGCATCGCAGAAATGCCTGCCCGTTCCCCTAACTGTAGAATCTCCTATCACTATTGCTTCCCAATCTTCCTCCTGCCCACTATATAGCTGAGCCAGCTGTGATTTTTGTGGATTAGTCGCTGGTTGCATACCCCAGAGGAGTCATCACTCACCAATATTCAGAATGGACTACTGGTTGGAGAGTGAGACACATTCTGGCGACTCCTAGACTACCTGTCTGGTCCTCCTTTGGCTGTGTCACAGTCACCCATTCCCCCTCTTCCAGCATACCCTCGAGCAGTAGGTGACCACACCGATAAATGTGCTCTCCATGAAGCACTCATTTTTGCGGATGCGCTGCAGTGGTGCCAGCTGTTCCTCAAGCTCTGAAACCTGGAGTTTGAGCTGCTGATGACGATTCCTGCACATGTGGTTATCCAGGACATGAGGACTATCCTAGAATTCCCACCTGGAACAGGATGTGCATTCCAGGGACCAAGCTTCCCTGCCATGTCTCTCTTTATTAAACTATTAAAATTACAACTTGAATGAATAAAGACTCGCTGCTTCTCACAAGTAAGCTGAGTCTCTTCTGCTAATGCCAGTTTATTTTATTGGGAGGTTAAATGAAATGTTTTTACTTAACTTTTATGTTTTATAAATATCTTAGATTTTAATTTACTGAAAAATTCAAAACCCTTTAATGTTTCTATCCCTTCCTGTTTAATTTTAACTCTATCCTGTAGATCTGATGAATTAATTGAACACTAATTGTGAATTATCAAAATGGCCTTAGCTGTATGCTAATTAATTGATTGAGTTACCTTGAAGTTAATTAATTTAAATGAAATTGTTAAAATAAAAATTCTAGGCTTACCAGTGTACTCAGCCCATGTGACTCATTGTGCTGTGACGTCACTTTGCAATATAACCCTGCCTTTCGCCACTCCCCCCACCCCCCCCCAACTATACTTTGCTGCTCTGCATTTAAAGAATTTCCCCAATTATTTGAATCTTTGGTTCCACATTTCTTGGAAAATCAGCCTCCCAAAAGAGAGCAGCCAACTGGCTACTTGATTGCATTTTCCATTTCACTGCTACTATCTGTACCATCTCAATGAAGAATGAAACCGGATGGACCACCTGGCATCAACCTGGGCACCGGAAACGACAATGGCGAACTCAGCTTTTATTATAATGGTAAACCCAGCCCTGTCAACCCTACAAAGTCCCCCTTAGTAACACCTGGGGGCCTGTGCCAAAATTGGGAGAGCTGTCTCACAGACAAGTCAAGCAACAGCCTGACAGAGTCATACTCTCAGAATCATACCTTACAGGTCATGTCCCAGACACCACCATCACCATTCCTGGGTATGTTCTGCCTCAACGGCAGGGCAGACCCAGCAGAGGTGGCAGCACAGTGGTGGACAGCCATGAGGGAGTTCCCCTCTGAGTCCTCAACATCGACTCCGGACCCCATGAAGTCTCATGGCATCAGGTATAATGTGTAGATGTGAAATCGTTCATTTTGGCAGGAAGAATAAAAAGGAAGCTTATTACCTAAGTGGTGAGAGGTTCAGAGGAATCTGGGTGTCCTGGTGCATGAATCACAAAAGGTTAGTATGCAGGTACAGCAGCTAATTAGGAAAACTAATAGAATATATCATTTATTGTGAGGGGAATTGATTACAGAAATAGGAGGTTATCCTTCAGTTGTACAGGGCATTGGTGAGACCAATCTGGAGTATTGTGGACAGTACTGGTTTCCTTTTTTAAAGAAATATGTAACTGCATTAGAAGCAGTTGAGAGAAGGTTTACTATACTAATAACAAGAATGGGTGGGTTGTCTTATGTGGAAAGGCTGGACAGGTTAGGCTTGTTGCAATTTAGAAGAGTAAGAGGCGACTTAATTGAAACCTTTAAGACCCTGGGGGGTCTTGTCAGAGTGGATATGGAGAGGATGTTTCCTCTTGTGGTAGAACCTAGAACTAAGGGTCGCTGTTTAAAAATAATGGGTTGCTCATTTAAGACAGATGAGAAATTTTTTTCTGACGGTAGTGAGTCTTTGGAACTCTTCAGCAAAAGGCAGTGGAAGCAGAGTCTTTGAATATTTTTAAAGCAGAGCTAGATAGATTCTTGATTGACAAGGGGATGAAAGGTTATGGGGGTAGACAGGAATGTGGGATTGAGGTTACAGTCAGATCAGCCTTGATCTTTTCAATGGCGGAGCAGGCTCGAGGGGCCAAGTGGCCTACTCCTCCTAATTCGTATGTTCGTATGAGCAAAGAAACCTCCTGCTGATTACCACGTACTGTCCCCCCACAGTTGATGAATCAGTGCTCCTCCATGTTGAACACCACTTGGAGGAAGCACTGAGGGTGACAAGGGAACAATGTATGCTGGGTGCGGGACTTCAGTGCCCATCACCAAGAGCAGCTCCGTAGCATCAGTACAGACAGCTGCCCGAACTCTAAAGGACAGAACTGCTAGACTGGGTCTGCAGCAGGTGGTAAGGGAAAAACATACTTGACCTCATCCTCACCAACCTGCCTGCCGCAGATGCATCTGTCCATGACAGTATCGGTTGGAGTGACCACCTCAGTCTTTGTGGAGCCGAAATCCCGCCTTCACATTGAGAATACCCTCCATCATGTTGTGTGGCACTACCACTGTGCTAAATGGGATAGATTTCAAACACATCTAGCAACTCAAGACTAGGCAACCATGAGGTGCTCTGGGCCATCAACAGCAACAGAATTGTACTCAAACACAATCTGTAACCTCATAGCCTGGTATATCCCCCACTCAACCATTACCATCAAGCCAGGAAATCAACCCTGATTCAATGAAGAGTGCAGGAGGGCATGCCAGGAGCAGCACCAGGCATACTTAAAGTTGAGGTGTCAATCTGGTGAAGCTAAAACACCAGACTACTTGTGTGCCAAACAGCAGGCGATAGAACTAAGTGATTCCATAACCAACGGAGCAGAACTAAGCTCTGCAGTCCCGTCCAGTTGTGAATGGTGGACAATTAAATAAATTCATAACAAATATCCCCATCAATGATGAGAGAGCCCAGCACATCAATGCAAAAGATAAGGCTGAAGCATTTGCAACAATCTTCAGTCATAAGTGCTGATTGGATGATTCATTTCAATCTCCTCCAGAGATCCCCAGCATCACAGATGCCAGCCTTCAGCCAATTCAATTCACTCCACATGATATCAAGAAACTGCTGGAGGCATTAGATACTGCAAAGGCTTTCGGCCCTGACAAAATTCTAGCAATAGTACTGAAGACTTGTGCTCCAGAACTTGCCGCACCCCTAGCCAGGCTGTTCCAGTATAGCTACAACACTGGCATCCACCCAGCAATGTGGAAAATTGCCCAGGTATGTCCTGTACATACAAAGCAGGACAAATCCAACCTGGCCAATTACCACCCCATCAATCTATTCTCAATCATCAGTAACGTGATGGAAGGTGTCATCAACAGTGCTATCAGGCGGCACTTGCTTAGCAATAACCCTCTCACTGATGATCAGTTTGGTTTCCACCAGGGTTGCTCAGTTCCTGACCTCACCACAGCCTTGGTTCAAAAGAGCTGAACTCCCAAGGTGAGGTGAGAGTGATTGCCCTTGACATCAAGGCAGATTTGACTGAGTGTGGCATCAAGGAGCCCTAGCATAGCTGGCATCAATGGGAATCGGGGAAAACTGTCCACTGATTGGAGTGATACAAAGGAAGATGGTTGTGGTTATTGGAGGTCAATCACCTCAGTTCCAGGACATCACTGCAGGAGTTCCTCAGGGTAGTGTCCGAGGGCCAACCATCTTCAGATGCTTCATCAATGACCTTCCTTCCGTCATAAGGTCAGAAGCGGGGATGTTCGCTGATGATTGCACAATGTTCAGCATCATTCACGACTCAGATACTGAAGCAGTCCATGTCCAAATGCAGCAAGACCTGGACAATATCCAGGCTTGGGCTGACAAGTGGCAAGTAACATTTGTGCCACACAAGTGCCAGGCAATGACCATCTCTAACAAGAGAGAATCTAACCATTGCCTCTTGACGTTCAATAGCCTACCATCACTTAATCCCCCACTCATCAACATCCTGGGGGCTACCATTGCCCAGAAACTGAACTGGACTAGCCATATAAATACTGTGGCACACAAGAGAAAGTCAGAGGCTAGGAATCCTGCAACGCGTAACTCACCTCTTGACTCCCCAAAGGCTGTCCACCATCTACAAGGCACAAGTCAGGCGTGTGATGAAATACTCTCCACTTGCCTGGATGAGTGCAACTCCAACAACACTCAAGAAGCTTGACACCATCCAGGACAAACCAGCCTTCTAGATGGGCACCCCATCCACAAACATTCACTCCTCCCACCACCGACGTACAGTGGTAGCAGTGTGTGCCATCTACAACATGCACAGCAGGAATTCACCAAGGGTCCTTAGACAGCACCTTCCAAACCCACGACCACTACCATCTAGAAGGACAAGGGCAGCAGATAGATGGGAACACCACCACCTGGAAGATCCCCTCCAAGCCACTCACCATCCTGACTTGGAAATATATCGTCATTCCTTCACTGTCACTGGGTTAAAATCCTGGAACTCCCTCCCTAACAGCACTGAGGCTGTACACCACATAGACTGCAGTGGTTCAAGAAGGCAGCTCACCACCACCTTCTCAGGGGGCAATTAGGGGTGGGTAATAAATGCTGGCCCAGCCAGCGAAGCCCACATCCCGAGGAGAAATTTTTTTTATACGTCTCTCTGGAAACTCCATCTCATCGTTGCTTCCCGGGCCTCCCTTAAATGGATGTCCATTTAAATCAGCAGCGATTTTTTTTTTTTAAAAACAAGCATTATTCTTAGTCTGTAGATGGTATTAATGAGGCAGGATTTTTTTACCCCTCCATTGAGCATCAACTAGATTGTGTGGGGCTGGAGTTAGGCCTAGAGTGGGTGGACTGGCAGATCTGTCGCTGAAGAACATTAGTGAGTGTATTCTGTTTATACGACAATCCACGCTTTTAATTGTCATTTTTCTGCTGCTCGCCCACAAAGTACCAGATTTATTGAATTCAATTTCACAACTTACCATGGTTATATTTGAAACTATAACTTTTGTTAGTTCAGCGTCACCGCCACTAGTTTGCTGTACCCTTGATCTGTCCTCTTGTGCAATCTGTAAACCTTCAAGCACTAATGTTTGAACCTTTAGCTTTGAATGAAACTCCTACTGATTTGACCTAAAAGCAGGAAACTTATGGATCCTGCACACTGCCTCTTCCTCATACAGGTTCCAATTGGATAGTCTCTAGTACAATGTAGGGTGGTGCTGAATTAAAACAGGTTATCTTGTAGACTCATATATGTTTGAAAGAGGGTGTTACCATGTCCTGTCTGTGCTGGCACTTTTACTCATCTTTCTACTTTGGTCAAAAGGAAGATCTGCCTTTTGTACCAAGTAGCAGGGTAATGAGTAAAGGGACGTAATTACATGGGCACATAGGACCTAGGAGCAGGAATGACCATTTGGCCTTTCGAACCTGCTCCATCATGACCTGGTCATGGCCTCAACTTCACCTTCCTTCCTGTCTGCGCCCATAACCCGTGACTCCCTTGTCTATCAAAAATCTAACTCTGCCTTAAATAAATTCAATGACCTGCCTCCAGAGCTTTCTGGGGAAGAATATTTCACAGGCCAAGGGGAGAAAAATTCTTAGGTCCATCTTAAAAGGGGAGACCTCTTATCCTTAAACTGTCTCCTAGTTGACATCTCTCTGCACACCCCCACCGCCCCACAAGAGGAAATATCCACCCTATGAAGTCCCCTCAGGATCTTGGACGATTCAAAAAGGTCATCTCTCGTTCTTCTAAACTCCAATGGGTATAGGCCCGAACTGTTCAACCTTTCTTCATAAGTTAAGCCTTTCAACCCAGGAATGAGTCGAGTGAACCTTTTCTGAACTGCTAATGCAATTGTATATTTTTTAAATGAGACCAAAACTGTACACAGTATTCCAGATGTGGACTCGCCGAAGTCCTGTACAGCTGCTGTAAAACTTCCCTACTTTTATATTCCATCCCCCCTGACATAAACACCAACATTTCATTTGTCTTCCTAATCTCTTGCTGATCCTGCATACTAACTGTTTGTGATTTATGTACCAGGACTCCCAGATCACTCTGTACCTCAAGAGTTCTCCAATCTCTCTCCATTTAAATAATATTCTGTTTTTTTTATTCTTATCAAAGTGGACAAGTTCACATTTTCCCATATTATGCTCCATCTGACAGATTTTTTTCCACTCACTTAAGGAGTCTACAAGGGAATATAGATAGTTTGTCATCTTTTTCCTACCTCTCTTTGTGTCATCAGCAAATTTAGCTACTGTACATTGTCCCTTCATCCACGTCATTGCTATAGATTGTAAATAGTTGAGACCCCAGCAACTGATCCCTGTGGCACTCCACTGGTTACAGCTTGCCAACATGAAAATGACCCATTTAGCCCTAATGTCTCCTTTGTTAGCTGGCCAATCCTCTACCCATGCTAATATGTTACCACCCACACCATGAGTTCTTATTTTGTGTAGTAACCTTTGTAGCTCCTAATCAAATGCCTTTTGAAAATCCAAATACACCACACCTACATCTATATTCTGTATATGTTGGTCATAATATTTGCACGTTCTGATGTTTTTTGAAGTTTGCCAATTTCTAATTATAGATTGAGTACTGTAGTGAACTCCAAAGCTGTGATTATGCAAGCTTACTGCAATGATTTAGAATCACCAGCATTGGGTGGGGGAGAAGCAGCGGTAATTAAAGTAGGGAAACCATGCAGCAATTGAATAGGGCTTTGGTGAGACCACACCTGGAGTACCGTGCACAGCTTTGGTCTCCACATCCAAGGAAGGACTTGCATTGGAGGTGATGCAGGAAAGGTACACTAGATTGGTACCTGGGATGAGGGAGGTGCCCTATGATGAGAGGCTGAGTAAATTGTGTCTCTATTCTCTAGAGTTTAGAAGAATGAGAGGTGATTTCATTGCGGCATACAAGATTTTGAAAGGGCTTGATGGGGTAGACAGAGATTGTTTCACCTGGCTAGGGAAATTAGAACAGGGGGTAACAGTTTCAGGATAAGGGGTCGGTCATTTAGGACTGAGATGAGAAATTTCTTCACTCAAAGGGTTGTGAATCCTTGGAATTGTCCACCCCGGAGGGTTGTGGATGCTTGATAGTTGAATATATTTAAGGCTGAGACAGATTTTTAGTGTCTTAGGGAATCGAGGGGTATGGGTGTAGGCAGGAAAGTGGAGTTGAGGCAGGTGAGGCAGATTGTATTGAATGGATCTAGGTCTCGGCACTGTAAGCTCTATTGCTCCTATTTCTTGTGTTCTTTACAAGTACAGACTTTGCATTAAATTTGTATACTGTATCCTTTTGGGAACTATGTATATAATTTTTTTCCTGTTGTTAGATGCTGTTTGGATCTTTATTCTTTTATGTATAAGTAGGTTTCATTTTCTTTTGCAGGCTGATGGGGAATGTTGGCTTACACCATTATTCTGCTTGATTACTGCAGCCACCACAGAGCTGAGATTTATGAAGTGAGATCTGTTGCGGCAGATAGGGGCGGTGGGCGGCAGATAGGGGCGGTGGGCGGCAGATAGGGGCAGTGGGCGGTGGGCGGCAAATAGGGGCGGTGGGCGGCAGATAGGGGCGGGCGGGCGGCAGATAGGGGGGGGGCGGGCAGCAGATAGGGGGGGGCGGGCGGCAGATAGGGGGGGGGGGGGGCGGCAGATAGGGGGGGGGGGCGGGCGGCAGATAGGGGGGGCGGGCGGCGGGCAGTCTTTGTAATGCATCAAAGCTGGATATTTCCTCCATAACTTACAAAAAGAGCAGCAGATTGCTTGCTTAACTATAGTGATTCTACCTCTGCAAACAGCTCATTCTGGAGGACTTGCCGGCTTTGATTATTTCCAGAACTTGAAGTGCCATGGCTGATTGTGTTTGTTCTTTAGTTGCTCTCTAACCAGCAGCACACTTAGTATAAGTAGATGGCACCTCACTAGTCTCCCTTTAAAATGGCCATTGGATATTCAGTTGCGATTAGCTGTGGAATCTGTTTTGTCAAGAATGTCTAGATGTGATGGGTTAGTGTGAAATGATGCTGTGTTCACGGTTTACTCCAGAGAATGCAACCACCAAACTCTTGATACAAGTAGGGAACCTTTTGTGCCAACAGTTTTTTGCGGAGAGCGTGTATGAAAGTTGCCAAACTGCCTGTTGGACAAACTGCACTGGCACATCAATTGCTTGGACTGTAAAGCAAAATGTTAGTTGCGCCAGAAATTCTGTTGTGTTCGCCTTGCACTGAGTTAGGAATTCAGATGAATAAAGTATTCTGAGATTCTGTGAAATCAGAATGACTTGTTGCATAGTGAAAGAAAAACAGAGTGCTGGAAGCCCAGCAGATCAGGCAAGATCAGTAAAGAGACATGGGTAGGTTGATATTTCACCCAGTTCCTTTTAACAGAATCTGATTGATGTCTTTACAAATAAATCACCACAGGGAAACCGGCATGGAGCCCCACCAGCCTGTGTGGGTGTTGATTTTTCCAGCTGAACAGTATCCAATGCTGTGTTCCCGCCCTGCTCCCATATCCCTTTGTTTTCCTTGTCTTCAAACACTTATTTTTAAATGTTCAATGTTACCCACAATAAGTGCTTGTGGTGGAAGAATGAATCCAAAGCTTTTTTCTTTTACTTCAAGCTGGTTTATTCTGAAGACAGCTCCTCAGTGCAGCAGGCTGCCTAATAGCTTCCACACAGTGTGTTCCAACTGTATCTAAAAAATTCTTTAGAGTTATCAACAGTCACAGATTGCAACTCTTTCGAGTACAATCACAGTTCTTAGTTTCCGGGAGTGGGACATGAACCCACAACCCTCTGATTCAAAGGCGAGGGTGCTATGAACTGAGCCACAGTCCAACTGTATCTATTTATACTGTTTAGATGGGAGAACCAATGCCCCTCACCTGTTTTAACTAGCAATTGTCTTTTAAGTTAATTGGCATACAATATGATTACTGATACATTGACAGATTCCCCTCTTTTTAAATTAAAGCTTTGAACAATTAAAGAACAGACTTTATTTCCTTCTGTTTGTTTCAAAAAGAAACATTTTCACGTTTATAGATCTCACCTTTATTTTACCAAGTATATATAAACAATTAAATAAGGCAAAAGTTTTTTTCATTTCATCATTATAACACATGACACCCCTTTTCCAATACATTTAATAATTTCTTAGAGCAGGCGCTTCTCGTTAAACAGTCTGATATTTGGTAACTTGTGTCAACCTATTGTATCTTAGAGATCTCTCTTTAACATTTCTTTTATACTGGCTAGGTCTATTCTTAGCCTTTTCTCAGCAACACTTTTCATCGAATGAACATTATCCCAAAGAGAGTGGTTGTCAACAAACCTTTATCACATTGCCCCTTATCCAATCTACTGACAGAAATATTATATAAGTAAACCCCCATATCTATCACTTCTACTAATGTCAGAGTTTCAGCCACTAAGGTGCTTTTCACTACCCTTTTTATTTATTTTCTTGGCCTCCCAAGCCAGCAGGCAACATTTATCATTCCTTCCCACCAAGAATATGATAAATCCTGCTGTGCTAGAATATCCATTTGGAAGATTGGTATGTGAAGCATCACCAAAAATAACCAACCTCATATCTTCTGGTTCACCCAAGGCTGGAAACTTGAGTGTGCATCTTTCAGAATTTAATTTCTTTAATGTTTTATTTGCTCTCAGAACTTCAACTGTAGCATGTTTCAACATGGTACTCAGCTCCAACATATAACTAGCGTTAGGCTTAGTTTGAGTGCACAACCTTTTCTAACTGCCTAATCAAATTTCTCAATTGGCCTGTTTCTTCCTTGGAAGCAGGATCCTCTTTTTATGAGGTTCTAACCTGACTTATTGAGATATGATATGATTAACATTTCCTAGATAAGATTGTTGATTCAATGTCACTCCTGACTCGCTCTGTTTAATGTCTAAACCTATGTAGTTAAAGGTCCCTGAAGCCTGATTCCTGATTTTGAATTCCTTCTTTATCTTCTCGATTACCCGTTACTCAAATTCTACAGCACCTCCCCACAGGAAATCATCATCATGCACGATAAATATTCCAGCTAGTTTCTCCTTATGGTGCCAATAGAACATTGCGGGGTCTGCCTTTAACTGAACGCAACCTGTTTTCAACAGGACAGACCTCAGGGGAAAATTACCAAGCTCTTTACGCATTATTCAACCCATAAACACACTTGTTCAATTTCCACAGCTTTCCTTCTACGTCCCTGGCCTCTTTGGGCAGTTTCAAAAAAAACTTCCCTTTGAAACTTCTCCCCCTGTAAAAATACAGCCTTTTTATCAATCAGTTTTCACTCCCAGGTATAGGATGCCAAAATAACTTTTTTTAAAAATCTTCTAACTCACGTTCCCCTGCAGTAGGCGATTCCACTCTGACATCCTGATCGTCGAGTCTCTCTTCAAAGCCTCGGGCTACTAATCTCGCTTTGGCCTTACACATGCTGCCTGGGAGCAACTTTTCTGTACAGATGCATCTGTGAGATAAAGCTGGCTGTCCCCTGTCAGGTATTTCAGTATATACCCCAAATTCCTTCCAACTTTCCAACTCTCCTTTTGACTTCCTTTATCAGCTTGTTTTCCAATTTATTAGCAGCTACTAAAATCTCTCGGTCATAAGGACTTCTACTTTTATTGACATTCCTATCTTGCTCTCTAGTCCTCGCTCTTGTTAAGCTACGGCCTCTACTCACATTACTCTTCCTTTCTGAACTGTTACTATATGATCTTTCTCCCATTCGAGCAGAACCCCGTTCCCAAGTCCGTGATTTTTTTCTGGGGTCATAACCACTTTCTGGTCCACTGTCAGAACTCGTACTGCGCTTTCTGGGTTTCCACATCTTTACCTCAGTTTGCCAGTCCATAGGTTTTGTCTCCTGACCTTCATCCTGCAAATTTAGCCAATATTTGTATTTACCAGTGGCCTTTCCTGCTCTCCCTGTGATGGTGGCATCCCTCCAGACACTGGCCCCTTCTGGCATGCACGTTACCTTTGTTCCTACTTTGGACAGTTGTCCTTTTGGATAAATGGTGTTATCCTGTACCTCAGTGTTACTTTGTACATCGTCAGTCGACCCTCTATCTGCCGTAGTCTGCTCCTCATAACTGTCCAATATATAAGTATGTGAAGTACACAGTGCTTCTTCGATTTCTATGTCTTGTTCAGAACGTATAAAGGTATGGTCAGTGCCTATTAACCTCGAAGAATGTACCCTAACAGTTTGATTGCTGTGTTGCACAATTACTACTTTCCCATCACTCCCTATTACCTTACCATGTCCTTTCCATTCTTTCTGGCCTTCCCTTTTGTAATCTACCATGTCTCCTTGTCTAAGCTGTGTTCCCAATGGCCTTATGTGGTGCTGTAGGGCTCGTCGAATTTTCTCCGAAACCTCAGCTTTAATGAAAGCTTTTCAACCTGTGTGCAAATATTCAAATGAGCAGAAAAAGTGGAGCTAATGCTAGTCCCTTCTAGAGCAGGAGGGAGCATCTGATAACACCAAAGGCAACTTCAGATTTCTTCCATACATCAACTGGTACAGACTGTACCCCAACCATTTGCAAAACGTTCTTTGCTAGCGCCATTTGCAACTTATAATATCGGCTGATCAACCAGATTGTATGTAACGTCGTCTTATCACCGCATGATTTCTTTCACAAAGACCATTACTAAATGGGTTCTCAGCTGCAGTGTGCATAACTATGATGTTCAAATTTTCACAAGTCTGAATTCCCTCATTGGCAAATTCCCCACCGTTATCTGTCAGGAACTTGGTTGGTGTTTCTAATTCTGTTCCTACCCATTTCTCCATGACCTTTACTTATGTATTACAGTGGAAAGGCTAAATCTGATTGCCATATCCATGAAGTGTAGTAAAAAGATACCCCTATCCTTGTCCCAAACTTTTAAGTTCATTGCCACTGCGTGGTTAAACTCCCTGGCTATTGGTGAGCTCACAACAGGTAGCGGTGGTGTCTTGCGATATTTAAGACAAACTTCACACACAGCAGTGATTTGCTCAATAAGGCTATCCTTTATCAAGCAGTCCTGCATCTTTGAAGTAGAGTCTTCGGTTTCTGTGGCGTCGGATGTGCAAACTGTCTATGTAACTTCCAAATGATCTTTTTGTCCATCAAATTCTCATTCCGAGAAGTTAACAGAACCTCATAAACTTGTGGATGAGAAATCTCTGGCTTCCTTAGTGGCAGGCAGTAATGGCCTGACCGTGTAAAATGTAGATCCGCGTCTTTTCCCGAACACAACCGCTCTATCGTTCTTCTCGTCTCGCATCATCTGATCCTTTTCATTGCAGATCGGCTTAACAATAGTGGTATCTCACTAGAAACTACCTCAGTACTGATAGACAGACTGATCGCTGCTGCCTCACAAGGGAGGACTACCCTTTTGGAAGATGTTAATGTGTTATCATCTCCGAACCTGAAGCAGGTGGAGCTTTCATACTCGACCTTCTGTCGGTCTGCCTCATCGAGACCCCCAGAAAACAGTTAAGCCAGTCCATGCCCCACACGTAGAATTTAACCCATTAGCACTAAAAGACTATCAATGTGGGAAATGCGAGCACAGTGCAGTAACTTAAACGCCAGTACAAACTCTGGAAGTTCAAGTTCAAATGTTGTAGTTTCCTGTACTATTTGTCAAAATCCATGATATATTCTTCCATGGACTGATCACCTGATTTCCTAAATCTATGAAAGATTGTCCAAGCTTTGTATGCTTCCAATAACTCATCCTTTTTTGTAAAATGTATCCAAAAATTGTAACAGAAGACCCAATCTCTCTTCATGATCCAAATCATCCACTTTCCACTCTGAAAATGCCTTACTCCTTATCTTACTTTTGGCTGGTATTGATAACGCCAAAGCCATATGCTCTTTCGGGGTATGGAAATAATCCAGGTCCACATCTCAACCTCAGCCTTCCATTGCTGACAAGGTTCAGACTCAAAAAATTGGCTGATAGTCAAAGCCTGCAATTTTGCACTCTCCTTCCGCCATTCCATAACTTAAATTGTCAGCAACAGTACACTTCTTTTCCCTCAGAGGATTGAGACAAAAGCTTCATGTACAGCAATCAATCACCAGAGCTTAAAAGTTCATCCTCTGCTACCATGTTATTCACAATAAGTGCTTGTGGTGGAAGAATGAATCCAAAGCTGTGTTTTTTTTACTTCAAGCTGAAACCGCATGGTTTCTTTCACAAAGACCATTACTAAATGGGTTCTCAGCTACAGTGTGCATAACTATGATGTTCAAATTTTCGCAAGTCTCAATTCCTCATTGGAAAATTCCCCACCATTATCTGTCAGGATCTTCGTTGGTGTTCCTAATTCTGTTCCTGTTCCTACCCATTTCTCCATGACCAGGCTCCTCAATACTGTAGACTTCCTAGTAACTTCCACACAATGTTCCAGCTATATCTAATTATATTGTTTAGATGGGAGAACCAATGCCCCTCACCTGTTTTAACTAGCAATTGTCTTTAACAATGTAATTGCCATGCAATGTGATTACATTGGAATCATTGCTTTAATCAATAACTATGGTAGTGCAATTCACATCCTCAAAACCCTCTGTTTGGAAAAATGTTTCTGCTCTGTTCTAAATCTTCTGCATTTTATTCTTTAGTGACATCATCAGAAAGTACAGCATTAATTTTCACATTTACACTGACACCAACTCTACCTCATCATCTCTCAACACCCTCACAGTTGCTAAATTATCAAAAATTCTTTCGAGTTATCAACAGATCGCATGTAACTCTTTTGAGTACATTCACAGTTCTTGGTTTCAGGGAGTGGGACGTGAACCCACAACCCTCTGATTCAAAGGCGAGGGTTGCTAAATTATCAACTTGCTTGTCTGACATCTAGTACTGAATGAGCAGAAATTTCCCCCAATTAAATATTGGGAAGACCAAAGCCATTGTTTTTGTTCCCTGCTCCAAATGCCATTCCCTAGCTGCTGACTCCATCCCACTCCCTATTAACAGACTTTATTAAGCTAGTCTGTTCAGACAACCTTGGTGTCACATTTGATCTCAAGATGAGTTTTTAGCCTTATATTTGTGCCATCGTTAAGAGTGCCTATTTCCACCTCCATGACATCACTTGACTTCGCCAAGTCTCAGTTCATCAGCTGTTGAAACACTCATCCATGCCTTTGTTTTGACTTGACCATCGAACACACTCTTGGCTAGTCTCCCATGTTTTACCCTCTGTAAACTAGAGGTCATGCAAACTCTACTGCCTGTGGCTTAAATCAGAGGAAGTCCCATTCCCCTATCGCCCCTTGTGTTCATTGCTTGATCAAGAGCTGATGTAGATCAATGTCTTGATTTTAAAATGTACATCCTTGTTTTCAAAACCCCCATAGCCTTGCCCTTCCTTTCTCTGTAATCTTCTCCATCACACATTCCTGTGCTCCTCTGAACCTGGTCACTTCTGCATTCCCAATTTTAATTGCACCACTATTGTGGCTGTGTCTTTAGCTGCCTGGGCTTCAAGCTCTGGAATTCCCTTGCTACACTTCTTGCCTCTCTACCTCATTTTCCTCCTTTATGACACTCATTGACCAAAATTTTGGTCACCTGACCTAATATCTCCTTACATGGGTCGGCGTCATTCTTTGTTATATAATGCTGCTGTGAAGCGTGTAGGACTGTTATGTTTTAATTATGTTAAAGGCACTATATGAATACAAGTTGTTATTCCTTTGTTCTGGACCTCTGGAAATGCTCTGTTTCTATCTATTCTGGGCTATGCCTTTTAATTTCAAACATGAGTATCAAATTTGCTTTTAGTATCAAGTGAACATGAAGCACCCAAATTCTTGTCACCTCAGCATCTCCTAGCTTTCCCCTATTCAAAGTCTATTTTGTTTCCCAAAATGTACCACTATCTGCCATATTTGCCCATGCCACCATCTTCTCAATATTCCCTTGCAGTTTCTTTTGGGCTTCAGCATTATTGATAATGCCCTAGATTTTTACAAATTACAATTAAAAATTTGGACAGCATTCCATCTAGCCCTGTCATTGTGTATGGTGAACTGAAACAATCCCAGGGCAGGATTCAGTAGGACACCATTACTCACTTCCAACCACTGTGTAAAAATTGCTTTCAACTCTTTGGCTAATAGTGTAAATGATTTCCAAGGTGCCGTTTCTTGGTACTTGAAACAAAAACTGTCTTTCACTAGTGCTGCATGGTTGTTCACAGGATTAATGTGTAATGATGGAAATGTGAAATTGTCAACTTGACCTGTGGTAAAATGCTAAACAGGATTTTTAGGTTTTGTTCTGCTAGTTATGAAAGGTGTTGGAGAGTGTATTGATCTATGTAAGGATGAAGTACTG
Source organism: Cetorhinus maximus (assembly GCF_964194155.1). Taxonomy (NCBI): domain Eukaryota; kingdom Metazoa; phylum Chordata; class Chondrichthyes; order Lamniformes; family Cetorhinidae; genus Cetorhinus; species Cetorhinus maximus. The sequence continues at coordinate 23,289,253 of NC_135905.1, read as the reverse complement.
ATGGGGGAACAATTGAGAACAATTGACTAAAGCCCAATTCCTCCCACCGTTCTGATGAACGGTCGTTGACCTGAAACGCTAACTATGTTTCTCTCTCCACAAATGCTGCCAGATCTGCTGAGTATTTCCAGTGTTTTCTGTTTTTGTTTTTCTCACAGCTAGTTGGTCTAGGTTTCCAAATGTGTATTGTGACCAGCCTAATTGAAAATGTCATATATTTATTTAATAATTGAAGTGAACTTTGTCAATGAATATCAGTGCAGGTGTGTTTGGCAGCATTCACTGTTTAAAAATGCAGAGCTGACGTTGGAATTGGGAGGTGGGACATTGAGAGTGACGCAGTTCACTTCAGGAAATAAATTGCCTCTGACTCTCCTGTGTTCCCTTCTATCTCCTGATAGATGTTGGTTCATTGCTACACTTGCGTAGTTACATAAGATTGTAGAGCCAACAGAATTACTCGTACTCGACTATTAGACTGCAAGTTGGGCGTTGGATTTCAAAACCCCAGTTTATAATTAGAAATTCTAACTGCTGCAAAGAAATGCAACATTTTACTCCTACTTGACTGACATTCGGTGGGCTGCACAAAAAGTATTGCTCCTCCTTTAGTGTATTTGGCATCTTATGAGAACTGAGTTTTTCAGTGAAAGCTCCTTATTGTTTCCAAGCTGTTTCCAAAAACCTGAAGCCATGTGGACATCTGGATTTTACTGAAAGGAACTCAGTCTGAAGATTAATTGCTCCAGCATATCTTTGAATTGTTAGTGGATTCTTTTTGTTTCAGATTCTTGTGCTGGCACTAAGTGATCTCAAATGAAGGATAAGTTCCCTCAGAATTCATATCGTCTGAGATCCCTTGAGCACAAAGAGAAACCCTGCTTAGTGTGTTCTGCACAGGTTCAACTCTTCGTCCCCTTATTTCCAATACTCCTCAATCAGGCCCCAGGTCCTGGGAAACAGGACTCCAATCTAATCTGAATCCAACTAACTAAATAAGTAGGCAGAATAGAGGGGTTATGGGACTGACTGAATAACCCTCTCAAGAGGGGTTGAGAATCTTTGGAACTGTCTTCCTCAGAGCCTTTGAATATTTTTAAGGTAGAGGTAGATAGATTCTTGATAAGCAAGTGGATGAAAGGTTATCAGGGATAGGCGGGAATGTTCCTTCAATTCCTTGAGGTTACAATCAGATCTGTGATCTCATTGAATGGCGGAGCAGGCTCGAGGGGCCAAGTGGCTTACTCCTCATTCGTATGTAAGCAGAAGGCTTATGTATATTTAGCATACATATAATAGTACCATATCTGCCGTATTTCTTGAGCGGCATTTATTTTTTAACAACACTGGAAGATGTTTGGACATACAGGAAGATTTTGCTAACTGGTTGATGTGCAGTTGCAATGCTCTTTACTATTCTGATTGTCTTTCAAGCATTTTAGATTTCTTAATTTCTATAGCATCACGGGTACTGTTCCCACAGCATGTGTAAGCTTTAGTATAGTAATTTATACTTAATATCCAAGCATGATAGTTAAACTGACAATCTAATGTCGAGGCACTGTTTGGTCCTAAAAGTAAACTAGTTTAATTACTAATAGTCATTTGCAACTGAAGTTGGAATTAAATTAAAAGATTGCCTTACTGGGCTGGTTGGCAGTGTTGCCTTTAATAAAAACACATACTTTTCTGTTCTGCTTTTGTACATTTATCAGAAGATGGGAATATGTTGCCAGGACATGCTCAGCCTTAGCAGTGTAGGGAAGCTGAATTTGAGTTATAGAGTTGTAATGGCACAGGAGGAGGCCATTCAGCCCATCAACTACATGTGTCTCTCTCTAGAGCAAATCAGTCAGTCCCATTCCCCCTCTATACCCCCATAAATCTGCAAGTTTAATTCCCTGAAGTGCCCACCCCATTTTGAAATCATTAGTCATCTCCACTTCCACCCCACTGTAGCAGAGTGTTCCAGGTCTTTACCATTTGCTGCGTGGCTGAATGTTCTTCCTCCCATCCCTCTACCCAAAACCTTAAACCTGTGTCCTGTAGCCCTTATGCCATGAGCTAATGAGAGCAGTGTTTCTTTATCTACCTTCTCTAAATCTATCATAATCTTGTACACCTCTAACAAATCTCTTTTGCACCCAGGAGAACAACCGCAGCTCCTCCAACCTAACCTTGTAGCTAAACGCCCTGATTTCTGGAACCATTATGATAAATTCCCATTGCACACTTGCAAGGACCCTCACATCCTGCTAGAAGCATGGTGACCAGAACTGTACACAATACTCCAGTTGTGGTCTAACTAAACCTTAACAAAGGTTCAGCATAACTTCTCTGCTCTTGCAGTAAGTACTTCTGTTTATGAAGTTCAAGATCCCACCTGTGTTGCTAACCACTTTGCACTATCACCTTCAAAGATTATTGAACATGAACTCCTAGGTCACTCTGTCCTTGTACGCTCTTTAGAATTGTGCCATTAGGTCTATATTGATTCTCCCCATCCCTTCTTCCAAAATACAACTTCACACTTCTGTGTTGAATTCCAGCTGCCCATTCTGCTAGCCTACCTATGTTCCGTTGCCGTCAATTGGTATCATCTGTACTGTGCCACTACTCCAAGACTAATAACTCTCGTTATTTAGGGAGGCTGTGTTGGAGCTGTATAAAATGCTAGTTAGGTCATAGCTGGAGTAGTGTGCGCAGTTCTGGTCGCCACACTATAGGAAGGATGCGATTGCACTGGAGAGGGTGCAGAGGAGATTCACCAGGATGTTGCCTGAGCTGGAGCATTTCAGCTATGAAGGGAGACTGGATAGGCTCGGGTTGTCTTCCTTAGCACAGAGAAGGCTGAGGGGGGACCTGATAGAGGTACACAAAATTATGAGAGGCATAATAGGGTAGATAGGAAGAAACTTTTCCCCTTAGGAGGTGTCAATAACCGGGGGACATAGATTTAAGGTGAGGGGCAGGAGGTTTAGAGGCAATTTGAGGAAACATTTTTTCACCCAGAGGGTGGTTGGAATCTGGAACACACTGCCTGAGGGGGTGGTAGAGGCAGGAACTCTCAACATTTAGATGAGCACTTGAAACACGATAGCATACAGGGCTATGGGCCAAGTGCTGGAAAATGGGATTAGAATAGATAGGTGCTTGATGGCCAGCATGGACAGGATGGGCTGAAGGGCCTGTTTCTGTACTGTATAACTCTGACTATTATTAAAGATAATTAAATTAATTTCTGCTTAAGACTTCTGAATGACATTTCCTTAATTAAATATTCGGTAAAATAATGAATAGCTGCTTGGTGGTATAGAACTTGAGTATTGCTGAAAAAAGACTTTTTTGTTGAAGCTTTTCATCTTGCACTCATCAGGACAATTCGCAAGAAAATACCAATGTCGGGGGCGGCAGGGGGGAAACGATGTTTATATTGTATGCAAAGAGTGCTGATTGGTTGGCAAGTAAACTCTGGTAGAGGCATTGCCATGGAGAATGCACCAGTTGATGGTAAGTGACAGATAACTGCCAAGCATAGTTTGAAATTTAAACAAGGCAGCTTGACTCTGGTCAAGACAGTGCCTTGGGGAATGAATCAGCGAATGGCTTACACTTATTTTGTTTATCTGAAACATGTCTCTTTAGCCAAACAAAATAAGAGAGGACTGAAGACATGGTAGCTAAATTTGCAGATGACACAAAGATAGGTAGGAAAGTATGTTGTGAAGAGGACATGAGGTTGCAGATGGATAGGTTGAGTGAGTGGGCAAAGATCTGGCAAATGGTGTTTGATGTAGGGAAAATGTGAGTTCTTCTCAGGAAGAATAAAAAAGCAGAGTATTACTTGAATGGAGAAATGACTGCAGAGTTCTGACGTGCAGAAGAATCTAGGTGTTCTAGTACATAAGTCACAAAAAGTTAGTATGCAGGTACAGCAAGTAAATAAGAAGGCTAATGGAATGCTATCCTTTATTACGAGAGAGATTGAACATAAAAGTAAGGATGTTATATTTCAGTTATACAGGACATTGAGACTGCACCTCGAATACTGTGTGCAGTTTTGGTCTCCTTATTTAAGGAAGGATGTAAATGCATTGGAGGCAGCTCAAAGCAGGTTTACTAGATTGATAACTGAATGAGTGGGTTGCGTTATGAGGAAAGATTGTACAGGCTGGGCTTGTTTCCACTGGAGCTTAGAAGAGTGAGGGGTGATTTGATTGAAGTATACAAGATCCTGAACGGCCTTGACAAGGTGAATGTCGAAAGGATGTTTCCTCTTGTGGGTGAGTCCAGAACCAGGGGGTGCTGTTTTAAAATTAGGGATTGCCCTTTTAGAACAGAGATTTTTTTTCTCTAAGGGTTGTGTGGCATTGGAACTCTCTGCCTCAGAAGGTGGTGGAGGCAGGGTCATTGAATATTTTTAAGGCAGAAGTAGATAGATTCTTGTTCAGCAAGGGAATCAAAGGTTATTGGGATTAGATGGCAATGCGGAAATCGAAACACAAGATCAGCCATGATCTTATTGAATGGCGGAGCAGGCTCAAGGGGCTGAATGCTCTACTCCTGTTCCTATTTGTTGTTTCCTCTTCACGTTGGTATTTTCTTGCAAATTGTCCTGATGAGTGCAAGACGAAAAGCTTCGACAAAAAGTAAAGGAATGAAAAGCTTTTAAGGGGTTCTGATAGTCACTGGTTTAAATGGCTGTTTCATGTTAATGAGTTGAACTCCACCTCATGTCATGTGACACCTAGATTGAGGGAGTTGGGCGTAATGTGTCCCAATCCTTGCCCTTGCTCTGTGAGCAGTCTCTGAAGATATTGTGCCAGTTTCCTGACTCCTTTCCACTAATGCAGTATGTGTCCTTGTTTAAAATTGCCACTATGTACTTAAATATGTTAACAATTAGATATGTAGCTGACAGTGACTGTTAGGACCTGGGGAGGTGAGCATGCTGTGAGAAGAAAACAGTTGGTTCACCAAGTAGTTTTCCTGTACAGAGTCAATATAATGGACTGTTGGGTCTGCACACTTGACAAAAGGTGAAATCTGGCTCCAGAAACTTAACTGAACAGGATGCTGAGATTTTAAACACCAAGAATCCATTCAGACTCTAAATAAGCTGCTGCGTTGTGTAGTTTGGCTGTTACCCTGAATTGAGCCCAATTATGCATTGTCCAAGTCATTGAGCTCACCGAAAACCCTCCATCCAAAAGCTTAAGCTATCAGGGAGCTAAAACCCCTTTTAATATAGTTTACTATCAGGCATACAGCTGTTAATTTTTTATATTCCACAGTACTAAAATATTTATCCTTAAATTCCCTTTTCACTGTCCATGTTTCCAATTGTGAGACACTTACAGATATGGCAGTCATGTAAAATGATGTTACAGTGGGCATGTTGAATTGATACAAGGTCAGCAGTCTTTCTGAACAACCAGCCTTAGATTTTTTGCTCAGCTCCAAATGTCCTGCTCCAAGTTGTCGTCTTGTGCCTGATAGAGTTTTGTAAAAGGCGCCTGAGAAATGAAGCTATTTTTCTAGAACCTGACCCTTATTTTTAACAAGCTAACATCTGTTCCGTTTAAACTCGCAGTTGCACTCAACAATCTCTTCACATTTTGGGGGATATTACATTTCGTGGGGGTCCAGTTCGACAGAACTCTACCTTCTTGCTGCTTAACTGGCATAGTCATCCTTAGGAGTGAATCAGGTTGATGGAGATAACGAGTGAGTAACAGCTGACCCACCTTTTATTTTTCACTGGGTGGGGCCTGAGATTAGAGTTCAATTATGAGAGTTTCTCAGGGGGAATAGTGTTGCAATGTTTCCTACTAATTATCTTCAAATGAACTATAGGTAGAGTATCCTTTAACCATAAATTCAAAAACTGAACACATCCAAAATGTATTCTTTTTTTGAACCTCATCAACCTTTAGCGCAGGACATTTGTGACCTGAGCTGACCACGCCCAACCTTTAGCACTGGAAGTTTGGTTGTTTGTCTGCAGTGTTTACCTTGCGAACTGTCTCCTACAAACAGAATCTCAGATGGCGCCGCAGATGGGAACTTATTACAGGTACAAGTTATGAGAGGTTGGATAGACTTGGGTTGTTTTCGTTGGAGCAGAGAAGACTGAGGGGCGACCTGATCGAGGTGTTCAAGATTATGAAGGGCATGGACAGGGTGGATAGGGAGCAGCTGTTCCCCTTAGTTGAAGGGTCAGTCACAAGGAGACATAAGTTCAAGGCGAGGGGCAGGACGTTTAGGGGGGATGTGAGGAAAAACTTTTTTACCCAGAGGCTGGTGACGGTCTGGAATGCGCTGCCTGGGAGGGTGGTGGAGGCAGGTTGCCTCACATCCTTTAAAAAAATACCTGGATGAGCACTTGGCATGTCATAACATTCAAGGCTATGGGCCAAGTACTGGTAAATGGGATTAGGTAGGTAGGTCAGGTGTTTCTCACATGTCAGTGCAGACTTGATGGGCCGAAGGGCCTCTTCTGCACTGAGAGATCCTGTGATTCTGATACCTTGTGTTTATCATTCAGTGGTAGATCTTATTTTTCTAGCCATTTTACTTACTTTAGACTAAGCTAGCCTAGGCTTCGGCCATTGTAATGTAAGTAAGCCTAGACTTATATGCAGTATCTGAAAACCGAAATGATCTGAAATCTGAAACACAATTGGGCCCAGGGCTTCGGATGGCAGATACTCGACCTATAGTGGGTGTTTCTCTGTAGAGCCTTGGTGTTCTGTGAAACTGAGGACGGCAGCTCTATTTTAGTCTTGTTTATGCTTAAAGGAATACATATTTTGGGAGAGGGGTTTAGGAAAGAGTAACTTGGTTTTCAGTCTTAAACACCTCCCCCTTTCCATTCTGTTTCCTGTAAAGTACACTCTCAATTCTGCCTGCCTTCATCATGTTAACAGACAAAGCTTAGCACTTAACACAACTCGGAAGTTCAGCACCAACCAAAAGTCTTATCTTGAAAGGGGTGAGAAATGTGTATAATTGATTGAAAATATGTTGCGTTGGTAAATGGCATGTGGTCATATGCTGAAACCCCCCCCACAGGCTCGATCTTTGGATACTGGTGTAACATGCATGGTAAACTTCTGTACAAGTAATTCACTGGATCTCCTGTTGTTGGAACAATTAATACCTAACTTTCTGGGTTTGCCTTTTCTTTTCTGCTTTGTATTTCACACATTTCTCCAGGAGGTGTCTTCTCATTCAACTTTCAAGGCTGAAAGTCTAGATTTTCCTTTGACTATCTAAACACACGTTAGACTAGCAAATTAACATCACTAAAATACGATTACCTTGGTTATTATTGCATTGCTGTTGAGACCTGGCTGCTATGTTTCCAAAGTTACAACAATTACTTTCTTTGGCTGTAAAGTTCTTTGGGATATCCTGAGGTTGTGAAAAGCACTATATAAATGCAAGTCTTTTTCTTTCATTGCCCTTCTGCATGCGGCTACCTGAACATGGGTGTTCCCTGTCTGATTGGATATGAATACAACGCTTATGGTGTGTCCTGGTCAATGTAATGTGTCACTTCAGCCCAGCAGCCTACACCATTGTGTCATAATCTTCCTTTTGAGAGCTTCAAATGTTTGCAGAATTTGAGTAGGGTGTGGTGATGCTGTAATATAAATACATATTAATTGGGTGTGAAGTTTGATTGTTGGGAGCAATACAGTTTGAAACCTCCCTTATTATTGTTCTAAGTGGGTCTGCTCTCCCCCTGCTTTTCTTAAAAGACTTCTGTAGTCTGTGTAACAATTCTGTCCGAAATGTTTATTTTCCAGCTTTTGAAGCCTTGTACTACAACCACCCAATTAAATATAAGAAAGGGGAGTATTCCAGACAAGTAGTTTATTTCATGCTTTATGCAGAAGAGCTGAATGTAACAGGCTGGTCCTAATACTTTATGCTCGTGCCTTTGATTGTAATTTGGATCCTGCTATGAGCAAATGACTTAAACATCCCAATGCTAATTAAATAAAAGGCTGAATGCATGATAAGTTAGTGTGGGAATCTGTGATGTCATTTCCAAATGCTAACAGATGGACCAAATGGTGTGGTGTGGCTCAGGTTTGATGTAGCCCTGAGGGTTAACAGTGAAAAGCGTAAAATAGGGTTTAAGTGCAGGTGACAAGTACTGTGCAAAAAGCATTAGAAAAATAAATGGAAAAAGTCTCTCCTCTAGATCTGTCATGCATCTCGATTCCCCGGATACAATTCAGGCCTTCTCTGCTGCATCATTTGGTTTAATATTTGGACGTGGTATAGGTTTATGAAGGACTGTAATTTGCTGTTTGTTACCAGCTCCCTTCCTCGTTAATTACAATCAGAACCTCGCCTCCACAATGTAGTCACTGTGGCTTTACGCTGAGTGTACTGACTTCCTTCAACAGATGTGACAGCAGTCACCAGTGGTCCTACAGTTCAAGACAAACAAAAATACAGACCACATCTGGAGGACTGAGAAGCTTGTCCTCCTTACCAAAGGAAAGATATACTCCCCTTGGAGGGAAGGCAACAAAAGCTCAGTTCACTGGACTGTCATAGAGGTCTACAGCACAGAAAAAGGCCCTTCGGCCCATCGAGTCTATGCCTAATCCCTGATCCTGGGATGAGATTTTCCCATAAGGAACGATTGAGTTAGACTAGGCCAGTCTTCCCTAAAATTTAGAAGAATGACAGGTGATGTTGGATGGGCACTTGAAGGAAATAACCTTGCAAGGCTGGGGGATCCTAGTGGGAGAGTGGGAATGGCTGGATTGCCCCGCACGAAGCTGGCATGGACTTACTGGGCCGAATGGCCTCCTGAGCTGTAAATGAGACTCTGACTCATCTCATTGAAACATACAACATTTTTAAGTGATTTGACAGAGTAGATTCAGGGAGGATGACTTACAGGACTAGAGAGTTTAGAGGTAGGGGTCATAGCCTCAGAATAAGGTGTTGATCATTTGGAACTGAAATAAGAAATTTCTTCATTCAGAGGGTTGTGAATCTTTGGAATTCTGTACCTCAGAGCTATGCATGCTCTGAGTATATTCAAGACAGAGTTCAATGTATATTCTGATACTAAGGAAGTTAAAGAATGTGGGGATAGTGGGGGAAGGGAGAGTTGAGGTGGAAGATTTTTTTTTTCATTCACAGGATCTGGGTGTCATAGGATAGGCCAACATTATATTGACACGGCTGGTCCAGTTCAGTTTCTGGTCAATGGTAACCACCAGGATGTTGATAGTGGGGGGTTCAGCAATGATAATGCCATGGAATGTCAAGGGCAGATGGACATTGCCTGGCACTTGTGTGATGTGAATGTTACTTTGCATCTATCAGCCCAAGGCTGAATTTGCCCAGGTCTTGCTGCATTTGGACATGGACTGCTTCAATATCTTAGGAGTCACAAATGGTGCTGAACATTATGTGCAATCATCAGAGAACATCCCCCACATCTGACCTTATGAAGGAAGAAGATCATTAATGAAGCAGCTGAAGATGGTTGGGCCTAGGACACTGCCCTGAGGAATTCGTACAGTGACGCTCTGAGACTGAGTTGATGGACCTCCAACAACCACAACCATCTTTCTTTGGGCTACGTGTGACTCCAACCAGTGTATATCGAGGTTCATTCTCTCCCCCTGCCTAGACCGGCGCCCGTTCTCTCTCCCCCCCGCCGAGACCGGCGCCCGTTCTGTCCCCCCCGCCGAGACCGGCGCCCGTTCTGTCCCCCCCGCCGAGACCGGCGCCCGTTCTGTCCCCCCCGCCGAGACCGGCGCCCGTTCTGTCCCCCCCGCCGAGACCGGCGCCCGTTCTGTCCCCCCCGCCGAGACCGGCGCCCGTTCTGTCCCCCCCGCCGAGACCGGCGCCCGTTCTGTCCCCCCCGCCGAGACCGGCGCCCGTTCTGTCCCCCCCGCCGAGACCGGCGCCCGTTCTCTCTCCCCCCCCGCCGAGACCGGCGCCCGTTCTCTCTCCCCCCCCGCCGAGACCGGCGCCCGTTCTCTCTCCCCCCCCCCCCGCCGAGACCGGCGCCCGTTCTCTCTCCCCCCCCCGCCGAGACCGGCGCCCGTTCTGTCCCCCCCGCCGAGACCGGCGCCCGTTCTCTCTCCCCCCCCCTGCCGAGACCGGCGCCCGTTCTGTCCCCCCCGCCGAGACCGGCGCCCGTTCTGTCCCCCCCGCCGAGACCGGCGCCCGTTCTGTCCCCCCCGCCGAGACCGGCGCCCGTTCTGTCCCCCCCGCCGAGACCGGCGCCCGTTCTGTCCCCCCCGCCGAGACCGGCGCCCGTTCTGTCCCCCCCGCCGAGACCGGCGCCCGTTCTGTCCCCCCCGCCGAGACCGGCGCCCGTTCTGTCCCCCCCGCCGAGACCGGCGCCCGTTCTGTCCCCCCCGCCGAGACCGGCGCCCGTTCTGTCCCCCCCGCCGAGACCGGCGCCCGTTCTGTCCCCCCCGCCGAGACCGGCGCCCGTTCTGTCCCCCCCCCCGCCGAGACCGGCGCCCGTTCTCTCTCCCCCCCCGCCGAGACCGGCGCCCGTTCTCTCTCCCCCCCCGCCGAGACCGGCGCCCGTTCTCTCTCCCCCCCCGCCGAGACCGGCGCCCGTTCTCTCTCCCCCCCCGCCGAGACCGGCGCCCGTTCTCTCTCCCCCCCCGCCGAGACCGGCGCCCGTTCTCTCTCCCCCCCCGCCGAGACCGGCGCCCGTTCTCTCTCCCCCCCCGCCGAGACCGGCGCCCGTTCTCTCTCCCCCCCCGCCGAGACCGGTGCCCGTTCTGTCCCCCCCGCCGAGACCGGCGCCCGTTCTGTCCCCCCCGCCGAGACCGGCGCCCGTTCTCTCTCCCCCCCCGCCGAGACCGGCGCCCGTTCTCTCTCCCCCCCGCCGAGACCGGCGCCCGTTCTGTCCCCCCCCGCCTAGACCGGCGCCCGTTCTGTCCCCCCCGCCTAGACCGGCGCCCGTTCTGTCCCCCCGGCCTAGACCGGCGCCCGTTCTGTCCTCCCCCGCCTATGGAGAGAGAATCTTTCTTTGTGTAAATCGAGACTTAATTCAGTCCCTGTGTACGTAAAGAAGGAATTTGAATGTTATTTGCCAATCGTCAGCCCAAACCTGGATATTGTCCAGATCTTGCTACATTTGGACTGCTTCAGTGTCCGAGGAGTCATGAATGGTGCTGAATATTGTGCAATCATCAGTGAACATCCCCACTCCTGACCTTATGATGGAAGGAAGGTCGTTGATGAAGCAGCTGAAGAAGGTTGGGCTGAGGACTCTTGCTCTTTTGGGCAGGTGGGTTATGGAATCACCTGGTGTACTATCGAGTGGTACAGATCTGAAGGACTTTGTTTCTCTCTGGTCTGTGCTGGGACACCGGCATGGATGAGACAATTTGGTTTGGCCTCCTTGGGTTAGCAAGTTGTTGCATTGGGTAATGATCAGAGGCTGTAAAAGCCCCCATGGTGCAATAAGCTGGCAGCTTGCACATTTAAGATTCATCGTACCTTTGGAGCCCTAATCCCGCAAGCGTCGGCACCTTGAGTGGAGAATAAAATTGGAAAGGTGAGGAAGAAACTGAGCTCTTTTGAAGTCTACTGAGGACTGTAGACTGCAGAAGTACCTCTGTGAGCAACAAGGAGTGCTCTGGACATAAAGGCTGTGCCATTGTGCCAAATCAGATGATGGCATTCATAAGGTTTGCTGTCCAGCTAGCATTGAAAGGCTGTTGCCAGTTCCAGCAGTTGGTTGATTAACCCCGAGACCTTGTTTCTGTAAGAGAGTCATTTGCTTTTTAAGGTCTAATCCGCAAGAGGACCCCAGAGAAGCTATCTGAAGCTAGATTCCAGCTTTCACCATGCATTATTGCCTTGAAAACCCTCAATTTGGATGAAGGAGCATTTCAGTGTTGCTGAATATATTTTGTCACTTTCTGGGAGCAGCCTTGTGAAATAACAGATGAAAATGCAGTGGATTTTAGTGACAAGTAATTGAACAAAACTTTGCCACGCTTGGTGGTAAGATGCTTGTGTGAACTCATTGCCCGCAACATTGTACACTATCCTAGCGTGGAAGTAACTATTGGAGAAGCAAGTGTGATAACTAAATGGTAGCCCTGACCTTGTGCTGGGGACTGGATAGCATTGTTGAGCTTCAAACTTCTATCACAAATAAAGCCCAGCTTCCATCAGTACATGCTGACTCACTGATGACGACAGATGAATTTGTTGTGTCTCACCCTCTGATTTTTTTCAATTCAGTTATTGTTTTATCTTCCTAACTCAGTAAGTAATGGTGTAATTTTTGAATATGATTTTACCTCTTGTATGAATAATAATGAACTCCCAGTAAAAGATACAAGGAGGTTAACTTAGTTAAAGGCTCAGATGGTATAAACTGTCACAATGCTCGTTTAAGCCCTGAAGCGCTACCACGAAATTTGTCTAGACGCACCTGTGTATATTTCCACAGACAGGCACTAGTACACACATGTATGTGCACACGTATACAACTAATACTGTCGCTTTTTAATAAAATAATCATTCAAGGGATGTAGGCTTCGCTGGCTGGGCCAGCATTTATTGCCCCATCCCTAATTGCCCTTGAGAAGGTGGTGGTGAGCTGCTTTCTTGAACCGCTGCAGTCCATGTGGTGTAGGCACACCCATGGTGCTGTTAGGAAGGGAGTTCCAGGGTTTTGACCCAGTGACAATGAAGGAGTGATGATATACTTCCAAGTCAAGGGGGATTAATGGCTTGGAGGGGAGCTTCTGGGTGGTGGTGTTTCCATGTCTCTGTTACCTTTGTCGTTCTAGATGGTAGTGGTTGTGGGTTTAGAAGTTGCTGTCTGTAAGGTGCCTTGGTGTGTTTCTGCAGTGCATCTTGTAGATGGTACACACTGTTGCCACTGTGCGTCAGTGGCGGAGGGAGTGAAAGTTTGTGTGTGTGCTGCCAAACAAGTGGGCTTTGTCCTGGAGAGTGTCAAGCTTCTTGAGTGGTGTTGGAGCTGCACTCATCCAGGCAAGTGGGGAGTATTCCATCACACTCCTGACTGGTGCCTTGTAGATGGTGGATTACTCTACTCTAATCCCATTTCTTTGCCCTCCTAAATTTCCTCCTACAATATGCTGGAGTAAACTGTGAAATTTTCCTGGCTTTAATTGCAAGCTTGTTCCCCTCTCTGCCAACATTAACATCATCATGGGAACAGGAGTAGACCATTTAGCCCCTCGAGCCTGCTCCGCCATTCAATAAGATCATGGCTGATCATCTTGTGTTTCGATTTCCACGTTGCCATCTAATCCCAATAACCTTTGATTCCCTTGCCAAACAAGAATCTGTCTACCTCTGCCTTAAAAATATTCGATGACCCCACCTCCACCACCTTCTGAGGCAGAGAGTTCCAAAGTGTCTCAACCCTCTGGTAGAAAAAAATTCTCCTCATCTCTGTCCTAAAAAAGCGACCCCTAATCTCAAAACAGTGCTCCCTAGTTCTAGACTCACCACAAGAGGAAACATCCTTTCTACGTCCACCTTGCCAAGGCCGTTCAGGATCTTGTACACTTAAATAAAATCACCCCGCACTCTTCTAAACAGTGGAAACAAGCCCGGTCTGTCCAACCTTTCCTCATAAGGCAACCCACTCATTCCAGGTATCAGGAGGGGGCAGAGTGTAATGATTCCAAATTTGCTGATGATACAAAAAAAAAAGGTGGGAGGATATGTTGTGATGAGGACATAGGGAACCTGTAAGGGGATATCGATAGGTTGATGAGTGGGCGAAAAATAGGCAGATGGAGTTTAATGTAGGAAAGTGTGAAGTCATGCACTTGGTAGGAAGAATCAAAAGGCAGACTATTATTTAAATGGAGAGAGACTCCAAAAAAGTGCAGCACAGGGGGATCTGAGTGTTCTTATGCACGAAACACACACAGTTAGCATGCAGGTGCAGCAAGTAATTAAGAAGGCAAATGGAATTTTGGCCTGTATTGCTAGGGGGTTGGAGTTAAAAATTAGGGAAGTCTTGTTACAACTGTGCAGGGTGTTGTTGAGGCTGCACCTGGAGTACTGTGTACAGTTTTTGTCCCTGTATTTAAGAGAGGATATACTGGCATTGGAGGCAGTTCAAAAGAGATTCACTAGGCTGATTCCTAGGATGAAGGGGTTGACTTATCAAGAATGGCTAAACAGGTTAGGCCTTTATTCACTAGAATGGGGGTGATCTTATTGAAACGTACAAGATTCTGAGGGGGCTTGACAGGGTAAAGGTCGAGGAGATGTTTCCACTAGTAGGGGAATCTCGAACTAGGGGACATATTTACAGAATAAGGGGGCACTCATTTAGAACTGAGATGCAATGGCATTTCTTCTCAGAGGATAGTGAATGCCTGGAATTCTCTACCCCAGAGAGTTGTGGAGGCTAGATCACTGAAAGTATTTAAAGCGGAGGTACGTAGATTTTTGAAATATCCGAGGGTTGAGGGCTATGACGAGCTGGCGCAAAAGAGGAGTTGAGGCCTGGGGCAGATCAGCCATGATCTTATTGAATGGCAGGGCAGGCTTGAGGTGCCAAGTGGCCTACTCCTCCTATTTCTTATGTTCTTATGCACACAGTATTCGAGGTGCGACCTCTCTAATGCCCTGTATAACTGAAACATAACATCCTTACTTTTAAGTTCAATCCCGCTCGTAATAAAGGATACATTCCATTAGCTGCCCTAATTACTTCATGTACTAACATTTTGTGACTCATGCACTAGAACACCTAGATCCTTCTGCACCTCAGAATTATGCAGCTGTTCTCCATTTAAGTAATACTCTTTTTTTGTTCTTCCTGCCAAAGTCAACGACTTCACATTTTCCCACATTAAACTCCATTTGCCAGATCTTTGCCCACTCACTCAGCCTATCTATATCCATCTGCAACCTTCGTCCTCTTCACAACATACTTTCCTACCTATCTTTGTGTCATCTGCAAATTTAGCTACCATGTCTTCACTCCTGTCATCTAAGTCATTGATGTTAATTGTAAAAAGTTGAGGCCCCAGCACAGACCCCTGAGGGACTCCATTCGTCACACCTGCCAATCAGAAAAAGACCCATTTATGCATACTCTGTTTTCTGCCAGCCAGGCACTCTTCTATCTGTGCCAATATGTTACCCCCTACACCATGTGCTTTTATTTTTCGTAATAACCTTTGATGTGCCACCTTATCAAATGCCTTCTGGAAATCCAAGTACGGTACGTCTGCAGGTTCCCCTTTATCCACAGCACATGGTACTCCTTCAGAAAACGCCAATAAATTGATTAAGCATGCTTTTCCTTTCACAAAACCATGCTGACTCTTTCCAATTGCCTTGAGCTCTTGTAAGTGCCCAGCTATAACTTCCTCAATGACCGATTCTAACAACTTGCCCACGACAGACATCAAGCTAAGTGGCCTATAGTTTCCTGTTTTATGTCTCACTCCCTTCTAGAGTACAAGGATATTTTGCTACTTTCCATTCTGATGGAACCTTTCCAGAATTGAGTGAATTTTGGAAAATTAACGCCAGCATGTTAACTACCTCATTAGCCACTTCTTTAAGACCCTAGGATGTAGCCCATTGGATACCAGGCACTTGCCATGTATCTGACCACAGCTCCTGCTTAGGACTCTGTCTGAGGATCCTAGCTGTAGTAACATTGACTCCTTACTTTAAGTGAATTAATTCACAATCCTATTGACTTCTAAGACTTCCACCTTCCTTTTCAACGGACACAAAATAGCCAAGAGTAATGGAAGTCAGCCCATCTCAACCAAGTCTATCAAAAATACTGTTTATTAGGGTGTGCCCTGCATAGTTAAGCACAAGTAATCCTGGGTACAGAGAAATGTTCCTATTTCCCACAGAGGATTTAAGAAATTACATAGAATTTGAAACATAGAAACAGTTCCTTTGTCCCAACCAGCCTGTACCACTTATGCTTCACAAGAGCTTCATCTTACCCTATCGGTATATCCTTCTATTCCTTTCTCCCTCATGAACAAGAAAAAGTGAGACAAATACTTCACAGACTTGCAAAGCTGAGCACCCCTCAAATGGAGTAACTAATCTATATGCTTGTACCTAGAGAGTTAGTTCCATTCAATCGAATTCATAAACTGCTGAAACTAGTCTACTGCCAATTGCAGTTTCTAGTCTTTGGATAATTGAGTTGGATGTCTAATTACATGAGATTCATAAGTGTCACCTGGAAAGTTGTTTTGCCTAATGCAGCATTGACCTGTTCTACCAAACAGTGGCAACTTGTGTATTCTCCACAAGGCAGATAGTACTTTCATATTGTCTTTTGGGACAAATAAACTGAATTACAGCTGTAGTGCCAATTTGATGTATTGCTCATTCTGGTGTCTCCTGTGCAAATTGGGTGTTAACATCTGAATTGCGTAAATCTAACTGTCTAGCTATTGATGCAGAATAGTGCAAGCAGTTTTGTTGACCTGTTTCATCAATGAACCCATCTGGAACATGGTTTGGGTTGACACCACCAACAGCAACTTGCCTTAACATAGTAAAACATCCCAAGGCACTTTACGGGAGCATTATCAGACAAAACTGGGCATTGAGCCAAAAAAAGACATTAGGGCAGGTAACCAAAAGCTTGGTCAGAGGTAATTTTTTAACATCTTTCTTAAAAGAGGAGTGAGAGGTGGAGAGGGGGGGGTTTGGAAGGAGCAACTGAAGGTTTGGTCACCAATGGTACAGCAAAAGGAATGGGAGATGTACAAGAGGCCAGAAGAAGCGTAGAGTTCTTGGAGGATGTTAAACAGGTGGGGGACAGGCAAGGCCATGTAGCGGTTTGAGTACATGGGTGAGAATTTTAAAATCAAATCATTGCCAGACCGAGAGCCAACATACATCAGCAAACACATGGGAAATGGCTTAATGGGGATTGGTGCAAATTAGGAGACTTGCAGCAAAATTATAGATGAGTTCAAGTTTCCGGAAGGTGGAAGATGGGAGGCTAACTAGGAGTGTATTGGAAAATGAGAGTCTGCAGGTGACAAAAGCATGATTAAGGGTTTCCAAAGAATGAGAGAAATAGGATCTGAAGCATATACCCTCTGGAGTCTGCTCCGTCATTGTGAGATTGGCTGATTTTCTGGCTCGACGCCACTTTCCTCTCTCTGCCCACCCCCACCCCTCGTATCCCTTGATTTCCTTGAAAGGTCAGAAATCTGTCTATGTCAGGCTTAAAAATGCTCAATGATGGAACATCCCCAACCCTCTGGGGTAGAGAATTCCAAAAATTCACAACCCTTTGAGTGAGGAAATTTCTCCTCATCTCAGTCCAAAATGATTGACCCCTTATCTCTGTTCTAGATTTCCCAGCCAGAAGAAAGAACCTCTCAGCGCCACTGGCAAGCCTCTTCAGAAGCTTGTACTTTCTCGACGAAATAATCTCTCATTATAAACTCCAGAGAAACTCCAGTCTCTCATCATTGGACAACCCTCTTACCCATGGAACCAATCTAGTAAACTTCTGCTGTACCACCTCCAACGGAAGTATATCCTTCCATGGATATGGAGACCAAAACTGCGCACAGCTATTGTCCTTGCAATTGCCAAGTGTCTCTGAACAAATACTCTGGTTGCTGCAATCTCGAAAATACCTGTTCTTGGCCACCCACAGCTTCAAACAGGCGGTAGGCCATTTGCTATTTTAAAAAAAAGGTCTTAATAATGTAGTTAGGACCCTGATTGAAATTTAAAGGAATACATTGAGCTGCTTAAGCAGTGGCCCTTAAAGGGTTTGCTGCTGGCTACTTGGACTGCAGCCACAAAATATTTTAAGCTTACATTAAATGGAGCTGGAAAAAAGCAAAAGTTATTATCCTCGCGTCGCTGCCAGCCTGGCCTTGCCAGCTCAACTTTTAAAAATTCTTTCATGGGATGTGGGTGTCACTGGCAAGTCCAGCATTTATTGCCCATCCCTAATTGCCCTTGAGAGCAAACAGCAGCAGATGGACTGAGTCAGGTGGAGACAGTGGTAATTATGCAGCTGGAAGTCAGTGGCCTTGGTGACAGAGAATGGGGACTTGGAAACTCCACTCCCAGTCAAACAGAATGCTGAGGTTGTGAATAGTCAGGTTATGTTTGAGACAGTGGCCAGGAAGGAGATGGAATTGGTGGCTAAGATTAGGAGATTGCGGCAGGGACTGAACAGCTTTGATTGTCCCAATGTTTAATTTGAGGATATTTCAACTCATCTGTTAATGAATAGCAGACAACCTATCAACACAAATAGTGGAATGTTCCAGAGAGATGGTGATTAGGTAGGTCAATGTCCATCTTGAACTTGACATTGTATTTTCAGACCTGCTAAGGGGCACCAATTAGATGAAAAATAGGAGGAGGCTATGGATAGACCCATAGGACACTCCAGAGGCTGGGATTAGACAGATTGTCCACAGTGAACTTGGCAAATCTGTTAATGGGTTAAATGGCAGAAGATGAGGGGGAGGTTTTCGAAAAAGAACTTAACACAGAATGGTAAAGAACTGGTGATACAGAACCAGTTTATATCCCTAAGGGGCAAGAGCTCTTACCAAAAAAAACAACTGCCATAGATGGCAGAAGAGGTTAGGGACACATAAAATTCTTATTCAGTGCTGAGAGGGCATGAGGTTAGATAGGAAAGAAACGAGAGAAAGATGAGTGTTCAGGGAATTTTAGGAAACTGAGGCAAAGTTGGAGGTCTACATAAAATCCGCAATTGGGAAAAATGGACTTGGGGCCCAGGGAAGTGGTTTCTGTCCAGGGCCCTCCCTACAGTTTTATTGTCCTCCTGAAATCCCCCTTCAATCATCCTTTCTCTGATCACCTAGAGTTTGTAATTTATCCTCCATCTTATTGCAGGACTTGAAATAAATTCCACTTTGTTTGATCAAGGAAGTGTGTTTGCAGTGTTATTTGGCAGTTAACAGGTGACGGGGGCCGTGTGAGCTTTCTGCTTGTATACACAGTTTCTTTTGCAGGCATTTAATACCAAATATAGCTTGCCTATTGGTTGAGTGAAACTCCTAAGTATTTGCAGCACAGCGAATGTAAACTTAATTTGTCGATTTGGCAGACTGTAGCTTTCACCTCCCTTGCTAGACCAGTGATTATCTGTCTGTGTGCGGTACACTTGTCAAGTGGCTTTGGAGTCAATGCAGTTGGTTTACCTCGGGCTTCAGCACTCCGACAGTTGCACTGCTACTTGCTTATCCATGCAATACGATGTTGAGTAGCACTGTGGAATGTGACACTGCTGCCTTGGTGTGATCTGTGCGTATTTTTAAATTATTGTTCAGTGGTTAGTCCATAGTCGAAAGTTAGGGTGGGCAGCTGCTTCTCTCTTTCCAGACTCTGTTGTCAGGATCTGGGCAGTTAAACTAATAGTAATGCAGTTGATATAACAAATAGCATCCTGCCTTTTAAAACTAGCTGTGGAAGACTCCAGTTAGATTGAGATAATTGTATCGACTGTGGCTTTTTGTTACTTTCACAAAAAAAAAGCATTCCTATTTAAAAATGTCGAGCATTTATCTTAAAACTAGTCATTGAAGGCTTGTGTTAGAGTCTGTGTGATGTCCTTGTGGTAAAGGCACCGAATTGTCCAGAGCAGGATGACCATGGTTTCATTCCCAAACGACTTGGATGGATATGGTCAGAGCAGTGTTAGAATCAATAGTAGGATTTGGTGCCTTGTTTACGGTAGTTTAAAATGCGACATTGGTTTTGCTCCTGATAACTGCCTGATGAAAATTCTGTTGTGTTTGCAAGTGAAGATGAAATTGTTTGGCTAAGGTGTTCTCTCATTAAACAGCCTGCTGATACAGGACAGATCAGAAAAGGAGGCCAAGCTTCCCTCTCTTTTAACAAATGGACTATGGCCCTATTAGCACATGATATTTGGGATGCCTGCTCTGCTTACATGTGGCTGTTAATCAGATGCAAGGCCTAACTTTGGATGGAGACCCACAATTGAGGCCTGGTCTATTCTTACCTGCTATTCACGCTTCTGATCCAGCAAGATCACTGGATAGCGATTGTGAATCAGAATGCTGGCTTCCCAATTTCCCCTGCCCAAAATCCCAAACACTTGAATCCCATTGTCACCCCGACTGAAGATTAGAATCTGCAGCTTACTTGGCCTGTGTGGCTCAGCCACTAATTGAACAAACTAGCTCACCCCAAGGGCAACCTATATTTGACTTCTAAGTTACGCATTATAGGGCGTGACTTTTCTGACTTGATGAGAAACTGCTGGGGCTGGAGTTTTATGCTGCTGTGAGAGCTATGACAATACAGAATCCCAGGAAACCTCAGCAGTAAGTGGAAATGCAGTGTTCCCAGGGCCCCACTCTCCTGATGGAGGGAGGTCAGACATACTGTGGAAGCTACCAGTTGGATTCTTGACTCAGCTTTGAATAAAATTGGTGACTACTTTTGAATTTAAGTAGTACTCTAAATAAACTTTCCTGTCCCCTTAAATTCAGTGTTCCAAATTGTTTTCTACAGCACTGACTAGCCTCCACTTGGCATTTGCCTTGAATTAATCATAACAGGAATTGAGTGGATAGTTTTATCTGGAGATAAAACTAACCTTGACCATACCTGAACTACACTTGTCTCCTACTTTGCATTTGGGCCAGTGCCCCTCTGTTTTGTATTTAAATGTGTAGCAGTAACGTATCTTTAGCAGGAAATTTTAGGGCCCAATCTTTTCACACAACACTCCATGAAACATCTAATTCCTGGAACTTTTTCATTTTATCTGCACAGGGGAGAAAGCTATTTCAATGTCACGTGTTTCACTAGGAACAGTAACTTAATACATTTTGGAGCTAGTTAATAGTCTGTTGTCGCCAGTTGTCACTGCCTACTGATACTGCTGGACATTTTAAATGTTACGACTTGTTTAGTTGGGGAATGTACAGTTTTCAGAGTTAACTGTCTAAAACGGAAATCTGAAATCAACTTTTAGATTTGTGTGATAATTTAAGCAAGCAATATAGCATGGCCAATTAACATAAGAAATAGGAACAGGAGAAGACCATACATTCCATGAGCCTGCTGCATCAATCAATAGGATCAAAACTGACCACCTCCCTCAACATTAACCCCACCCTCCCCCAGACCATATCCCTCGATTTTCTTAGAGTTTAAAAAACTCCCGCTCTGCCTTGAATAAATGTCTGCGATTCCATGGCCCCCTCGGAGAATTCCAAAGATTCACAACCCTCTGAATGAAGAAATTTATCCTCCCATCTAAAATAGCCGTCCCCTTACCTGACACTAATTCTAGACCGTCCATGTGGGGGAATAAGGATGAATAGTCTCAATGCATCTATCCTAATAAGCCCACTCAGAATCTCTCATGTTTCAATGAGATCACCCCTCATTCTTCTAAACTGCAGAGAGCATAAAGTATAACTTTTTCTAAAAATGAGAAATCTTAACAAAAGTCACTACATGGATGGAAATATATTCACTTGTAAACTTAGTTTCCTTATGGAGAAGGAACAATACAAAGAAATTAGTGTCAGGAGTTGGAATGTGGAAAATTTGTGTTTAAGTGGGTGTGAAAGCAGTTGCATGGATTTTCCCTACAATTATATTACAAGCACCAGTTCTGAAGCAGAGTCATGTTGGACTCGACGTTAACTCTGTTTCTCTCTCCAGACCTGTTGAGTTTTTCCAGCACTTTGTATTTATTTCCCTGCAATTGTCTGAGATATTGAACTCTCATCAGTGTTTTTATAAATAACATCAGCTAGATTGAGTGTGTTTGTGCTGACTGCAGAATCGTGTTAAACAGTGTGTTCATGCCAGGAGCAAGTCAATTATTTACATAGCCCCATGGTCATCAATCTCTGTTTGTGGATTAAGCAGAGTGAAAACTGTTTTCAGAGTGTGAACCAGGGGGTTCATGTTATGACTTTTTCTTGAATGAATATGGCGTAACAAAGTGATTGGGCTAGATAGTTGATAATTGAGCAGTCCGGTTCGGGTGGAAGAGGGCAGCTCAGGTAAATGCCAACAATTTGAAAAAAGTAACATATTTAATCACTTGTTAAAGTGCTATGTAAAATAGATTTCTGCTTTCAAATTGCTGCCATTTCTGTGTACAGATAAAAATGCTTGATCTGTTTCGATCCTACTCAACCACTTCCTGTCTCTGCATCCTGACATTGCTGAGTCCTTGGTGTTGTATTAATTGGGACAATAAAACTCTAATTCTGTGACTTGGGGCTTGTGTTAATATGGTTTAGAGCTTTTTAAAATTCTATTAATGGTTCTCCATTTTGTGTGTTGGTTCCCTGGATTTTCTAACTCGTGTTCTGACCTCCTTGGTTCACTTCCGGTATCTGTCAGAAATTTACAAAAATAGCAAAAAGGAAACCACAGCATACAAGCTCAAACGATCCCAGCGTAAAGGTCAGAAACTGAAATGGCTGAAATGAGAAGCTTGGTCTCGACAGATTAGAAAGAGTTATTGCAGGATATTATTGGGAGATAATCTATTTTTTGCCCTTGTCCTTCTCGATGGTAGTGGCTGTGGGTTTGGAAGGTGCTGTCAAAGGAGCCTTAGTGAGTTCCTGCAGTGCGTTTTGTAGATGGCACACATTGCTACAGTGCGTCGGTGGTGGAGGGAGTGAATGTTTGTGGATTGAATGCCAATCAAGCAGGCTTTCAGTTCTGTTGAAGGGTCGTGTGGACCCGAAACGTCGACTCTTTTCTTCTCCACCGATGCTGCCAGACCTGCTGAGTTTTTCCAGGTAATTCTGTTTTTGTTTAGGCTTTGTCCTGGATGGTGTCAAACTTCTTCACTGTTGTGGGAGCTGTACTCATCCAGGCAAGTGGGGAGTATTCCATCACACTCCTGACTTGTGCCTTGTAGATGATGGACAGGCTTTGGGGAGTCAGGCGATAAGTTACTCGTCACAATTCCTCTGACCTCTTATAGCCACAGTATTTATATGGCTAGTCCAGTTCATTTTCTGATCAATAGTAACCTGCAGGATGTTGATAGTGGGGGATTCAATGATAGTAATGCCATTGAACACCAAGGGGCGATGGTTGGATTCTCTTTTGTTGGAGATGGTCATTGCCTGGCACTTGTGTGGCATGAATGTTACTTGCCACTTGTCAGCCCAAGCCTGGATATTGTCCAGGTCTTGCTGCATTTGGACATGGACTGCTTCAGTACCTGAGGAGTCGCTCAATCTGTGAACATTCACTTTGAGCAGTTAGCTCTTTGACTGAGACCTATTTTTGCTAGAAATGAGTGTTGACAGGTTGAACAGTGGATGCAGGTTGAGAATCTTGATTTTCCAAGCAGATATCCACGCGTATTGTCAGCAAGGTAACAGGGCTGAGTAGATGGTGCCTCATGATTGGTTTTTCTCCGTGCTTAGTTATCTTGAGTAAGTTATTCCCACCATGGGCATCTATTTTATACTCTTTGAATCGCTTTTGAGCTGTTTTTACATCTCATGCTGACCATCACAATCATTTGGTTGTCAGTACACCATAAAAGATTTTTGGAATTTGTTTGTGCAAGATTCACAACATAATCATGTGACCATTGTAGCTGTACCTTCATAATCAAAGGATCCATGTTTGAGCTCCCAGTCTCCCCATTTTCTCTCTCCTGCCCTATATGAATGTTGCCTTCACCTATTAAGCTGTTCATGAAAACTGAGATGGAAATGAAGTACAAGAACAGCATGAAGTTAGCTAGCAGAAGCTGATGTACTAGGGACATGTTCAGGGTGAAGGAACATGCCAACAAGCTGGTTTGTGATTGTGGGCAGGTTAAGTGGGAAGATTTTTGAAGGATCTGGGCAGATGGTGAAGAAATTTGCGAATGTCTACACAGCTGAGGTATCTGTTTAATCTGACTCACAGCTGAAATGGAGCAGTAGTGGGGCTGACTGTTGGGGGAGTAGTAGGTATTGGAGTGGTAGAACAGTGAGGAAATTCTCAAGTATGTGGAATTGCTGCTGAGGCATTTAATGATGGAGAGCGGAAAGCTAAGCTGGTGAAAGCTTTGCTGTGACATCTTGAATGAAGCAGAAAGGGAAACTTCCTCAAGTTTGGAATGCCGGAGTCCAAAATACTTTACTGTATTTGTTAGATAGATTCCTGGAAGGAAGGAAAATCCGAAACCATGGATGTACTGAGCAAATCTTCTTGCAGAGATGGATTTTTCCATACTCGAGGAAGTTTCCTGTCAGGTGCTTAGAGCCTCTGGTACCTGTTTCACTTGGACGTCTTAGTCAGAAACTGTATTCACCTGTCTTGTTAAATATATCACTGTAGGAATCCATCCGTTTCAGTCATAGGAAACAATAAGAACATGAAGCTAAAAACTAGGCTGCTCCTTCCATAGTCCATACATTGCCAAATTAGTAATGACACCCTTTCCCTGTCCCACAAGAACTCTATAATCCAGAAGTGTTCAAACTGTGTTCTGTGGAACATTTGTGGTTTCCAATCCCTAAAACACACTCCTTTCTTGTTTATTTATTTGACCCATCTGAATTTTAGGTGCCTTTGGGATTGAGAGGATTTTTATTGGTCAATAAAACCTAAACTATTCTGCTAAGATTTGTTAGTTTCTGGGATCCATATAGATTAGTGGGCACACTAATTGAAACTATGGCTACTGAAACAACACAGCATGTACCTAAGCTCCAGGAATATGAAGGAACAGTGATATATGTCCATGTTATGATGGTGTTCCCATGTCTCAGCTGCCTTTGTCCTTGTAGGTCATGGAAGTCATAGGTTTGGGAGGGAATACTGAAAGCAACCTCGGTGAGTTGCTGAAGTGCATTCGGTGGATTGGTTGCAGTCTGTATTCAGTGTGCTGTTGGTGGACGGAGTGGATGGTTATGCCAGCGAATGGGCTACTTTGTCCTGCGTTGTGCCAAGCTTCATGAGTGTCGTTATAACTGCACCAACCCAAGCAAGTGGAGAGTATCCCATCACCTCCTTGGATTATGTTTGTATGTAGATGGTAGAGATGCTTTGGGGAGTCAAGAGGTAAGCCATTTGCCACAGAACACCCAGTCTTTAACCTGTGCACATAGCCACAACTTTTATCTGTATATTATCCAGGTCTTTCTGCAAGCGAGAATGGACTGCTTCATTATCTGTGGAATTGAGAAAGAACTGAACACTGTGTAATTAGCCTGGGCCTTTACTACATGGAGTGGTTGAGGCAGTGATCACTGCATCTTTTAAAGGAAAATTAAATAAACATTTTGAGTCAATAATGATGAAGAGCCAAAGGGAGAATGCAGAGCAGTGGGATTAGTATCTGATCATTCGAGCAAGGGATGGCACAGCCATAATGGACTGAATGATAAAAGCAAAATACTGTGGATGCTGGAAATCTGAAACAAAAACAGAAAACGCTGGAAGAACTCAGGTCTGACAGCATCTGTGGAGAGAAAGATAGAGTTAACATTTCGAGTCCGTAAGACACTTCTTAGAGCTAAAGAGAAATAAGAATGTGATGAAATTTATACTGTTTAGGGGGGTGTAGCAGGTGAAGCTGGATAGAAGGCCAGTGATAGGTGGAGGCAAAGGAGGGATTGATAAAGATGTCATGAACAAAAGGACAAAGGGATGTTAATGGTAGTGGTACTGGCTAAAGGAGGTGCTGATGGTGGCATTAAGGTCAGAAAGCAGAATGTGATAATAGCAGGGCAAGGGTAAGCGCTCTGGAAAGAACAACATGAACAAGTGACAGATGGCCCTAGTGGGGGTGGGTTGGGGGGGAGGTGAAGGTGGTTGGAAAAAATATCAAAAATGGGATAAAAGGTGGGGATAAAACAATGAATAAAAATGAAAACAAATAAAAATAAGTAGATAAATAAAAATTTAAAAATAAAAATGAATATTGAAAAAGGGGATTTAAAAAGGGGTGAGGATGGAGGAGTGTGTTCATGGTCTGAAGTTGTTGAACTCTGTTAAGTCAAGAAGGCTATAAAATGCCTCATCAGAAGATGAGGTGCTGTTCCTCCAGTTTGCGTTGGGCTTCACTGGAACATTGCAGCAGGCCGAGGACGGACATGTGGGCATAAGCGCAGGGTGCTGTGTTGAAATGGCTAGTGACAGGAAGGTCTGAGTCATGCTTGCAGACAGACCGAAGGTGTTCCGCAAAGCGGTCACCCAGTCTGTGTTTGGTGCCTCCAATGTAGAGGAGACCGCATTGGGATCAGCGAATGCAGTAGACAAATTGAAGGAGGTGCAAGTGAAGCACAGCTTCACCTGAAAGAAGTGTTTGGGCCCTTGGACGGTGAGGAGGGAGGAGGTAAAGAGGCAGGTGTTGCACCTTCTGCGGTTGTATGGGAAGGTGCCGTGGGAAGGGGATGAAGTGTTGCGGGTGATGGAGGAGTGGACAAGTGTGTCCCTGAGGGAACTGTGCCCTACAGCATGTCGATGGGGGCGTGAAGGGAAGATGTGTTTGGTGGTGGCATCATGCTGGAGTTGGTGGAAATGGGGGAGGATGATCCTTTGAATGTGGAGGCTGGTGGGATGAAAAGTGAGGACAAGGGGGACCCTATCATGGTTCTGGGAGGGAGAGGAAGGTGTGAGGGCAGAGATGTGGAAGATGGGCCGGACACGGTTGAGGGCCCTGTCAACCACAGTGGGTGGGAAACCTCGGTTAAGGAAGGAGGAAGACATGTCAGAAGCGGCGTTTAGGAAAGTAGCATCCTCGGAACAGATGCGACGGAGGCAAAGAAACTGAGAGAATGGGATGGAGTCCTTACAGGAAGCAGGTTGTGAGGAACTGTAGTCGAGGTTGAGTGACCGCCCTTTTTGTGATGTACACCTTTCTTCATATTAATAATTTGGGCGGTTCAGAGGACATCGGTGTTCTTACATGCTGGTGACTTTCTCTCCATGTCCTTCCTTTCAATAGCTGAAAGCTCGTAATTCAATTGCTTGAAAATGTTAATTTGTCTTTCTGCAATATAATTTTCATGAGATGCGATGCTCATGCTGGGAAACCTGTTGATTTTGCCTATTATCTTGGGTTAACCAACAAACCCATTGCAATGGAAATAAGACTTGCCCAAGAAACTGAGGCAAACTGCATGGCAACAATTTTGTTTTGCCACTGAGAATCAGCAATGGCAGAAATATTCCACTCCTCCAGTTTGAACCCGACTAGGACCGTACTGCTGTTAATTCATCTCATTGTTGCTGTGCACTTGAAATTTCTTGTTGACCTGGGCAGTATCATGAAGGGTAAAATCTTCCTATTGCATTTCGTTCTTAAAGAATTAAGTAAAGAAACATTGACTTCCGAAAAATATATTCACAATCCACTACATTAAAACACAGTGAGGCTAATCAGTACGCGAAAACACATTGTCTGACAGGCTAGAAATGAGAGCTGTAAGATTTCCAGTCACACCAAGGGGAAGCTTTAAGCTTTGTTCAGGTGCTGTTGCTGCCTGGTTAGTGGAACCTGTATGGATAATTTTGCCCTGCGGTTTAGGGAGTTATTTTCCATTTTACAGCAGCGTCACTGCTTTCTGCCCTCACACGTACTTGCCAGCAACAGCGGGTGATTTTTTCCAAGGATCCCTTGTTCAAATTTCACTTTGGAATTTCCTCATTTTAAGACCAACATTAGAGTTCAACCTACTAGTTTTCCTTTTAAGACATTTTTTTAATTGAATATATTCTGCTAATCCCAGACCCTTTACTGTAGAACCTCTTCTGTAAGTTTATCAATTTAGTTCTGCTGAATAAAAATCTGTGATAGGATGAACTCAAAGGATTAGTTTATTTGCATACATTCAAGCGTGGGAGGGGGTGGCAACGTTATCTCTCTCTCATACAGTAAAAGAGAGATGGAGAAAGAAAGATTTACAGGGGAAAGACCACAGAGAAAAGGATATTGTTTCACATGAGTCCAATACCAATGAGGTATTCCTTCACAGACGGCAGTGGCATAGTGGTATTGTCACTGGATTAGTATTCCAGAGATTTGGGAGACCCAGGTTCAAATCCCACTACGGCAGATGGTGAAATTTGAATCCAATAAAAATCTGGAATTAAAAGCCTGATAATGAAACCATTGTTGTAAAAACCCATCTGGTTTACTAATGTCCTTTAAGGAAGGAAATCTGCTGTCCTTACCTGGTTTGGCCTACATGATTCTTAAATGCCCTCCATGAACAAATGAAAAAAGGAGATCGGCTAGCTGAAAACATGTTGGATAATTCACTTTTCCAGTAGAGTTGACTTCCATGATGAGGTAGACACGTGGTGATGTTACAGAAGTTCAGAAGAAACAGTGTAGATGGGGCCAGGCATTCAACCCTGGACAGAGCCCCTTTTCTTTGCTGTTGCTTGTAGATGGTAAAAAAAATGGCAGACTGAACTTTGCAGCCCCACAAGGCAATATTACTGGTTCCACAAGCTAGAGGTTCATGACACATGAATCCCATCTCTCCACATTGTCTTTGACAAAGGGTGTGGACCCCCCTTATGGGTTCCTGAGATCGTTAAATGTCCCAGCCCTTAGAATTAAAAGGATGGTTGCAGAGCTCTTTGTCCTAACAGACCAGTAGACTCTGTTTGACCAGCCTGGATTCTGAAATGCAGATGGCCTTTGTACAGTTCTCTTTGAATTTGGTCTGTGCAGCCCTCGGGGATCATTAGGGTCTCTTCAGAGATGCAAGTTTCTGTGATGCAGCCATGACAGCTCTGCTGTTCAGCACCCCAAACAGATGTAGTTTCAGCCATCTTAAAAGGTCATTGTCCAGTTTTTAAAATTTTAGAAATTAGCCATGAGGGATATATACAATAAATATATATATATAAATATCCAGTGTGAGGCCTTAGTCCCCTAATAGTAGTTGTGATGAGCATAGATGTGACACTGCTCTTCACTAACCTGTTTCCTTTTAACACCACAAACCAATATCAACCTTCCCACAACCTTTTGAATGGGGAAAGTGTTGATCTTTCAATTTGTGTTCAGGGTGTTTGATCAGAGAATCTGATCCCATTGCTATCGACTAGTCTATTTTTCATTTCGCTATAATATTCCTGTTGCTTGGGCCTATTGAGTACAATTCCAGTAATTGCTGCTGAATGAGACACAGTTTTGCATTGAGGACTAGGTGGTTTTGATTGCTAATTGACTTTTTACTGACTTCTAAATTAGGTTGATAGGGTGTTAAATCAGTAAAGGCTGTGAACCTGAAGATTTAGAAGTGGCATGAAAACCAATGTTTGTCATTAACCTAGTTTTAGACTTTTCCAGTTTAAAGCAAGTATGGGAAGCAGCAATGCCCAGCTTGGTAATTTCATTCCAATTGCTCAACTCCAATTCAGAATTAGATGTGTATGTATTGAGCATACGCTTGTAAAATACTGCACAGATTAACACCCATGGAATAAAATCTTGCCCAGTAGACCTACTTCAATTAAATCTGTTTTCATTGAAAATTTCAGACAGAAATGTTGTGACTAAGTCCTGAACACTCATTGGCTGTCAGATATGCTGTCATGGGGCAGAAAATAACCCTGCCGGAAAGATAAGCTCTTTATTAATACAAAGCAAAATGCGAGTGACAGCCTCTTATGTATGTCAATTGTGGCTTTGAGGCCCACTGCAACACTTGAACACAGAATCAGCACTGTACGTTGTCAAAAATGCTGTCCTTTTGATGGGGCATACAAAGGAAACCATGTCTCCTTGTGTGGTTAAAAGTTACAGGTTTTGCGGTGCTATCTCTCCATAACCAAGCCTACTGAAATGCGATCAACTACTGCTTATTCATCTCAGTACTGTTTGTGGGATCTTGCCTTGTAGAAAATGGCTGTTGCACTTGCCTATGTAAGTCTCTGGGCTTCAACGAATTAATTGAGATAGGCCTGAGGGAAGCTGGATTGACAGGGTAATAGATACTCCTTTCATTGTTTCCAGGATTTGATTTTATTTTATCTTGTGGATCACATCTAATTGTGGGCTTGTGCAATAAAATTACTTCAGTGGACTGTACTGTAAGGTTGGGACATGAACTTAAAATTGCAAAGAGGATGGCTGGGAAAAAGACAAATTTGAAATAGCAATCCTGCAGTTAAGGAGGAGGAACCTATAAACTGGAGTTTGTTTACTTAAAATTGTTCTAAATCGTTTTTTTTTTGTTCTGCAGAAGTGAAGCACCAAGATCCATTGAGAGAAGGAATTGAGAAAAACAGTTTTCCTAAGAGCAAGAATGCACCTGAAAATGAAAAGAAACCTAAGACACCTAGCCCAATGCTGTCTAGCTTTAAAACCGATGGATTGCCCCCGGATAGTTGGGATGAGATCATGAAGAGCTCAGGTTCCCCCTCTGAAGCACTTCAGAGGACAGAATACCAGCCGTGGGTTGGTGGACTTGGCCGTATGCCCTGTGTCAAAAATGAGGTCTCTGACTGCAAGCAGGGCAAACAGGGAGGCACTTCCTTAAGTCTCGACAAGCCTTTGGAAGTAAGGGGTAACCAAGGGACTTTTGGACGGGTGGAACATACCAGCTTTAAGGATGAAGAGATAGAGAATGATTCACAGCCCCTCAGGTCAAACTGCAGGACATACTGTCGATCGAATAAAGGTAAACCAGGAGCTGCTGGCGTGACAAATTTTGATAAAATAATTGATGGCACTGGGAAATCTGCACAGGCTGACCTGACATTGGGCAAGGAAAGCCTAAAACCAGACACCAAAATTTCATCAGAGACAACAGGAAAGACGTCAACAGCTCGGACTGCAAAAGACACCATCACCTTGCCCTCATCTTATCTATCACCTTGCAATGTCACACTTCAGGACACCACGGATCGTAGCATGGATGAGTTCACCACTGGTCCAGCTGACCTGGGAGAAGCAGGCCGGTTGCGGAAAAAAACCGAAGCTGCTGCAAGTAAGACCACAGTCAGATTCCGACCGACCCAGTCCAAATCCAAAAAGGACGCGAAGCTAGAGTTCTTTGGGTTTGATGAACAGGAAGGAGAGGAAGATCCTCTCCGATCCACTGGCGGTGCTGCCAACTATAAAATCAAATACTTTGGTTTTGATGATCTTAGTGAGAGCTCTGATGAGGATGACGGCACTGAGTCAGAAGGCAGACGCAAGAAAAAAGCTTCAACTAGAATGGATGAAATTGTGGAACTCCTGTCGAGCTCTGAGTCGACAGGTGACTCTCAAGGTAGTCAGCCACAGTCTCAGGATAGCACTAATACAGGTGGGTAACCACTCACATCAAAAATTGAATGGTTTGCTTAGAAATTTTCATCATTCAATTGGATCATGGCTGATCTGCATCTTACACTTGATGAAAGGTAGAGTTCACAGATATTCAATACTAAGCTGAAGGCAGTAGTTGAAATATTCAAGAACTCACTGGATTCCGGGAGGGTCCTGGCAGATTGGAAAACCGCTAATGTGATGCCCCTGTTCAAGAAGGTAGAGAGACAAAAAGCAGGAAACTATAGGCCAGTCAGCCTAACATCTGTCATTGGGAAAATGCTAAAGTCCATTATTAAGGAAGAAATAGGATATTTAGAAAATCTTAACACAATCAAACAGAGTCAACATGGTTTTGTGAAAGGGAAATCATGTTTGATGAATTTGCTAGAGCTCTTTGGGGACATATCAAGCAGAGTTAATAAAGGGGAACCTGTAGATGTAGTGTATTTGGATTTCCAGAAGGCATTCTATAAGATGCCACATAAAAGGTTATTGCACAAGATAGGAGCTCACAGTGCTGGGGTTAATGTATTAGCATGGATTGAGGATTGGTTAGCACACAGAAGACTGGGAGTCAAGATTAATGGGTTTTTTTCAGGTTGGAAAGACGTAATTAGTGGTGTGCCACAAGGATCAATTCTAGGGCCTCAATTATTTACTATCTATATTAATGGCTTGGAGGAGGGGGCAGAGTGTAATGTATCCAGCAGAAATAGGTGGGAGGACATAAGGAATTTGCAAGGGGATATAGATAGTTTGAGTGGGTGAAAACTTGGCAGATGGAGTTTAATGTAGGAAAGTGAGAGGTTATGCACTTTGGAGGAAGAAACAAAAGGCAGACTATTAATTAAATGGAGACATACTCCAAAAAATGCAGCACAGAGGGATCTGGGTGTTCTTGTGCATGAAACACAAAGTTAGCATGTAGGTGTGCAGCAAGTAATTAAGAATGTATTGTTAGGGGGTTGGAGTTTTAAAATGGGGAAGTCTTGTTACAATTGTACAGGGTGTTGGTGAGGCCGCACCTGGAGTACTGTGTACGGTTTTGGTCCCCGTATTTAAGAGAGGAAATACTGGCATTGGTGGCAGTTCAAAGGAGATTCACTAGGCTGTTTCCTGGGATGAAGGGGTTGGCTTATCAAGAACAGCTAAACAGGTTAGGCCTTTATTCATTAGAGTTTAGAAGAATGGGGATGATCTTATTGAAACGTACAGGATTCTGAGGGGCTTGACAGGGTAGATGTTGAGAAGATATTTCTACTAGTGGGGAAGTCTCGAACTAGGGGACATAGTTACAGAATAAAGGGACACTCATTTAGAATTGAGATGCTGAGTAATTTCTTCTGAGGGTAATGAATGTCTGGAATTCTCTACCCCAGAGAGTTGTGGAGGCTAGATCACTGAAAATATTTAAAGAGGAGGTAGGTAGATTTTTGAAATATCGGGGAGTTGAGGGGTATGAGGAGCTGGCATGAAAGAGGCCTGGGGCAGATCAGCCATGATTTATTGAATGGTGGAGTAGGCTTGAGGGGCCTACTCCTATTTCTTATGTTCTAACAGTTGCCAGACAGATGCATGCATTTGCTATTGTCTTGTACTTGATATGTTACTAGTATTTGTGTGCCAGTCTATAGCTCATGTGACATATTACAACATATTGAAACACTGGCATTAAGCTCGATAATTAGTATGTCTCAATGTTTTATCAGATCAATGCAGAGGAGTGCACACCTCCAGTGTCCTCTTCTGGTTAACCTGTTGTAAGTTTAGGCAATAGCTTAGATAGTTGCAAACATTTACCATATATAAATCTAGTTGGCAAGTTTACACAATTCATCCCATCGTGTTCTTGTTTTCCAGTACATAGGAACATAGGAAATAAGAGCAGCAGTAGGCCATTTGGCCCCTCGAGCCTGGTCCAACATTCAACTAGATCATGGTTGATCTGGCTCTCTATCCCCATATCCCTTGATACCCCTAATATCTAGAAATCTATTGATCTATAGCTTGAATATACTCAATGCGCAATGATTGAGCCTCTACAGCCCTTTTTGGGTAGAGAATTCTGAAGATTCACTATCTTCTGAGTGAAGAAATTCCTCCTTATCTCAGAACCAAATGGTTTACCCCTTATTCTGAGACTGTGTCCCCTAGTTCTAGACTCTTCAAACAGGGGAAACATCATTCCTGCATGAACTCAGTCGAGCCCTGTAAGAATTTCATGTTTGAATGAGATCACCTCTCATTCTTCTAAACTCTAGAGAACATAGGCCCAGTCTCCTCGATCTCTCCTCTCTCAATCCTGCCATCCCAGTGATCAGTCTAGTGAACCTCTGCTACACTCCCTCCATAGTAATTATATCCTTCCTTAGGTAAGCCAATCAAAACTGTATACAACACTCCAGGTGCAGTCTCACCAAGGCTCTGTACAATAGCAGCAAGTCTGCTTTACTCCTGTACTCAAATCTTTTTGTAGTAAAGGTTAACATACCGTTTGCCTTCCTAATATCTTGCTGTTACCTGCATGTTAGCTTTCAGTGACTTGGGAACAAGAACACCCAGGTACCTTTGGGCATCAATACTTCTCAATCACTCACCATTTAAGAAATACTTTGTATTTCTGTTTTTCCTACCAATCTGGATAACTTCTCATTTTTTCATGTTATATTCCATCTGCCATGTTTTTGTCCACTCACCAAGCCTGTCTAAATCCTTTGAAGCCCCCTTGCATCCTCCTCACAACTCTCAATCCCACCTAGTTTTGTGGCATCTGGAAAATTGGAAATGATACATTTGGTCCCCACTGCCAAATCATTGATATGAATTGTGAATAGCTGTGGCCCAAGCACTGACCCTTGCGATAGCCCACTAGCCACAACATGTCAACATAAGAATGACCCGTTTATTCCTACTCCGTTTTCTGCCCATTAACCAATCCTCAATCTGTGCCAGTATATTACCCCAAATTCCATGTGTTCCAATTTTGCTTACTTCCTGTATGTAACCTTATCGAAAGCCTTCTGAAAATCAAAATACACCACATCCACTGGTTCCCCTTTATCTGTTCTGCTGGTTACATCCTCAAAAAAACTCCAACAGGTTTTTCAAACATGATTTCCCTTTCATAAATCTATGTTGACTCTGCCTATTCAGATCATTATTTTCTAAGTGTCCAGTTTTCACATCCTTCATAATAGATTCCAGCATTTTCCCTACTAATGTCAGGCTAACAAGTTTGAAGTTCCCTGTTTTCTCCCTCCTTTCTTAAATAACGGGGTTACATTTGTAACCTTCAAATCTGCAGGAACTGTTCCGGTATCTATGGAATTTTGGAAGATGACCACCAACCCATCCACTATCTCTACAGCACCTCTTTCAACACTCTGAGATATAGATCATCAGGTCCATGTGATTTATCAACTTTCAGCCCCATTAATTTCTCCAGTACTACTTTTTTACTAATACTAATTTCTTTAACATCCTCATTCTCTGCTATTCCTGGGAGGTTTTTCCTATCTTCCTCCATGAAGACAGAAATACAGCCTCCGACATTTCCTTATTCTCCATTCTCTGCCCGTGGTGGGCCCACATTTGCCTTTGCTAATCTTTTCCTCTTTGCATATCTACAGAAGCTTTTACAATCTGTTTTTGCTTTCATATTCCATTTTCTCGATCAGTTTCTTGGTCCTCCTTTGCTGAATTCTAAAATGCCCCCAATCCTCAAGCTGACTACTTTTGTTTTGGCAACTTTATAAGTCTCTTCTTTGATCTAATGCAATATTTAACTTGTTTGCCATGGTTGGATCGCCTTTCTTGCTGGGTTTTTGTGCCTCAAGTGGATGTAAAGTTGTTGTAAACCGTGTGTTAATTCTTTAAATGCTAGCCATTGCCTGTCTACTATCATATCTTTTCATGTAGTTTCCCAACTACCGCAGCCAGTTTGTCCCTCATACCTTCATGGTTTCCTCTGTTTAGATTTAAGACCCTAGTTTTGGATTGAACTACATCACTTTCAAACTTAATGTAAAATTCTATCATATTATGGTCATTCTTCCTGAGAGGTTCCTTTACACTGAGATTATTAGTTAGCCCTTTCTCATTGCACAATACTAGGTCTAAAATAGCCCATTCTCTAGTTGGTTCCTCAACATACTGTTCTAGAAAACCACCGCATACACATCCAGGAATTCATCCTCCGCAGCATTAGTGCTCATTAGGTGTACCCAAGTTCCCCCATGATGATTGCACAGTATTAGCCTTATTATAAGCATCTCTAATTTCCTTGTTTATACCATGCCCTACATTATCACCACTGTTTGGTGGTTATAAGCAACCCCTACTAATGTTTGCTGCCCCTTGCTGTTTCTTAGTTCCTCCCAAACGGATTCTACACCTTGATCTTCGATCTAAGACCCCCTCTCACTAATGTACTGATCTCATCTTTTATTAGTAGCACTACCCCATGTCCTTTTCCTTTTTGCCCATCTTCCTAAATGTCAAATACCCTTGAACATTCAATTCCCAGCCTTGGTCACCCTGCACCATGTCTCCATAATGGCACTTGGATTATACTGTTTACTTCCATTTGTGCTGCCAATTCATCTACCTTGTTGCAAATGCTGTGTATTCAGATAGCGTGCCTTTAATTCTGCCTTTTTATTATTTTCGCTACCTCTAGCCTTGTCTGCTGGCATACTCTTAAGTTTATACACTCTATCCCTTCCACACTCAGATGATCAGTTCCCTTATTTTTAGCGTGCTCTGTTGGCTTGTCTTCTCTCCTAGTTTAATCACACTGATCCCCCGACCCCACTATTTAGTTTAAAGCCCTCTTTAAAATATAGGGCTGCAGAGCCCTTTTTTAAGTTTTTTGTAGCATTTCTGAACTCCAACTTCTGTCAAGCATAAACTGGGTGTGTTAGTTGTACATGAAATTTTGATATAGAAGAGCCTGTGTGTGTAATGGACCAGTGCAGCTCCTTACATTTAGAAGACTATTTTTAAAAAAACTTTGGGAATTTGGCACTTCGATAGACCAAGTTGGAAGAATAGTGCCTTTTACAACACCCTGAAGCCTTTTAAACATTCTAATTTATGCTCTATTAAAAAACTTGTAAAAAACATTCCTTTACAAAGCATTTGGGGGCTACAACTAGTTGAAAGCGAAATCAAGTGAAATTTACTTAGAATAAATGGAATTCTAATGAAGTTGGTTAATCCACAGCTGTTCAGGAAAGTATGCACATAGATTATAATGTCAAAAGGGGGCATTAAATCCAAGTGCAATGTAATGTCAAAAGCAGCAATATTGGCGATGCTCTTCAAAATAATCTGCCAAACAATTGTTAGATTTTCATCAACATTTTTTTACTTTGCAATTGAGATATAAAATCTTTAATCTATGACTAAAACATTTTTGGGCCATTTCAATGTGTTGCAGATCCTGCTACCCAGCTGAAATGGGCTTTTTTGATACTACTTTTTTGGGCTTTACTCCAGGATATTGACCTGGTTCTGATGTCCGTCAGGTAGTGAATTTAGGGTAATGTTATTTTTTAAATTTGTCCTTGGGATGCTACAACTGGGATGCTGCCAGGGCCCATAGCCTTTGCTGTATCCAGTGCCTTCAGCTGTTTCTTGATATAGTCTGACATTACTGATCTTTTCCTTTGCAAATTCTGTAACTGGCTCGTCAAGTGTCTAACTCAGCTGTCTACTTGTTAGATGTCCTGACTTGTCCATGACAAGAACATCTTGACCCAGTTTTTATTGCTGAGGCTTGGGTGGTAATGATGTATTAATTCACTCAGTGGTACTGCTAATAGTGTGGATACTGGTTGCATGGCATCTATTGCAATTCTGCAGAAAACACCAGAAATGGGTCTCCATTAAGCCAGAAAATTGATGAAAATTTGGTTGCAAGTCATACAATGTTTATTCTTTGTTTCCAGATACAGGTGGAAAGAATAATTCGAGCAGAAATTACAGCTTTGAGTTTTTCCTTTTTCAAGTGTAGTGCTTTCTGGCATAAAAGCAAAATATTGCAGATGCTAGAAATCTGAAATAAGAACAGAAAATGCTGGAAACACTCAGGTCTGCCAGCATTTGTAGAAAGAGAAACAAAGTTAATGTTGCGAGTCCTTATGACTCTGAAGAAAGGTCATGCAGACTCAGAACGTTAACTCTGTTTCTCTCTCCGCAGATGCTGCCAGACCTGCTGAGCTTTTCCAGCATTTTCAGTTTTATTTCTGTGCTTGCCGGCTGCTGGTATCCTTGCAGTGAAGTTTCTGTGGGCGTCCAATTACTTGGGTTGTGAGCTAGAATCCAGCACCTGCTGAAACCAGCTGGAGGCCATGTGAAAGTAGCACAGAACCTATTTTAGGCCACATGTCTTCATGAGTTTGAGACAGAAATGGGGATCACTCCCACTTGCAAATTGTTACATGAATGCGAAGTATTTGAACAGGCCAGTGTAAAATATGCACTTTTTCTCCACCTTGCCCCTCCTCTGAGGGAAGCTGTTACTGCATAGTGTTACGATGCAGTTAGGAACCAGTAACATTTTGTTTAAAGTAGACAAAGTTTGAAATCCCAGTTACCCACTAGGTGAGTAAAGCCACAAGATTCTGTGGTTTTAAACTAACAAAATAAACTTTACTATACAAAGTCAGAAAATTAAAACAACTTACAATATCTATCTTATATTCTAACATTCAGAATTAACAAAAAGTAAATATGATTTAACAGGCAAACTCTGGTTGAACACACCACACTTCACAGTGTGATGACAGGTGTGAACCAGACAGACCCCATGAATTTCTCAGCAACCAACCCAGATGTCAGTGACCACAGTGAGTCACAAAATCTCATTAAAGCTCAGCCTCCCTCACAAAGGATTACAACTCCTCACTTTCAAAAATCTAGCCTCTGAATTCCTTTGATAGCCACTCTGACTTGGACCACCTCAACAACTGCCCACCTCAATAGTTTAATCTATTCTCCTGGGTCTGCATTGCATAGGATTCACAAAGCTGCACTCCTCCTAATTACTGGCTCAATTCTAGCTCTTTCGCAAGCCGCTAGCTGGTTTCTCCAAACTCCAGTCTCCTGGCTGCGATGAGCTATAAATGGCTCCCAGAGCTTCTCTGAGCCCTAACTACCTCCAGCACGAAACCAACGACCTTCCGCCACCTTCTCAGCTCTCCAGCACTTCTCCTGAGCCCAAACTGCACCAAATGGCTCCCAGGGCTTTTTTTTGTGAGCTGCAAACCACACAAGGTCTATACTGCAACTCCCAGCTGCACCAAACTGCTTCCAGGACTTTTCTGAGCCCTAACTGCCTGGAGTCTGAAAATAGTAGCACCTTTTCAATATAGAGCCTCTCCACCTGCTGCAGAGCACTCTGATAAATTGAAACCAGAGACCTTCTTAAGCTCTACACATCTCCATGACGATGTAGCCTTTCAGGGTTCACAATATTTTAAAACTAATTTAGCTCTCTTTGTAAGCAGTGTAGATAGTGTGTCTCCCGTTCTCCAGCCAAGTAAGCCCGCCTGCTGTTTTATGGCTCCATCCCTTTTCTGACTCAATTGAACAAACATGGTAAATTTCTGAACTGCCATTTTCTTTTAGGTGTTCTGGCAATCTCTGAACCCCAGCATTTTAGCTACTTTAACTCCACAACAAGAGTATGAGAGTTGGACCCTGGGACGGGCAGTCAGCAGCACTGAGAGGTGAACCCTGGGACAGGCAGCCGGCAGCACTGAGAGGTGGACCCTGGGACAGGCAGTCAGCAGCACTGAGAGGTGGACCCTGAGACAGGCAGTCAGCAGCACCTAGAGGATCTAGCATCTAGTCTATACTCAAGTCGGAGTAAGGGTAAAATAAAAGCAAAGGTCCATATTCTATTTAGTTAACATATGTCTGGGGAGCTCTGTCCTGTGATTTGCACATCCTGCCTATGTGGGAAGTCCTAGACGCTCTTGGTGGTCTTGGTGACCGTGTGTGCAAGAGGTGCCTCCGACTGGAGCAACTTGAGCTCCGAGTTTTGGAGCTTGAGCGGCAGCTGGGGTCACTACAGTGCATTCACAAGGCTGAAAGGTACATGGATAGCATGTTTCAGGATGTGGTCACCCCACACCTTAAGCAAGCAGAGAGGGAATGGGTGACCGCCAGACAGAAGAAGGGAACCAGGCAGGTAGTGAGGGAATCCCCCGAGTGCATCTCGCTTGCAAACCGTTTTGCGGCCTTGGAAAATGGTGAAAGTGACGGTTCCTCTGTGGAGGCCAACCAGAGCCAAGACCATGGCACTGTGGGTGGTCTAGCTGCTCAGTGTGGGGAGGAAGAAGTGTGGAAGGGCAATAGTGGTAGGGGAGTAGATAGGCGCTTCTGTGACCATAGACGTGACTCCAGGATGGTATGTTCCCTCCTGGGTGCCGGGGGCAACGGCGTCACAGAACGGCTGCAGGGCATTCTGAAGGGGGAGGGTGAACAGCCAGAGGTTGTGGTCCATGTTGGGACCAATGACATGGGAAGAAAGAGGAATGAGGTCCTGCAAGCAGACTTTAGGAAGTTAGGTAGGAAATTGAAAAGCAGGACTTCAAAGATAGTAATCTCCGGATTACTCTCGGTGCCATGCAGTAGTGAGTATAGGGACAGAAGGATAGAGCAGATGAATGCGTGGCTGGAGAGATGGTGCGGGAGGGAGGGCTTTAGATTCCTGGGGCATTGGGACCGTTTCTGGAGGAGGTGGGACCTGTACAAGTTGGACGGGTTACATCTGAACAGGAACGGGACCAACATCCTCGCAGGGAGGTTTGCTAATGCTGTTGGGGCAGATTTAAATTAAATTGGTGGTGGGGCGGGAATCCTGAAAAGTAGTTCAGAGGGGAGAGAAGTGGAGATGGAATTGGAAGTTAAAACGCTAGTAAGTGAGACTGGAAGGCAGAGGAAACATAGGCTAGATAAGAAAAAAGTGAGTTTAGCAACGCTCAATGGAATATATTTTCATGCAAGGAGCCTGAGGAGTAATACAGATGAGCTGAGGGCATGGATAGGCACATGGGAGCATGATATCATAGCTATGACTGAGACTTGGTTAAAAGGGCAGGATTGGCAACTCAACATTCCTGGTTATAGGGTATTCAGACGAGATAGAGAGGGGGATAAAAGAGGAGGGGGGGGGGGTCCCAATATTGACCAAGGAATCAATTATAGCAGTGAGGAGGGATGATATCTTGGAAGAATCATCAAATGAGGCCATATGGATAGAAGTAAAAAAATACACAAAGGGCAAACACGCTGTTGAGTGTGTGCCATAGGCCCCCAAACAGTCAGGGAGAGATGGAGGACCAAATATGTAATCAAATTTCAGAGAAGTATAAGAGTAATAAGTAATAAGGGATTTTAACTAGCCAGATATTAACTGGGATAGCTTTAGTGTGCAAGGTAGGGAGGGAGCAAAATTCTTAATGCACCCAGGAGAACTTTTTTAGCCAGTCATAGCCCAATAAGGGAGGGGGCAGTTCTGGACCTAATATTCAGAACTGAGCCCGGGCAGGTGAAGGGCGTATCAGTAGGGGAGCATTTTGGAGATAGTGACCATAACTCAGTTAGATTTAGGATAGTTATGGAACAGGATATGGTTGGGCCAGGAATAAAAGTTCTAAATTGGAGAAAGGCTAATTTTACTAAGATGAGATATGATTTGGCCCAAGTGGACTGGGAGCAGCTACTTGCAGATAAAACTGTGTTAGAGCAGTGGGGGAGCATTCAAGGAGGAAATAGCAAGAGTACAGGGCAAATATGTTCCTGTAAAGACAAAGGGCCGGAGAACCCTGGATGTCAAGGGACATAAAGGTTGGGATTAAGAAAAAAAAAGAGAAGTTTATGGCAGATACCGAGGGCTCAATACGGCAAAGTCCTAGAGGAGTATAAGAAGTGCAGGGGGGAACTTAAAAGGGGAATTAGGAAAGCTAAGAGAGTGCATGAGAAAACATTGGTGGGTAGAATAAAGGAAACCCCCAAAGGGGTTTTTTAAATATATGAAGAGCAAGAGAATAACTAGGGAAAGACTAGGGCCAATTAGGGACCATAGAAGTAATCTGTGTGTGGACCCGGAAGACGTGGGTACAGTCCTCAATAAATACTTTGCGTCGGTCTTCACAATGGAAAAGGACGACACAGGTATCGACATCAGGGTGGAGGACCGTGGAAATATTGGAGAAAATTAACATAGTGAGTAGGTACTGGTGAGTTTAGCGGCCTTAAATAAACTCTGGCCCAGGTGAGATGTATCCCAGGATGTTGAGGGAGACAAGGAAAGAGCTACCAGGGGCCCTGGCAGTAATTTTCAAATCCTCACTGGCCACAGGTGAGGTGCTGGAGGACTGCTAACATTGTCCCATTATTAAAAAAGGGAGGAAGGGATAGATCAGGAAATTACAGGCCAGTCAGTCTAACCTCGGTGGTGGGGAAGTTACTAGAAAGAACCCTGAGGGACAGAATATATTTGCACTTGGAGAGACATGGATTAATCAGGAATAGTCGGAATGGATTTGTTAAGGGAAGGTCGTGTTTGACAAATTTACTCGAATTTTTTGAGGAAGTAACTAGGAGTGTTGATGAGGGTAATGCATTTGATGTGGTCTACATGGACTTTAGCAAGGCTTTTGATAAGGTCCCTCATGGCAGACTGGTCAAGAAAGAGCCCATGGGACCCAAGGCAAAGTGGCATGTTGATCCAAAATTGGCACTGAGGCAGGAAGCAGAGGGTGATGGTAGAGGGATGTTTCTGTGACTGGAAGTCTGTTTCCAGTGAGGTTCCGCAGGGCTTGGGGCCCTTGCTGTTTGTGGTGTACATAAATAATTTGGACTTCAGTGTAGGGGGTGTGATCAAGAGGTTTGTGGATGACACAAAAGTTGATTGGGTGGTAAGTAGTGAGGAGGATAGCCATAAACTACAGGAGAATATCAATGGACTGGTCAGGTGGGCAGAGCAGTGACAAATGGAATTCAACCCAGAAAAGTGTAGGTAATGCACTTGGGGAGGGCTAACAAGGCAAGGGATTATACTATGAATGGTAGGACCCTGGAAAGTACTGAAGATCAGAGGGACCCTGATGTGCATATCCACAGATTCCTGAAGGTAGCAGGGCAGGTAGATAAGGTGGTTAAGAAGACATTTGGGGTTCTTGCCTTTATTAGCCGAGGCATAGAATACAAGAGCAGGGAGGTTATGCA
This sequence comes from Cetorhinus maximus, assembly GCF_964194155.1. Taxonomy (NCBI): domain Eukaryota; kingdom Metazoa; phylum Chordata; class Chondrichthyes; order Lamniformes; family Cetorhinidae; genus Cetorhinus; species Cetorhinus maximus. Next base: position 23,246,712 of record NC_135905.1, on the reverse strand, counting down.
GGAACTGTATAAAATGCTGGTTCGGCCACAACTGGAGTACTGCGTGCAGTTCTGGTCACCACATTATAGGAAGGATGTGATTGTACTGGAGAGGGTGCAGAGGAGATTTACCAGGATGCTGCCTAGGCTGGAGGGCCTGAGCTATGACGAAAGATTGGATTGGCCGAGGTTGTTTTCCTTGGAGCAGAGAAGGTTGAGAGGGGACCTGATAGAGGTGTATAAGATTGAGGGGCATAGATAGGGTGGTTAGGAAGACACTTTTTCCATTAGTAGAGGGGTCAATAACCTGGGGCAATGATTTAAGTTAAGAGGAGAGTTGAGGAGAAATTTTTTCACTCAGAAGGTGGTGGGAGTCTGGAACTGCCTGAAAGAGTGGTTGACTCAGAAACTCTCGTAACATTTAAGAATTATTTAGATATTCACTTATGTTGCCATGGACTCCCGGGTTATGGATCAAGCACTTGAAGATGGGATTAGTGTAGTTAGAGTTTTGTTGACTGGCAAGAACACAATGGGCCGAATGGCCTCCTGTGCTGTAAACGTCTGAGCCTATTGACAGAAACCCAAGACCTAGATATTCATCACAATATTTAAGTTGATTCCCATCAAATGTGACCATTATCCCTCATTCCATATACAGTAGAACATAAGCAATTATCCCTGATAGGGGAGAATGGGTGAAGAATGTAATTATGCTTTAGTCCACCACAATGTTACTTGATGTGCTGAAGCCCTGCTGTGCACTCAGCATGGTTGATTCGTGGTCTTCTAGATTTATGTTATGAGAAAAGCCAGGAGAAATTTGGGCATTTCAGCCTTGAAATAAAGAATGAGAGAATGACATCAGAGTCATAGAAGATTGATAAAACCTGAATTATTTTAAACTATAAATGGAGGGAAAAAAGAGGATACTGGTTGGAAGTAGTAACAGGTAACTTTATGACTCATATCAGGAATTTCTTCGGCGTGGTGAACATGTGGGGGTGGACTCCCAGATGAACATTTGTGATGGTTGAACAAGAAAGGGCAAGATTTGCCTCCCTCATCTGTAAGTGTCTGGTAAACAAGACCAAAGTAATTTCTAAAACAAAAACAGAATTACCTGGAAAAACTCAGCAGGTCTGGCAGCATCGGCGGAGAAGAAATCAGTTAACGTTTCGAGCCTTCATGGCCCTTCGGCAGAACAATTTCTAGGTGGTCTTATCGTGAATGTTTGCAGTAGCCATCAGTTTTTTTGTTGAGACAGGCTGTTTGTGCTTACCAGATTTAGCCTGACTTTGTTGTTAGACTGCATGGCAGTAAGGTTCACTAATTAATGAACAAGTCTGTGAAGCCCAGAACACCTTGACCTGGCACATTTAGTCTAATGTATTGTGATTAGATGTGGTGATGTGGAGTGGAACATTTTTTGCAGCCTTGTGTAAACCTGCATGAAGATCAATGACAGATACTGTGGTAAGTTGGATTAAAAAGCTACCGTTAAAACTGTGGCATGTTCGATGTCTTATACCAGATGAGCAAAGCGTGAACGTTTTTTGGACTTTGACGACATCCCTGGAATCATGCATTATCTTCTGACATTGTGAATTATGTCACACAATCAAGGATGGGTAGCAATAATTCTGTCATCTGAAGTCTGGTTCAGGGGAGACCATTGATGTTAGAATAATTCAGTTAGCCCTTTAGCAATCGTTGGGCAATTAGTCAAGTAGAAGTTGTTGGCAGGAAATCATGGTAAATAGATTGCTGAGAAGTTCTCGATTCCCAAACCTTGGGAAAGTTTTGGTGTGTTAAGAATGAATGCATTGAATTATGTCCACCTTACAGAACAGATAGATGTTCAGTTCAATGTCTCATCCAAAAGATGGCACCTCTGACAGTACAGCACTCACTCAGTATTGGATTGAGATATTGGCCTAGGTTATATGAGCAAGACAGTGGAGTTAAAGTTCTGCTTTCATTTGTGTGGAGCCGAGGAGAATGATGAGGGAGGGTAATGTGGGAGGGAGGGAGATTGAAGCGGAAGGGGCATAAAACTGGGAATAACTCATCTTTGGTTAATATACATGTACACCTCCAGTTTCTCCAAAACACACCATTTTGTGTCATTACCAAGTTAAGGGTGGGTTTACTGTATCAGTATATCTAGGCAACTACAAGACGGTAGGAAACAGAAGAAGCTGTTCATACCACGCTGACGAAACTTCTGGCCTAGCTCTGCCTATTCCTATCCTGGTGCTTCAACCTTTTACTGAAGCAGAATTTGGTTTGAATTCCCTCTTGAATACTTCAAATGAATGACTGGTTCTGATAATGGAGAAGTTATTACTGCCAGTGAGTAACATCACTGAGTACACCTGAGCTTCTGCTGCTGTGACTGTACATTATTGTATTACACCAGGATAGATTGTGGATGAGTAATATCAAGCAACCTTTCTATCCTATTGTGAGTAAGAAGGATTTGAGTGTGTATAGTATGTTGACTGGTGAATTGTACTCATTTTCAGATTCGTTGGAATTCAGTGATGAGTCAAATTCCATCTTTTCCGATGTTGGCAGGAAACCAATGAACAGACAGGAAAAAGCCAAGGAAAATACCAGGAAAATTTTCCATGGACCTAAACGGGTAAGAATTTCAAGCTGCTGGAAAGCTAGAATGTGCCACAAGGTGACCTGTCCTTCTCCGTGCTTAGTTAGTGCCAAGTGTTTTATTTACATCAGGAGCGTTCAAGCACTTTCTCGCATGGCTACCCAGGTGGAACCTCAAACCATGTATAAATTTTCACTGTGTTCCCATTCCTCTGCATTAGACTATAAGTAATCTAAAGCTACCATCAGTGTAAAAGGTCATATCAACCATGGTGCAGGGATCACCTGAACTGACTGTTCCAGGGCACGAGGTGAAATGACCCTCCCCAAAGACCAGTCTCAACAAAACAATGAAATTGCACCTGGCCTATGGGAATCCTACTTCTATTTGCCTAATATTATGCACACTGACTCTGTTCTTTCACACACTGCATCACAATAATACAACTTGTGACCCTGACCCATCCCTTCCTGGTCAGCTACTCCTGACCGTGTGAAATACATGATGAAAACTTGTGTCGATAGAGAACTTGTGTTTTGTTGCAGTTCCTTATCATTTGATGCTTGGTCCTGGTGATCCTTCCCCCATAGCCCTGGTGCTGCTATGTAATGGGATCTGTTCTGGAGCAAGGGGGTGGAGGAGAGCAAGAAGTGACTGGTTTCCTTGAGAGCTCCAGCGATGACCTTATTGAAATTGGCGACTAGAGGGAATGACAGAGCACCCAGCTGCTGCTCTGGAGTGAACGGGTTTGACTTCAGACTGCAGCAGCCTATTTCTACACTGCCTGAATAAAGGCCTGTGTGATCCTGCCAAGACACCTTTGTGCTGGTTTGCAAACAAAGCTGCCTGATGGTGTCAGAATGGATTAGCCTCCATTGTTCCCAAGGCAGAATCTGAACCCTTGTATACGCCACTGAAGTTGTTTGGATGTGGTAAAACTGGTAATTATTAAATCTTTTCCACTGAAGAAGGTAATGTTCTTGCATGCTTTCATCTTCAATTCAGAATGATTCAATTTGTCCATATTCCAACTTTGGAAAGGTATGGTGGCCGAGTGCTTATGGAATTGGACCAGTTGCCAAGTAGATTTATTCAAACTGCACCAAGTTGTAAAATTGAATTTAATATCTGGTGATTTGTGGGCCATGAAAGCTTCTGATTAAGAATTATTTTTAATAAGCTGGTTCACTGATGTCCTTCAGGGAGGGACCTGCCACCTTTCCCAGTCTGGCTTACACATCCTTAGTCTTGCAGTACTCTGGAATGGACAGAGTCCTGCTTTAGGACTGCCACCCACATCTCAAGGAACAAAGCTCTATTTAAAAAAATTCCCTCGATTGGGTCCAGGGTCAAGTCACAGTTGGTTAGGTTAGTTTGTGTTGAGAGAGGACAGGGATATTATTGGTGAACCTTGCTGAATAGAAATTAAATTAATACTGTGCTATTTAATTGGGACAGTATAATGTATGTGTTTGGAGCTTAATGAATGAAATGCCTGGATCATTGCTTTATTCTAAAGCACAATTGCATAATAATGAGGAATATTACTGTGGAGCAGTACTTCATACTTGAGTAAGCTTCATGACCTGCAGTTCCAGATGGGGAGATAGAATTGATCACGAGCTGCATTTTGCCATTGCAGACATCCTATGGAGGCTTTGAATTTGTACTTGGCAAAGAGCCACTTCATTGATAAAGTGTACAAAGTCCATTAGTAAATGGCTCTGAGTTGTAGTATTAAATACTTACTAGAACGCAGAAATATTTTTGAAAGTTTTGAGTCCCCTGAACAGTTCTGTATTTTTTATGTACATGGCTTCTGTGGTGCCAAATGGTAAATCTCCCCGGGGCTGCAGGTGAACAGATTTCTACCTGCAACAGAAGAAATACTCCTCCAATCACAACTTCCGCCACTGTGCCTAACATGTGCTCTGGTTATCTTGGTGCCATGGTATTTAAATGAACCACTAGAAAGGGTAGTAGACCATACACAGCAAATGCTTTCACCTGATGTTTTACACTGACAATTGAATTTATTGGAATATGTGGCCATGGGGGTAGATGCTCAAGTCAGGACATGGATAGTTTTTGTTGCAAAGTTCCTGCTGTTGCTCATCATTGAAAAATGAAAAAGTTGAGAGAAGGGAGTGAAGAGGAGAGGCAGGAACTACATTGGGACTCCCAACTGCATGGCAGCGTGCACTTCCGTGTCACTGAATTTGATCATGCAGATTTGTCCCTACAGCAACATCAACCTTAGAGAGAAGGAAGAAAAGTTGGAGGAATACAAAATGAACCATGTTCTTTCAGCTTTATGTGACTGGCCTCAGGATCACAATGAAGGGTTTGTCAATTGCCAACACAAGGATGGAGTGTGATCTTGGGATGCCCTGGAGAAGATGAAACGGTCTATTTTTTAGTTAAAACTAATGCTGGACTGTGAAAAGGATAATTATAATAAACACAGAAAATTGCATTTGGGTTCAGCTGTGTCCAGTTTCAAGGCTTGACCCATATATTATGCAGCAGCTTTCAGTATTTGGGAAGGTGGAGAGCAAGCAGATGTTCATAATAGCTGCAAGGCACAGATTCAAATGGGGTGTAAGAAAGCTTTTTTTTTTACAGCCACAACACTGGTGTTTACCCGGCAATGTGGAAAATTACTTGGGTACGTCTTGTCCACAAAAAGCAGGACAAATCCAACCCGGCCAGTTACTGTCCCATTGGCCTATTCTCGATCATCAGCAAAGTAATGGGAGGGGTTGTTGACAGTGCTATCAAGTGGCACTTATTCAGCAATAAACTGCTCGCTGATGCTCAGTTTGGGTTCTGCCAGGGCCACTCATTGACTGACCTCATTACAACTTTAGCCCAAACATGAACAAAAGAGCTGAACTCCAGAGGTGAGGTGAGAATGGCTGCCCTTGGCATCAAAGCAGCATTTGACCAAGTGTGACATCAGGTAGATGTAGCAAAACTGGAGTCAATGGAAATCAGGGGGAAAACTCTCCACTGGTTGGAGTCATACCTAGCACAAAGGAAGATGGTTGTTGGAGGTCAATCATCTCAGTTCCAGGACATCACTGCAGGAGTTCCTCAGGGTAGTGTCCTAGGCCAAACCATCTTCAGCTGCTTCATCAATGACCTTCCTTCCATCATAAGGACAGAAGTGGGGATGTTTGCTGCTAATTGTACAATGTTCAGTACCATTCACAACTCCTCAGATATATAAGCAGTCTGTGCTTCAGTGCACTGAGGCTTGGGCTGATAAGTGACGAGTAACATGCACGCCACACAAGTGCCAAGTAATGACTATCTGAACAAGAGAGAACCTAACCACCTACTTTTGACATTCAGTGGCATGACCATTGCTGAATGACCCACTATCAACATCCTGGGGGTTACAGTTGACCAGAAACTGAACTGGACCAGCCCTATAAATACTGTTGCTGCAAGAGCAGGTCAGAGGTTGGGAATTCTATGGTAGGTAAGTCATCTTCTGATTCCCCAGAGCTTGTCTGCAAGTCACAAGTCAGGAGTGTGATGGAGAACTTTCCACTTGCCTGGATGAGTGTAGCTCCAAAAACATTCAAGAAACTCAACACGATCCAGGACAGAGTCCACTTGATTGGCTTATCATCCACCATCTTAAACATTCACTCCCTCCACAACCGACACACAGTGGCAGCAGTGTGTACCATCTAAAAGATGCACTGCAGGAACTCATCAAGGCTCCTTAGACAGCACCTTCTAAACCTGTGACCTCTAGCAGAGAGAAGGGCAAGGGCAGCTGATGCATGGGATGCATAAGTTCCCCTCCAAGTTGTATACTATCCTAACTTGGAACTATATTGCTGTTCCTTCACTGTCATTGGACCTTCCTTCCTAACAGCCCTGTGGGTATACTTACATCACATGGACTGCAGCGATTCAAGAAAAGTGGTTCACCACCACCTCCTCAAAGGCAATTAGGAGTGGGCAACAAATGCTGCCCTGGCCAGCAATGCCCACATCCCATGAGTGAATAAGAAAAGTGGCTGGTTTTCAGAAGGACCTCACCATGGAAACTCTTTCGAGTTATCAACAGTCACAGATTGCAACTCTTTCGAGTACAATCACAGTTCTTGGTTTCCGGGAGTGGGACATGAACCCACAACCCTCTGATTCAAAGGCGAGGGTGCTATGTATGACCCAGCTGACACCTCTACGTATGGGCACGCAGCCTATGTAAATTGAATTTAATTGCATGCAGGTGGTGGGCATTAACTGGGGTTTCATTTGGAGTCCCTTATTGAAACTGTGGTTGAGTTAGATATATGCTTGTATTGTTTCATTAAATAAGCGTACGATAAGTTGTGGATTGGATCCAGTACTATCCTTTACCAAATGGCTGTACGGAAATGAATATCTTGGCCTCCATAATGAAATTGGATCAATACCTTGAACTGGAACACATTCAGTTGCATCTACTGGCAAGCTGAGAGCAGATGAGACTGTCCTATTTTTCTGTCTGAAAATATCTTTGAATCCACTTCCTGTGCACAGACTCAAAAATTGCACTCTAAATGAAATGATGATATTTCGCACTAATAGGCATTCATGACTGAGCAAAACTTTGTAAATGTACAGTCTCTGCCCAAAATCACCTCCCTGGCAGAGTACTTGCATACAATAGTAAGTCACCATATTACTGCATCACACTATCGGAGACATTCTTTGAATGTAAATGTCCTCATTATCACTACAATAAGATTGTCATGTTTTCTTGATATTTTCCTTTTCTTCATTCGTTCACGGGATGTGGGCTTCGCTGGCTGAACCAGCATTTATTGCCCATCCCTTATTGCCCTCGAGAAGGTGGTTGTTGAGAAGGTGGTTGAACTGCCTCCTTGAACCGCTGCAGTCCATGTGGTGTACGTACACCCACAGTGCTGTTAGGAAGAGAGTGCCAGGATTTTGACCCAGCGACAGTGAAGGAACGACGATATATTTCCAAGTCAGGATGGTGAGTGACTTGAAGGGGAACTTCCAAGCGGTGGTGTTCCCATCTACCTACTGCCCTTGTCCTTCTAGATGGTAGTGGTCGTGGGTTTCGAAGGTGCTGTCGAAGGAGCCTTGCTGAATTTCTGCAGTGCATCTTGTAGATGATACACACTGCTGCTACAGTGCATCGGTGGTGGAGGGAGTGAATGTTTGTGGATGTGGTGCCAATCAAGCGGGCTGCTTTGTCCTGGATGGTGTCAAGCTTCTTGAGTGTTGTGGGAGCTGCACTCATCCAGGCAATTGGGGAGTATTCCATCACATTCCTGACTTGTGCCTTGTAGATCATGGACAGGCTTTGGGGAGTCATGAGGTGAGTTACTCATCGCACGATTCCTAGCTCCTGACCTGCTCTTGTAATCACAGTATTTATATGGCTAGCCCGTTTCAATTCTGGTCAATGGTAACCCCCGGGATGTTGATAGGAGATTCGGTGATGGTAATGCCATTGAACGTCAAGGGATGATGGTTTGATTCTCTTTTGTTGGAGATGGTCATTGCCCGGCACTTGTGTGGCGCGAACGTTACTTGCCACTTGTCAGCCGAAGCCTGGATATTGTCCAGGTCTTGCTGCATTTGGACATGGACTCAGTTTTGCTAGGGCTCCTTGATGCCACATTGTCAAGTGCGACCTTGATGTGCAGGGCAGTCACTCTCTTTTGTCCATTTTTTGAACCAAGACTGTAATGAGGTCAGGAGCTGAGTGGCCCTGGTGGAACCCAAACTGGGCGCCAGTGAGTAGGTTATTCCTAAGCAAGTGCTGCTCGATAGCACTGATGACCCTTCCATTGCTTTACTGATGATCAAGAGTATCCTGATGGGGCGGTAATTGGCCAGGTTGGATTTGCCCTGCTTTTTGTGTACAGGACATACCTGGGCAATTTTCCACATAGCCAGTTAGATGCCAGTGTTGTAGCTGTACTGGAACAACTTGGCTAGGGGCACGGCAAGTTCTGGAGCACGTCTTCCGTACAATTGCCGGAATATTGTCAGGGCCCATTGCCTTTGCAGTATCCAGTGCGTACAGTGGTTTCTTGATATCACGTGGACTGAATTGAATTGGCTGAAGGCTGGCATCTGTAATGCTGGGGATCTCTCGAGGAGGCCGAGATGGATCCTCTACTCGGCACTGCTGGCTGAAGATTGTAGGAAGTGCTTCAGCCTTATCTTTTGCACTGATGTGCTGGGCTCCTCCATCATTGAGGATAGGGATACTTGTGGAACCTCCTCCTCCAGTGAGTTGTTTAATTGTCCACCACCAATCACAACTGGTTGTGGCAGGACTGCAGAGCTTTAGATCTGATCCGTTGGTTGTGGGATCGCTTAGCTCTGTCTATCACCTGCTGCTTATGCTGTTTCGTACGCAAGTAGTCCTGTGTAATAGCTTCACCAGGTTGACGCCTCATTTTTAGGTATGCCTGGTGCTGCTCCTGGCATGCCCTCCTGCACTCTCCTTGAACCAGGGTTGATTCCCTGGCTTAATGGCAATGATAGAGTGGAGGATATGCCAGGCCATGACATCACAGATTGTGTTTGAGTACAATTCTGCTGCTGCTGATGGCCCACAGCGCCTCATGGATGCCCAGTCTTGAGTTGCTAGAACTGTTTGAAATCTATTCCATTTAGCATGGTGGTAGTGCCACACCACACGATGGAGGGTGTCCTCAGTGTAAATGTGGGACTTCTCCACAAGGACTGTGCGGTGGTCACTCCAACCGATACTGTCATGGACAGATGCATCTGCGATGGGCAGGTTGGTGAGGATGAGGTCAAGTATGTTTTTCCCTCTTGCTGGTTCCCTCACCACCTGCCACAGACTCAGTCTAGCAGCTATGTCATTTCGGGCTCGGTCAGTAGTGGTGCCACTGAGCCACTCTTGGTGATGGACATTGAAGTCCCCCACCCAGAGGACGTTCTGCACCCTTGTCACCCTCAGTGCTTGCTCCAAGTGGTGTTCACTATGGAGGAGCACTGATTCATCAGCTGAGGGAGGGCGGTACGTGATAATCAGCAGGTGGTTTCCTTTTCCATGTTTGACCTGATGCCACGAGACTTCATGGGGTCCGGGGTCGATGTTGAGGACGCCCAGGGCAATCCCTCCCGACTGTATACCACTGTGCCGCCGCCTCTGCTGGGCCTGCCCTGCAGGTGGGACAGGACATACTGAGGGATGGTGATGGTGGTGTCTGGGACATTATCTGTAAGATATGATTCGGTGAGCATGACTATGTCAGGCTGTTGCTTGACTACTCCTGTAAGACAGTTCTCCCAATTTTGGCACTAGCCCCCAAATGTTAGTAAGGAAGACTTTGCAGGGCCAATGGGGCTGAGCTTGTCGTTTCCAGTACCTCGGTCGATACCGGGTGGTCCATCCGGTTTACTAGTTAACCCTTTACGGTTACCAAATTATATTGATGTTCCACTGTTAATCTAATCTTTGCTCCTCAACCTTGCATACGTGAGAATTGTGGTGAAAGTTTCTGATGCCAAGTATTAATGCTGCTGTTTGGTATTGCAGAACTTGTGTTGCTGAGGAAAGAGACACGTGTAAGCTTTTCGTCTTGCACTCAGCTGGACACTCGCAAGGATACCATATAAGAGGGCAAAACAGCATTTTATACTCTGTGAAGACAGTGCTGATTGGTTAGCAAGTGGTGTTATCATGGAGAATGTACCACTGATGGTGACTGACAGTTAACTGCCAAGCATTGTTTGAAATTTAAGCCAGGCAGCTTGACCCTGATTGGTCAAGGCATTGCCCTGAGGAATGAGTCAGCGAATGGCTGTCACTCGTTTAGCTGAAACAGGCACAATGTATGTACATGTTCTTTCTGTCTGCAAAGAACAGGGCCCTGTGCATTAATATATGTCGCTTCCAGCACAGGTAAATACGCCACATTGCAAACCCATATAATTAGACTTACAGGTAAGTTAAGAACAGGTAAGCTGTCTATTGAATTTGAGTGTATAAAATCCAAAGTTGTGCCAGTTCTCATTTCCAAACATATCGATAGTGCTAAAATGAGACACAGTTCCACAGTTGAGTGAGCGTTTGTGAGATGAGAGTGAACACGCCCGTACTGTAAACTCACTTAAGCGGAAGCGGTTTGTCAGTGCAATTAATGATGCCACTAAAGACATTAATCTCTGACTATGTACTCTCAAAACGACTGAGAGTCAAGCTGCCTGGTTTAAATTTCAAACAATGCTTGGTAGTTAACTGTCAGTCACCATCAGTGGTACATTCTCCATGGTAACACCACTTGCCAACCAATCAGCACTGTCTTCACAGAGTATAAAATGCTGTTTTGCCCTCTTATATTGGTATCCTTGCGAGTGTCCTGATGAGTGTAAGACGAAAAGCTTACATGTGTCTCTTTCCTCAGCAACGCAAGTTCTGCAATACCAAACAGCAGCATTAATACTTGGCATCAGAAACTTTCACCACAATTCTCATGTATGCAAGGTTGAGGAGCAACAATCAAAGGTTAGATTAACAGTGGAACATCGATATAATTTGGTTAGGAGTTTGTTCTTGTGCATGGTTTTAATTTGGGTGTGCCTTCATCCAAAATCAAACAAATAGAGGTATTTGCTGAGTTTGAACTCCTCTGCTCCCAACTATCCTGCCAACAACCAGCTGAATCCTTGAAGGTGCACCTAGCTGATCTAGCGCATGCATATTGCAAGATTCTGAACGACCCATCCGACTTCCACAAGCAACGCGAACGTCTTGCAGCGTTGCGAGGCCTTAAAACCAACCCAGACACACACATCAGTAAACCTGACGTCGGGACCAGAATAGTCATCTTTAACAAGCGTGACTGTATTAACAAAATGCTCGCCATTCTTAATGACAGGCCCAAATTTGTATCCATTGGACATGCCACTCAGCAGGACAGGTCAACCTTGCTCGAAAGTAAACTCAAAAAAACGCTTGCTGGACTTGTGTAAGAGCAATGAGCTATCGTGTGATATTTATGACAGGGTTCGTCCTCACGGTTTGCTATGTTCGTGTATGTATGGGCTGCCCAAGACGCACAAAAGTGATGTCCTGCTACGCCCCAACTTATCTATGACCGGTTCTGCACAATGTGAATTGGCCAAATGGTTGGGCGAATTGTTACAAGAAGTTTTGACTCCTTCATATTTGCGAAGGCCGTACAGGACTTGCATATGGATAGCAGTGCTGTGTCCATGTGCTCATTTGACATTTCTAGCCTATTCACCAATGTTTCACTTAAGGAAGCCATAGATATTTGCGCTGCAGCACTACATCAAGGTGATCTAAGCCTGTCACCATTGTGTGATATCAGTATTCATTGAACTTATGAACTTGGCAACTCGCGCAGTTGAGTTCAGTTTTAATGACACCATGTACACCCAAATAGATGGTGTTGCCATGGGATCCCCTCTAGGTCCAGCTCTTGCAAACATCTTTGTTGGGTTCTATGAGAAATGTGCCTTCGATGGAATGACACCTAACCTCCTACCTCTCGCATATTTGATATATGGATAATACATTTGCTATATTTAAATCTGCAGCTGCATGTAACAATTTCCTGTCTTAATGGGCTCCATCCTGCGCTCAAATTCACCTTTGAAATGGAGCAGTCAAATGAACTCTCCTTCCTTGACATACTAGTTGAGAAATCTGCCAGGAGATTTTCCACCACAGTCTACCACAAGCCTGCCTTTACTGGTCAATATTCATGTTGGGATTCTTACAGTTCCGCACACTATCAGCAATCTTGTAAATAGGGCCCGAGCGAATTGCTCACCATGCGAGCTTGATGCTGAAATAGGGGCATCAAAGGCATCCTGCAGGACAACGGCTACCCTGATTGGATCACTTTGTGCTGTATATCATGCAAACTCATGAATGGGCCTAAGGCCATCACTTTTGGCCCTGAAAAATGCCCAGTCTACCTCAGGTTACCCTGGAAGGGCAAGGTATCCTGAAAATTTAAACAAAAGATGAAGCTAGCTGTTTCATGCTGCTTCTATGCAGTAGCAACACGAGTGATATTCGCCACTAACAGGATGCTGCCGTCAAGCCAAAAAGACGTTCTGCCTATTGCACAAATGGGTAATGTGGTGTATGAATTTCAGTGCCAGTGTGGAGCTAGGTAAGTAGGCCGTATGTCCCAAAGACTGGCTGATTGAATCAAACAGCATGACCCAGCCACTTTGTAACGGGCAGGGTACAGACTGTACCCAGCTCGTGATTGCAAAACTCAAAACAATGTCCAACATTAGATGTGATTCTGCGATTGGACAACATTTGCTAAATAATTCTCAATGTGCCGAGAATTACGCTGACAACAACCAATTTAAGATTGTCAGTTGGGCTTGCAATGTGGCATTTGCATGTACTGGAGCCTACATATATTAATACACAGGGCCCTGTTCTTTGCAGACAGAAAGGACATACATTGCACCTGTTTCAGCTAAACAAAATAAGTGACAGCCATTCACTGACTCATTCCTCAGGGTAATGCCTTGAGCAGTCAGGGTCAAGCTTCCTGGTTTAAATTTCAAACAATGCGTGGAAGTTAACTTTCACCATCAGTGGTGCATCCTCCATGGCAATGCCACTTGCCAACCATTCAGCACTCTCTTCAGATAGAGTATAAATTGTTGTCTCCCCCCCCTCCCCAATATTGGTATTCACAGAATCACAGAACTTTAATGGCATAGAAGGAGGCCAATCGGCCCATCGTTTCTTCACCAGCTCTCCAAATGAGCACTTGTGCCATTGCCCTGCCTTTTCCCCATCCCCTGCACATTGTTTCTTTATGAATAATCATCTAATGCCCTCTTGAATGCCTCGATTGAACCTGTCTCCACACTTTCAGGCAGTGCATTCCAGACCCAAACCACTCGTTGTGAGAAAAAAATATTTCTCATTTCACATTTGCTTTTTTTTTTGCAAATCAGTTTAAATCTGTGCCCTCTCGTTCTTGATCCTTTTACGAGAGGGGACAGCTTCTCCTTATCTACTCTGTCCAGCCCCCTCATGACTTTGAACATTTCTATCAAATCTCCTCTTAGCTGCCTTCTCTCCAAGGTGAACAGTCCCAACCTCTCCAATCTATCCTCAGAGCTGAAGTTTTTACTTGAACCATCCTTGTAAACCTTTCTGCATTCTCCCCAATGTGTTCACATCCTTCCTATAATGTAGCACCCAGAACTGTACACAATACTCCGGCTGAGGTCTAACGAGTGTCTTATATAAGTTTAGCATAACCTCCTTGCTTTTGTACTCTATGCCCCAATTAATAAACCCCAGGATACCATATGCTTTATTAACTGCTCTTTCCACCTGTCCTGCCACCTTCAATGATCTATGCACATATACACCCAGGTCTTTCTGCTCCTGCACCCCTTGCAAAATTTCACTCTTGCCACACTCGTGTCTGTCCTGATGAGTGCAAGACAAAAGCTTAGACATGTCTCTTTTTTCCGCAATATTTTAATGCTGCTTTGCATGTGATCAGTTAGTATCACAACATCTAAACATTTGTTTCAAGCTTTGCTGTATTTTCATACAAGGTTGAAGGGAAACTTAAGGGAATGGAGATGCTTGTGAAAGATTTATGTTCCTTTGTCTTGACCGTAATCCTAAAAATACTTAAACAATTTGGGAGGAGTTGTGGACAATCCCAAGCACACTATCAGTTCTGTGCTGTCCAGGATATGTAATATTTACTGAAGTATCTTTGCAGAGAAACCTATATAAATACAGAGATTGCTACTTGTGGAGCAAGACAAATTTCAATTATTTGTTAGCTGTATGTTTCCAGCACAAGAGGCCATTTGGCCCATATCAATGCTGGCTGTTTACTCAATCTGAACTAAACCCACTGTCCTGCAGTCTCCCCATGACCCTGTATCTTGCTCTGCTTCAAATGAATATGCATTTTTCAGAATCCAAAGCTAGCGCACAAACTTGGCAAATGGCCAACTAAATTCCAGTGCTGAATTTCCTCTAAAGTTCACTTCTATCTAACCCCATACCCTAACCTGTTCTCATTTATCCCAAACCTTGTTAGAATAATAATTCTAAACTCTGGAAGGTAGTGGAATATATTGTTTATTTCAAGGAGGTGATTGTAATCCCTGGTTCTCAGTGAAAAGGGGTAGCTAGCCAACTAATTTGAGGTGCTACCCCTTCTCTCTTGTGGCCAGTAGATAGACGTTGGTGCAAATCAGTTTTAGTCCAAAAAGCAAAGAATGAATTTGGTTCTGTAATTAAAAGATAAACTTATATAATGTCTTTCGGGATGCCCCCAACCATTTCACAGCCAATGAAGTACTTTTTAAACTGTATTCACTGATTTAATGTAGAGAATGTGATGTAGAAAAATTGCAAAGTCTCCATGTTAAGATTTCTGTGCTGCAAGTTTACTCTCAGATATTGGTGTCAGTCTGGCTGTGCCCTGTCTTCAGCAGCTTTTGGCTAATTTCAATGTGTCCCATGAAAAAAAAATTACATAAACAGAGATTTACAAGTAAAGTATTTGTGTTTCACGTGTGTATAAGGAGATAATGATTCTCATTTGAGACCAAAATAGGCCCAATTATGTCTTTGTCTGAAAAGACCTAAGGGAATACTGTTTGTCTAAAAAAGCTGTCTGAAATGCTCTTGTTGCTGGTTTGTGATGAGGTTGGGATGAACTACATCACTTCATCCCACCAGCAGGCCCTGACAGTGTGACAAATGGACATGTCAATGCTGGAGCTTTGTGCTTTGTGACAGGGTAAAACCAGCTGCATTTTCTTGTCAATTACCACTAGTCCCTCAGGCAAACATCTGACCTTGTCACAACTGATGACGTTGGGCTGAAATTTTAAAGCAAATAATGCAAACAGTTTGCATGTACCTTGCCATCAGCAAGGTGGCAGTATGGAGGTCCAGTTTCCAAAAGGCCAAGTGGTTTGTTCTGCAGAAATTTTCCAAGCAGCAATGTTCACCAAAACTCTTCTGGTAACAGACATTTTACAATAGACCCAGTAAAATACTTGAGACAATGCATTGGGTCAGCAAAGGAAAGCTAGCCACATCAAACCATGTTTTGCCTTCGGTTCAGTTAACGCCGAGCGTTTCACAAAATGAATTATTTTGGAATGCTTTGACTATTCTTGTATCTGTAAATGCGGCAGCTATTTGGCACATAAGACCCCAAGAAACATCAAAGAGATGAATGGTCAATTTATCTATTTTTAATGGTCTTGGCTCATAAAATCATAGAAACTTAGAGCACAGAAGGAGGCTATTCAACCTGTCATGTGGAGTGGCAGAAAGGTTTGTTAACCAGATACACTGAATTAAAGCGATTGGCAGAAGAACAAGAGGTGGGATGAAATATTTTTAACGCTGAATTGTTGTGATCTAGAATGCACTGCCTGAAAGTGTGTTGGAAGCACATTCAATAGTAGCTTTCAAAAGAGAACCGATAAATGCTTGAAAAAATATTACAGGACTATAAGGAAAGAGCAGGGGGCATGGGATTAAGTGGCTAGTTCTACCAAAGATTTGACATAGGTAGAGTGGGCCAAATGGCTGCTTGCTGTGCTGTATTCTATGAATTATATTTGCCTTTTGGGGTTGTATTTGTTATGGCAGGCGGATGGTAAATGCCAAGCTGCCCAAATCCCGGAAGGAAACTTGAAGCAGCTGCCACAACTGTTTGCAATTTGTACTTATTTTGAGATGCAGGCTTTGCATTCAGTAAAAGGAAGGCCACCAAGTCTTTTAGGTTTCTTTAAAAAAAACTAAATTAAACCTTCATTAAATTTTTTTTAAAAAATGATTTTAAGCATATACATAGATTTACAAATTACTACTATAATAACTTCTAATTCCCAGTTAAACCTCCATTAAGGCAACAGTAAGGCACATAGATTTTAAAAGACTCAGGCAAAGTAACACAATACCCTGGACAGTCGAATTCAAAGTGAGTTTTTCTCAGCCTCGGTTCCTTGTGGACAGTAGCATGAGGCTGAGGTGCTGGAGGCTTTTCACACTTGTTAGATCTTAGAATGCCTTCCCTTGCACACAGCCTTCTCTCTTTCATACATATTTTCCCCCTTGAATGCAAATTCCCATTGTTTCACTGTGTCTTTGGACTTTACCTCTCTAATAATAAAATCTATTATAGTACCAATTTTACCAGTAATTTTTTGAGGAAAAATAAACACACTGTTTCTTATTTTCTCCTGGCTAAGTGAAACATTTCACCCCCCTCTTTTGAATTCAAGCGAATCTGCTTTATTTAAAAATGCATATGTTCCCTTTACACCTCACATTCTAAAACTTCCCCCATGTTTACCTACTTAACACTTCAAACCTAGCTTATCTTCTGATACATCAAAGCCTTCAGACCAACTGCCTTTAATTCAATTAAGTCCCTCCACACACGCGCACATGCACTGACCCCACTATTACTCTACAATAAATTCCAGTAACATTATGAAAATTATTTTATCTTCCTGACATTTTCTGTGATTACGTTTGTATTTCCCTGAAAATCGAAAAGCAGTGGCCTTGGTCGTTGGTGATGGTTCCCATTTCTGACAGCTCAGCGATACAGATTGGAATGCTTGTTTGTGACTGATGGCATATCAGTAAGGAGTAGGTTATGTCTGTCTTAAACCAGTTCAGTTCCTCAGAAAGACATCTTATATTTTGTTACTTGTAATTAATCCAGTCAAATTACTACGTGCAGATTAGTGAAGGCAAACGAGGAAGGATGAGTCGGTCCTAAGCCTATCCAAATTGAGAGCATCCGGACCTGATTTTGGAGCTTAATGTAACACATTCAATCTTTGAGGGTGACAGGACAAGTTAGTAAAGCTCATGAAATAGTGTGCAGGAGCTTGAACTTCCTAAATAGACACAGTGCAAAAGCAAAGATGTTATCCCAATCTTTAAATCCACAGGTTAGCCCCCAGCTAGGTTATTGGGTCCAAACCTGGGCACCACACATTTGGAAGGATGTCAGGACTTAAGGTGCAGCGGAAATTTACTAGAATGGTACCTGGCTTGAGGAACGTCAGTTTATGTGGAGGGGCTGGAGAAGCTGGGATTGTTCTCCTGAAAGCAGAGAAGGTTAAGAGGGGACTTAATAGAGGGGGTGCTCAAAATTCTATAGAGTTTTGATAGAGCAGATTGAGAGAACTGGAGGGGAGGGTCAGTTACCAGAGGACACAGGTTTAAGATAAGTGGCAAAAAAATCTAGGGGCTAATGAGAATTTCCTTTACACAGTGAGTAATGATCTGGAATACATTGCCTGCAAAAGCAGTGGAAGCAGATTCAATAGTAACTTTCAAAAAGAGAAATTAGAGAGGTACTTGAAAATAAATTTGGAGGAATATGGAGAAAGAGCAGAGGATTGGGACTAATTGGAAAACTTAGTTAAATGCTAGACTTTAGTATGCAGCAAATTATGCTACTGTGCTTTTTTTCTTCATAGGAACAGGAGGAGGCCCTTCAGCCCTTGATCACCTCCTACTATTTAATTAGATCATGGCTTAGTTTAACTCCATTTGCCTACCTTAATGCCCTTAATAACAAATCTATCAATTTTCTTTGAAATTTTTAATTTATTTTCAGCATCTACAGCTTTTTTGGAAGGGTTCTGCGGGGGAGTTACAAGTTCCCACTACCGTTTGTATGAAGAAGTGCTTCCTGGCATCACCCTGAATGCCCTGGCTCTAATTTTAAGGTTCTGCCTCTTTGTCCTGGATTCCCCCAGCAGAGGAAATAGTTTCTCTCTAGCTACACTATCAAATCCATTAATCACCTAAAACACCTGAACTAGATCATACCTTAATTTTCAATACTCAAGGGAATACAAGCCTAGTCTATGCAACCTTTCTTCATTATTTAACCTTTTTAGCCCCGACATCATTCCAGTAAGTCTGCATTGCACCTCTCTAAGGACGATATATCCTTCCTCAGGGTCCGGAACCTAACTCAAGCCTTCTCCAGATGGATCTGAACAACTTCTATTTATGTAATGCTTTTAACGTAATTAAACAATCCAAGGTGCTTTACTGGAATTATCTAACAGAATTTAACACTGAACTTTATATAACTCCAACATAACTTGAAATAAAGGCTAATGTTACATTAGTTTTTTTCTGTACCTATTCTCTACTTTTTAGTGATTTCCGTACAAGGACCCCTAAATCTCTCTGCTTCTCCAAAGGTCCCAGTTTCTCACCATTTAAAAAACTCTCTTATCTATCTTGGGCCCATAGCGCATGATCTTACACCACATTGAACTCCAAAGCTCTCAAACTATGACTGTCACTTTGCAACTTGAATATAAAAATGTCGAAGAAACATTTCAGTGCTCTGTAATACAACTGTAAATTTGAATCTTAACTAGTATCCTGCCACAGCTTGCTGGTGCCATGTAGATGGTTTATGACTTTAGGCTTTTGTTGTCATCGCAGTTTTGGGAGATGACCTTCATTTATTCCTGAGCCCATTACCTCTCGAGATGTGAACGCCCTGTAGTTTTCTGTTCTCTGATGTTTCAAGGTAGTAATTTAGGAGAGAATTGAAGCTGCTTGTGGAGACAGTGATTGATATTACTGATAGGGCATTCTGGTGAGGTCAGTTGCAATGCCTCACAATTGTGGAGCAGAATGCAGCTGAAATCATGAGAATGTATACCAAATTTTGCTGAAACTTTGAGATCCTGAAATGCTGCACAGAGTCCCTTTGAAAGCACATATTATAGAAAATATCCGCCCCAGTTTGAAGCCCCAATAATGTGCCAAGTCCTAACAAGAGGATGTGTATTCGTAGGGGACTCTTCCAGTGTAAATGGCCCTTATTTGACACACTGCAAAATTTCTATATAGGAAACTTCTGAAATGGATTCAGCTGCAACTAGCAGCAGTAGTTTTTAGTGATTTCTGTACAAGGAATCCTAAATCTCTCTGCTCCTCCAGAGGCCCCAGTTAGTCCCAAGACTCCCATAGTTAGGAAATAGCTGTGGGGAATGCATAGGCACCACCAGTTAAGGAGCATTATCTTCAAATTGCTTCACAAAGTTTGTTCAGAGCAAAGTTGACTTCTGAATGAGATTATGGCCTACAAATGCTTATCCACCTTTCCCATACCATTTAAATGAGCTGTGTAGCTTGTTTTAAAATGAATGTGACTTGCACTAAGACTGTCTGCTCAAATTGCCTCAGAGCAACTTGTCCCCTGAAACCTGCACTGGTTGGAGCATCTCAGATTGCTGAGGGTGAATTGAGTCAGCAGTTTCCACATGGACAACATGCCATCCGCCATGGTGCACTCCCAACTAGAGTTAGCGGAAATGGCAATCGGAGGCAAACCAACTCTCCAATGTAATCTTGGTGGTTCAGAGAGTCTGTCAGGCTGTATGCAAATTAGAGTGCTGAGACAATTTCACTCTTCATTTACTTAAACCTATTGGCTTGAAGTTCAGAGGAGAAGTTTTGTACAATATGTTTGTTTTCTAAAGGCATTTGTGGAGCACATGAGAAACAGAAAATGTCAAAAGTAAGATATTGAGAGAAGCAGAGTTAACGTTTTGAGTCCGTATGACCCTTCTTCGGAGCTGGACTCATCATACGGACTCGAAATGTTAACTCTGTTCCCCTCCCCACAGATGCTGCTACCCCTGCTGAGTTTTTCCAGCATTTTCTGTTCCTGTTTCAGATTTCCAGCATCCGCATTACTTTGAGAGCTGTGCTGCTCGTGGTTTGCCAGACAAATAATTAGTTTAGGTTTTGCCTTAATGCACCTAACTTCCTGGCCTGCCTGCTAGTTTTCCCTCCATCTCTCTGGAAGACTTGCTGAACCATGCTCTTTGCTTACCCTAGTAGCCTTCTTACATTGTTTCCAGATGATGAACAATCTGTTTACTGAAATATGGGGAAATACTGCATCCACGTGCAGCCCCATGCTCACTTTAATATCCATATATATACATTTTGCAGTTGGGTTTGGATTGCAGTCAGGAGCAGACTTGGGCTAATTTTGGCCCCACAGCCACTCTGTTCTCAACTAGTGCCCTGTTGGTCACTCCCCCCGTCTGTTTTTAGTGATGAATTTACTTTGAACCAGAGAGCTGTGACTCTTGGCTTAGAGAGGTTACTTGTTTTGGACATTGATAGCATCAAAGTGACTGAGAATGAGTGGCTGCTGCTTCTGTGATGCAGACTAAACGGATGTATAATTAAAGTCCAAAGCCGCCTTTCTAATGCTATGTTTCTGTCTCTTGTACAGTCTCCTACTAAAGCTGTGTATAATGCCAGACACTGGAATCAACCTGAGCCAGAGGAGCTTCCTCCAACACTGTCACTATCTCACAACGCACTGGGGAGTGCCGCAAGTAAACAGCCACTGACACAGTCTCAGACAGCACCGGTGAGTAACAGTGCTAATTCTTCAATGCCAGGGTCCAGTAATGAATGCCAAAACAGGGTGCAAGTGAGTACAGTGACCAGTCGGTAAGTCAAATGACATGGTTAGTATCATGGTTATTACCATTTCACATGGTGTTGGTCAATGCTAAAATTAACTGCTGCTGTTAATCTTGTCCTATAAAAATCCAAATTCTCTCACTGGTGTTTTCAAAAGTCTTCCCGTCTGCAGCATTTTCTTCGTGGCTCATGCATAACTATTTAAAAGGCTCTGAAGAAGGGTCATACGAACGCGAAACGTTAACTTTGTTTTTCTCTCTCCACAGATGCTGTCAGACCTGCTGAGTTTTTCCAGCATTTTCTGTTTTTGTTTCAGATTTCCAGCATCCGCAGTATTTTGATTTTAACTATTTAAAAGCTGTTTGTCTGCCCCTGCAGCTTTCTCAGCTGCTCAATTGTCGGTGCCCATTGCTTCTGGTAGTTACTGTCCCTCCGAAAGAGAAATCCATTCCTTCTGGTTCATTCTCTCCAATTCTTATCTTGGGGAAAAAGCCTCCCTTCATTGCTCATTTTTGACCTCCTATTATCACTATCCATCTAGCTTTGCCCCAAACTTATCAAATTTACCCAGTCTCTCTTTCTATTGTTTATTTCCCTTTTTCTTCATCCACCCCTCCAATCTAATCTTGAATGTTGACAGTTTCTGCTGTATTCACCAATTCAGGAAGGGAATTCTATACTGCCAAAGGGTTTCTCCTGTCCTCTTCTAAAATCTCTTGTATCTCTGGCTCCTCATTCTTGGCAACAACTGGAAACATTCTGCTTCCAACTATCCGATTTTCCTGAAACTTTCTTTGTATTCACATTGTACTAGGCAGAGCCCTGGTAAATATGTTGTATCCCCTCAATATCCTCCTTATTGGAGCTCAGTACTGCACATCGTCCTCCCACTGAGGTGCTCATTCTCTATCATTACTACCTCAAAATTGAAGTTTGTTGATCACACTGGTCCATTTTTGAAGTCTGTGCTGACTACTTCCTCTTTATTGAGATAATTTCATCCTCCTTGCAGCGAGGGTTGGTGACACTTCTCACCAGATGTGTTTGCTTGCGTTGACACTTGGGTGCTTGAATCTCCCATATCTGGTAGGAAGGACATGGCACTGTCCTGTGCTGCCAATTTAAGATATAATTTTTTGTACTTAATATCGCTTTTGCATATCTGCTGGCCTATTTAGCACCTCATTCCCCTTTGCACCGAATTGTCATTCTGACTCAAATTCCTGTTTTAGTGCTTACTGTTACCCTTTCACTCTGAGTGTGCTCCCAGCTCAAAATCTAGCAGTTGCTTTGTTATATACCTTTCAGACACAAGCCAGTTTCAGCTGATCCATCAGTCCCCAACTACACTATCTGATAAACACCCAGCGAGTGACCTATTTACAGCTGACTGACTGACGGCTACCATCTGACTCACATTTACACAATTTAAAAACTAGGCTTAAATTTCAGCTTGATCATCTGCCTATATTGCCCCTATAGGCAGTCATGCTGGCAAGTTCAGCTTTTGCTTTGAACCTATTCCACATTGTGCATGGGGTGGGAGAAAAAGTTTCTTTACTCCTCCTGTTTCTTTTCAGGCACATAATTTTTGAAATTTGTGTCCTTGGCTCCTGCATTCAGTTTAATGCCAATAGTCTGCTTATATTATCTGTCCTTCTGTGATGACCCTCAACAGTGAACTGTTGCTCTCCACAAGTGAACATTTTTCTTCTGGAATGGTGGAAAGTATAAACCCGTAATTGTTTTTCCAAATGGTTGAGTAGACTGTAAGCACTCCACTCTGCTAATTCCCCTCCCTTGAATCATTGTCTTTTACTGTGTGAGTTGGTTAGACACTGCACGACGCCTTAAATATCTCTCAAAAATTAACTGGGTCACTTATGCTTGCAAATTAGCCAAGTAATTATTTTTTAAAATTCGCATCAACTTCTGCTTTAGGCACATTCATCTGGCTGGAGATTTTGGTAGGATGGATATCTCAAACCATACCATGAAATTGAGCAGTTCTATAGTACTAACCTGGAACTAACTAAATGGAGCTTTTGCTGGTACCAAGTTGCGTGAATGGTTACACCAGCATTAGGTGGATAGCTGCTTATTGATAAGTTTAAGACCATGTTGTTCAAAGCAGTGAATATATGGTTATCTGCCCCAAATAATAAGAAAAAGAATGAAAAAGATTGGAAAATGAGATCGAGAAAAACAAAATAATGTTAATCATACAACAATGAAGAAATCATGTAGACTTGCATTACTAATACTGAAGTGGTCAGACCATTGAATCCTCACTGGGTTAAGTTAAGCAATCTAATTGAAACTGTTTAGCAGTGGAAGCATTACTATTTTCATCAGTATTTGGATTACCTAATTGACATCATGGAAGTGTTTTTTTCCCTCATAAGCAAGTCAAGATTCTACAAGTGGAGCAGAAATGATTCAGCTAAAGCCACAGTACAGGAATGTTTTGACTTTTGGGGTTCCCTTAATCCAAAAGATTTTTTAAATTCAGACTCCTGCAGGAGTTTTAGGTTTCAACATCTGCATGATTATCAGTCAGACGTTTAATGCAACATTCCTACATATGCAATGATTTGGAAGGACTAGTGCTGAACTTAATCCAATGAGGATTCAACAGTCTGACAGTCTGGACACTTGAGTGTTGGTGACATATTTCTGTATCATTTCTTTAACATTGTTTCATTAATCTTATTTTCCCTCTCTCTCTCTTGGTCTTTCTCTTTCTCTCACCTCTTTCTCCTCCTTCCTTCTCCCCTCTTCTTTCTCCCCCCACCACCTCTCTCTTTCCGTAGTATGTGCGAAGTCATGGACGCTGCCGGTGTCCTAGACAAAGTGCCTAGGGTACCACTCGCAAATCGGTTTTCTGTTTTGGAAGCTGGTGAGGGCGCTAATTCTTCAGAGGAGTGCAGTCAGAGCCAAGTTTGTGACACCATGAGCGGCTCGGCTGTACAGGTGGGGAGGAAGAAGAAAGAAAAAGGAATAGTGATAGAGGATTCATTGGTTAGGGGAACAGACGGGCGTTTCTGTGGCCGTAGGCGTGACTCCAGGATGGTATTCTGCCTCCCTGGTGCCAGGGTCAAGGATGTCACAGAGTGGCGGCAGGACATTCTCCTTGGGGAGGGTGATCAGCCAGAGATCGTGGTCCACGTTGGTACCTATGACTTAAGTAGGAAGGGGGATGTGGTCCTGCAATCAGAATTTGGGGAGCTAGGTAGAAAATTAGCGAGCAGGACCTCAAATGTTGTAATCTACAGATTACTCCCAGTGCCACATGCCAGTGAGTACAGAAATAGGAGGATAAGGCAAATGAATGTGTGGCTGGAAAGATGGTGCAAGAGAGAGGACCTTAGAGTCCTGGGACACTGGGACTGGCTATGGGGGAGATGACACCTGTACAAGCCAAATGGGTTACACCTGAGCAGAGCTGGGACTGAGTTCCTAGTGCTGTTGGAAGGGCTTTAAACTAACTCGGCAGGGGAGCAGGAACCAAGAAAAAATATTAGGGAGGAATGCCATGGTGCACAAAATACTGGGAGGGACAGATAGCACTAGTATAGAGAAGAATAAGTTAATAGGTGAAGTCGTGGTGAGGGAGAAAGTAACAAAATCTAAATCAGGGTTACTATGCAAGTATGTGAATGCACGGAGTACAGTAAATAAGATTGGGGAGTTACAGGTGCAGATTGCCATGTGGAAATATGATGTTGTGGCGATAACAGACCTTGCTCAAGGAAGGGCCGATCTGGGTGTACAAGGTGTTCAGAAGAGATAGGAAAGGAAGAGGGGTGGTGATATTGGTTAAGGAGAGCATTGCAGTGCTGGAGAAAGAGGATGTCCCAGAGGGTTCAAGGCCAGAATCAATTTGGTTAAAGCTAAGGAACAAAAAGGGTGCAATTACATTGCTCGGTGTAGCCTATAGACCGCCAACTAGTGAGAAGGATATAGAAGAACAAATCTGCAGGGAAGCTGCAGAGAGATACAAGTACTTTTGACTAGTTATAATGGGAGACTTCAATTATACAAATGTAGACTGGGACAGTGGGTAGTGTAAAGGGTGAAGAGGGGCAAAAGTTCCTAGATTGTGTTCAGGAGAATTTTCTACAGCAGTATTTGTGTACAATCCAACAAGAGAAGACACACTGTTGGACCTGGTTCTTGGAAATGAGGTGGGTCAAGCAGATATAGTGTCAGTGGGAGAACATTTAGGAGACAGTGATCATTATATTGTACGTCTTAGGATGATGATAGAAAAGGATGATCAGCAACCCAGAGTAAGAATAATTAACTGGATGAGAGCCGACTTCAATGGGGCAAGAACGGAGCTGGGCCAGAGAGACTGGAACAAAAGATTGGCAGGAAAAACTAGCTGAACAATGGGCTACCTTCAAAAAAGAATTGGTTTGGTATATTCCAAGATATATTCCATCGAAAGGGAAAGTTAGGGCAAACGAATCCAGAGCTGCCTGGATGAAAAAAGAGATAGATCTTAAGATAAAGAAGAAAAGGTGTGCTTATGACAGGTGTCAGGTAGAAAATACAATTGAGAACCAAGAGGAATGCAGAAGGTTGAGGGGAGGTGAAAAAGCATATTAGAGAAGTGAAGATGGATTATGAAAAAAGACTGGTAGCCAACATAAAGGGGAATCCCAAAGTCTTCTAAAGGCATTTAAATAGTAAAAGGATGGTAAAAGGAGGAATAGGGCCGATTAGGGACCTAAAAGGGAATTTACACATGGACGAAGGGGCCATGGCTGAGGTATTAAATGAATACTTTGCATCCGTCTTTACCAAGGAGGGAGATGCTACCCAGGCCATGGTGACAAACGAGGAAACTCTGTCACTAGAAAGATTCAAAATTGATCAGGAGGAAGTGTTGAACAGGCTGTTGGTACTTAAAGTTGACAAGGCACTGGGACAGGATGAGATGTATCCAAGGATATTGAATGAAGAGAGAGTAGAAATTGCAGGGGCACTAGCCAGAATCTTTCAGTCTTCCCTGAACTCGGGAAGTGCCGGAGGACTGGAGAATTGCAAACACTACGCCCTTGTTCAGAAAAGGTTGTAAGGATAAGCCCAGCAATTACAGACCAGTCAGTTTAACTTCAGTGGTGGGCAAGATTCCAAAAACAATTATTTGGGATAGAATTAGTAGTCACATGGAAAAATATTGGTTGATAAGGAAGAGCGGGCACGGATTTCTCAAGGGGAAATCGTGTTTAACTAACTTGCTGGAGTTTTTTGAAGAGGTAACACAAAAGGTCAATGAGGATAATGCTGTTGATGTGGTGCACATGGACTTTCAAAAGGCATTTGATACAGTGCCACACAACAGACTTATGAGAAAAGTTATTGCTCATGGAATAAAAGGGACAGTAGCAATGTGGATACAAAATTGGCTGAAAAATAGGAAGCAGAGAGTAATGGTCAATGGATGTTTTTTGGGCTGGAGGAAGGTTTGCAGTGGAGCTCCCCAGGGGTCGGTATTGAGACTCTTGCTTTTCCTGATATATATTAATGATCTAGATCTTGGTGTGCAGGGGACAATTTCAAAGTTTGCGGATGATACAAAGCTTGGGAGTGTTGTGCACTGAGAGGAGGACGGTGTGGAACTTCAAGAGGACATAGATAAGTTGGTGGAGTGGGCAGATAGGTGGCAGATGAAGTTCAACGATGAGAAGTGTGAGGTGATGCATTTTGGTAGGAAGAACATGGACAGACAATTTAAAATAAGGGTGAAATTTTGAAAGGGGTGCAGGAGCAGAAAGACCTGGGTGTATATGTGCATAGATCATTGAAGACAGGTGGAGCGAGCAGTTAATAAAGCATATGGTATCCTGGGCTTTATTAATAGGGGCATAGAGTACAAGAGCAAGGAGGTTATGTTGAATTTATACGACACTTGTTAGACCTCAGCTGGAGTTTTGTTCTGGGTGCCACATTATAGGAAGGATGTGAACACAGTGGAGAGAGTGCAGAAGAGGTTTCCAAGATAAGTTCCAGGGATGAAAAACTTCAGCTCTGAGGATAATTTGGAGAGGTTGGGACTATTCTCCTTAGAGAGAAGGTGGCTCAGGAGATTTGATAGAGATGTTAAAAATCATGAGGGGACTGGACAGAGTAGATAGGGACAAGCTGTTCCTGTTTGTAAAAGGATCAAGAACGAGAAGGCACAGATTTGCAAAAGAAGCAAATGTGACGTGAGAAAAATCTTTTTCACACGATGAGTGTTACGGGTCTGGAATGTACTGCCTGGCAGTTAGGTGGAGGCAGGTACAATCAAGACATTCAAGAGAGTATTAGATGATTATTTGAATAGAAACAATGTGCAGGGGTACGGGGAAAAGGCAGGGCAATGGCACTCGGTCATAATGCTCATTTGGAGAGCCAGTGCAGACACGGTGGGCCAAATGACCATAAGACCCTTTTGAGTCTGCTCCGCCATTCAATGAGATCATGGCTGATCTGATAATCCTCAACTCCACTTTCCTGCCTTTTCCCCATAACCCTTGATTCCCTTCCTGATTAAAATCTGTCTATCTCAGTCTTGAATATACTTAACAACGCAGCCTCTACAGCCCTCTGTGGTAAAGAGTTTCACAGGTTGACTACCCTTTGAGAGAAAAAATTCCTCCTCCTCCTCTGTTTTAAATGGGCGCCCCCTTACTCTGAGATTATGCCTCTGGTCCTAAACTCTCCCACAAGGGGAAACAACCTCTCAGCATCTACCCTGTCAAGCCCCCTCAGAATCTTATATGTTTCAGTGAGGCCACCCCTCATTCTTCCAAACTCCAATGAGTACAGGCCCAGTCTACTCAACCTTTCCTCATAAGAGAATCCCTCCATACCCGGGATCAACCTAGTGAACCTTCTCTGGACAGCTTCCAATGCCAGTATATCTTTCCTTAGATAAGGGGACCAAAATTGTTCACAGTATTCTAGGTGTGGTCTTGTGCCTTGTATAGTTTTAGCAAGACTTCCCTATTTGTATACTCCATTCCCATTGAAATAAAGGCCAACATTCCAGTTGCCTTCCCTATTACCTGTTGAACTTGAACGTTAGCTTTTTGGGATTCATGCACAAGGACTCCCAAACCCCTCTGTGCTGCAGCCTTCTGCAGTCTTTCTCCATTTAAATAATATTCAGCCCCTCTATTCTTCCTGTCAAAGTGCATAACCTCACGTTTTCCCACATTATATTCCATCTGCCAAGTTTTTGCCCACTCGCTTAATCTGTCTATATCCCTCTGTTGTAGACTCCTTGTGTCATCTTCACCACTTGCCTTCCCACCTATTTCTGTGTCACCCGCAAACTTGGCCGCCTCTAAGTCATTAATGTATATTGTAAATAATTGAGGCCCTAGCACTGATCCCTGTGGCACTCCATTAGTTACAGGTTGCCACCCTGAAAATGCCCCCCTTAACCCAATTCTCTGTCTTCTATTAATTAGCCAATCCCCTATCCATGCTAGTATACTACCCCCAACACCATGGGCTCTTATCTTAGTAAGTAACCTTATATGCGGTACCTTATCGAATGCCTTTTGGAAATCCAAATATATTACATCTGCTGGCTCCCCTTTATCTATCCTGCTTGTTACCTCCTCAAAAAACTTTAATAAATTTGTTAGGCATGATTTCCCCTTCGTGAAGCCATGCTGACTCTGCTTGATTAGATTGTTTTTCTATATGCTCTGCTATTATATCCTTCATAATAGCCTCCAACATTTTCCCAGTGACATGTTCAACTAACTGGCCTATAGTCCCTGTTTTTTGTCTCCCTCCCTTTGGAGACTCCTGTGCTGTTAAAATTCTGTGATTCTCTCTTTTTATCCTCTCCTTTCTTCTCTCTTTCCTCTTTGTTCTCTCTCTCGGCTGGCTCGCTCGCTCACGGCTCACTTGCTCCCTCCCTCCCTCCCTCTCTCAGCTCACTTGCTCTCTCCCTCCCTCTCTCGGCTCACTTGCTCTCTCCCTCCCTCCCTCTCTCGGCTCACTCGCTCTCCCTCCCTCCCTCTCTTGGCTCACTTGCTCTCTCCCTCCCTCCCTCTCTCGGCTCACTTGCTCTCCCTCCCTCTCCCGGCTCCCTCCCTCCCTCCCTCTCTCGGCTCACTTGCTCTCTCCCTCTCTCGGCTCACTTGCTCTCCCTCTCTCGGCTCCCTCCCTCCCTCCCTCTCTCGGCTCCCTCCCTCTCTCGGCTCCCTCCCTCCCTCCCTCTCTCGGCTCCCTCCCTCCCTCCCTCTCTCGGCTCCCTCCCTCCCTCCCTCTCTCGGCTCCCTCCCTCCCTCCCTCTCTCGGCTCCCTCCCTCCCTCTCTCGGCTCCCTCCCTCCCTCCCTCTCTCGGCTCCCTCCCTCCCTCGCTCGGTCTCGTGATAGTGGTTTGCAGAGGTAGCTTTTATGTAACTGGCTCAGAACAGGGAAGGGGCAATGTCTTCAGACTGGAAAGCCTGTGCCGGTCAATGAAATGTTAACGCCAGTGATTCCACACATTGTGTGATAACGTACTGGAGTTGAGCAGTTGAAGTTTTTTTTCTGTAAACGAGGCAGTCCGTAGCCAATAATTAACACTGTTTTTGGTTCATCAGAAAATTTGTCCTTACCTGGTTGTTTTTTGCATTGTTTATAGGCCGTTGTTGCCTTAAAGGAAACGACTCAGAAGGATGAAGGGGTGTTCAAAGCCCCTCCCCCTCCACCCCGTGTGATAAAAACAGTGACGATACCAACCCAACCATACCAAGACATTGTAACTGCACTGAAATGTAGGAAGGAAGATAAAGAGGTACTGGGCTTCGCTGCCCACAGTTTCACTTGTTTGATATTAAAAGCATATTGTGAGGTTTTTAATGTTTGTGTATTACCTGCCTTGAATTACTTGAAAACTAATGGTCATAGAATTTGCTGTTAGCTCCTCTAATGAAATGCTGAACGTGTTTGAAATGTTCAGAACGCTACATAGTGTGCAGTCTTGTACTTTGCTCACATTGATGTTCTCCATTCCTCCTCATTGATCCATGGCTATCAGTGCTTCTCCCCACACACACACACCGCCGTAACGCAATGTGAGATGGGGGCATTTACAGCAGCTCATGTGTAGTTTGTCCCCTTGCCACCCCCTTCTGCAGTGCGTGGAGGATCTCACTGCCTGAACAGTTGGGGTGTTCAGTGGAGCTGTATCTTTGTTACAGATCACCCATTTCAGAAGTATCCTTTTCCAGAGGACAAGTGAGAGCTTGCGGGTGGGGAATTTGCTGAGCTGCAGAAACTCTTCCCTTGGGAGTTATAGAAATGAGTCTATTAGGGCAAAGAAACTTTTTTTTTGAGTTTATAGCCCCCCCTCCTAAGTATAGAAGGACTTTGACTTGAAGAAACTCCCCACTCTGAATACCTCCCTCCAGATCTTGCAGAATGTCCAGGCAGCTGGGCAAACTGCCAGTTACAGTTCCACCTGAAGGATGTTTATTCGCATTCCAGGATGAAGGAAGCCTCCACAAAGTTCCTCTGGCTTAGTGGCACTGGACACACACCTGCACAAAGTCCCATATCTTCAAGCTAAACAGTGACAGCCCATCAGCACCTGTAAGATTCTTAACTGATTAGTAAGATTTTCATCCAGGGAGTGTTTACGCTGAACTGTCCTGCAGATTAATTGGCCAGGGTGATGTCTGTCCTTAGAGGTGTTGTCCCAGTTTGTAAGCTGGGTTTTGCTATGCCAGGTTAACAGTGCTTTCAGCCAATGTAAAGTGTAGTGTTATTTTTATTTCAGTTGTACACCGTGGTTCAGCACGTGAAGCACTTCAATGATGTGGTGGAATTTGGAGAAAACCAAGAGTTTACAGATGACATTGAGTACCTACTCAGTGGACTGAAATGTTCTCAGCCTCTCAACACACGCTGCCTTAGGTATGCTGCTGTGAGTGGAGTCTCTGCTCAACAGAGAGGTGCTTAAAAGTGGTGTAAATATGCTGAGAGATTATTTTGTGACAGAACAGACTGGGCATTGCATCCATCCACTTCAATATCCTGGTTTATGGGTGAGAGATCCAGGGGAGGGGGATGAGGTGCCTGTTAAAGAGAGAGTGGTAACTTTGTGATATGTAGAATAAACAAGCAATATTGCCAACTCAGCCACAGTTGCTATAAGGTATCTTGGCAATTTGTTGGATGGATTTGATCCTGATTTCTGGTTCATTTGGTGGCATTTTTTGCCTCTTAATTAGATGATTATGAGTTCAAGCCTCACTCGATGCCTTGAGCAGTAAGTTGCCACTTCAGTACTGTAGTAAAGGCTTGTGGCATTGCTGAAGGTGCCATCTTACACGCGAGGTCAAACTGAAATGGAAATAAAAGATCGTATGGTTTGAATCAGTTGTCCTGACTAACATTTATCCTTCAAAAAAAAAATCACTAAAACAGATTTTAACTGGATTTTGATCATATTGCTGTTTGTGGACCTGTGTACACAAATTGGCTGCTGCATTTAACTGGAAAGGGATGGGCAATAAATGCTGGCCGAGCCACTGAAGTCCACATCCCATGAATGAATTTTAAAAATAGCTTGTGCAGTGCTTTGGAGCATCCTGTGAATGTGCAAGTTGACTTATAAGTGCATATCCTTTATCACTGTTTCAAAACTTTTTCAGATACAGATTGTCAGGGGGTTTTTTTGAAGTGTCTGTTGCTGTGGTTCTAGCTAAATTCTCTCTAATCTGATCAACTGCTTTAATTGCCTGACTGTCCCCCTTCTGGACTTGCTATTTGTGACCCAAGCTAATGTGAACCTGTGTACTATGTCAATGCAACTTTTTCTAGCAAGATAGCAGCAGCCCAATGTGATAGGTATGATGCTGTTAGGGCTGCTGAAATTAACTGATGTGCTGCGTCAACATTGGAAGTGAATTGAAGGGGAGGGAAACCTGCATTGTATTATAATGGATCAACAGGACACTAGATGAGCGAGATTTAAACCATCAGTTTAATCACGTGGCGCTCACCCTCGCGCATGGGACCTGTGGCCATGTTCAGACCATTCACCATGTTGGAAGTCTGGGATTCACCTGGATACTGGCAACCAGTTACAATGACAATTGGCTGTGGCTCAGGGAGCATTCAGTCAGATGTTTGGATGCGTTGAACTACCTGTAACCTGATACTACTGCAGTGAGCAAACCTCCACTTAGTCATCAAGAATTAAACGTAAATTGAATTGGTTAGTTGACGGGCTCTACTGCTCATAATGGATTTAGTACCAATGCCCATTTTGTTTATTGGGTTTTTATTCTTTCATGGATTGTGGGTGTTGCTGGCAAGTCCATTATTTATTGCCCATCCCTAATTGCCCTTGAGAAGGTGGCGGTGAGCTTCTTTCTTGAACCGCTGCAGTCCATGTGGTGTCGGTACACCCACAGTGCTGTTAGGGAGTGAGTTCCAGGATTTTGACCCCGCGACAGCGAAGGCACCAGTTGTGTATCATTGTGGGGCTGTATCTTTATATAAAGGGATTTGTCTATGCTTGGGGGAATGAAGCAATTCTGCTTTAGTCAACAACTTGGCGCTGTCAGTTGGTATGTTTAATATCTCCTAGTGGTATATGCCCCTGTCAGTTGGTATGTGGAAACTTGTATATCTATGCCAGCTGCCAGTCACCTTCTACCCTTTAGCCAACTAGCTATGCTGCTGCCTATTATCCAATACTTGTATCCTGTAAATTTGATCCTGTTTGCCTCTGGCCATGTTCCCTCACACTCGGAGTTGATTCTTCCTTTTATTCAGTAAGTTTATTTTTGCCTTCCAGTATTATCAGCCTGGCCACCAAGTGTGCCATGCCCAGTTTCCGAATGCACCTGAGAGCTCATGGGATGGTAGCTATGGTCTTCAAGACACTGGATGATGCACAAAAGAACCAGGTATAACTTGTTGATTGAGTATTTGGGAGAGCTGTATAACAGTGACACCTTTCATGCAGTAAAATTAAAGCAAAATACGGCGGATGCTGGAAACCTGAAATAGAAACAGAAAATGTTGGAAAAACTCAGCAGGTCTGGCAGCATCTGTACAGAGAGAAACAGTTAATGTTTTGAGTCGAAATGTTAGCAGCTATGGAGAGAGAAAGAGTTGCCAGACATGCTGAGCTTTTCCAGCATTTTCTGTTCTTCTTTCAGGCAGTGCCTTCGACGTAGTATAAGATTCAGCCACTTCAGAAGAGTGTTATCAGAAAAACATTGATCCTGAGCAACATTGGATTTTAGGACAAGATGGCCAAAAATTTAGTAAAATGGTTAGTTTTTTATGAGTATCTTAGAGGGAAAGTGGAAATCGCTGAGAGCCCAGGCAGCTGCAGGCATGACTGCCACTGCTGGCACAAAGAAAGTGAGGGATGAGCAAGAAGCTGAGTTGAAGGAGCTCAGACATCTCGGAGGGTTTTAGGGCTAGAGGAGACTTCAGAGATGGGGAGAGGGAAGGCCATGGAGAGACTTGGAAACAATGAAAGCTTAAAATGCAGACATTGGGCAGGCAACCAGTGTACATCAGCAAGCACAAGGGTGATAGGTGAACAGGAATTGCTGTAGTTTAGGAAATGAGAGGGTGGGGTGGTTCCAGCTCGATGTGCTAAACGGTGGAGGAGGGGAAGGTGTTAGTCAAATAGCATCCTGAATTTATAGGAACAGGATGAAGCCATTCAGCCTGTGCTGGGTTTGTTGTTAAATCGGATTATTGTTGATCTGTATCTCAACTCTATGTACTGGCCAAAGATTTTTGTTGGGGTAGACTGTCAATTAATCTCAGTCCTCAAAATTTCAAAGACTCCCAACATCCAAACCTTTTGGTGAGTGTGTTCCAGATTTCCTGTAGTCTTTCTGGTCAAATGGACCGGTGCTTCTTTATGATTGAAACAAAAACAAAAATAGCTCGAAAAACTCAGCAGGTCTGACAGCATCTGCTTCTTTATGATTTGTCTGGCTCTAATTGTAAGTTTAAGCCCAAGCCTTGTTCTGGTTTCTTTCCCCCATCACCAGTGTTTCTCTGCATACCCTATCAAATTCATTAATCATCTTAAACACACAGTTAGATGTCCTATTAGTCTTCCAAAATCAAGGAATATGAGCCAGGCCTGTGCCCACTGCCCTATTCATTTAACCCTTTTAACCCCACAATCATCCTGATGAATCTGCAGTGCAGCACCTCCCCCACCCAAGACTCGTGTCCTTCTTGAGGTGCAATGTCCAGAACTGAATGCAGTTACTCCAGACAGAGTCTGACTGAGGTTCTTTACAACTGTAACCAAATTGCCTCTCTTTGTATTCCAATTGCTTGAGATAAAGACTAACATTCCATTAGCCTTTTTCATTACTTTTGTAGCTGTCCCTCTGGTTTTAGTGATTCGTTTACTCGGATACCCAAATCTTTGTTCCTAGTCTCTCAACATTTATAAAATATTCCAGTTCTTCTGTCTTGGATCCAGATGAGCTCTCACTTGGCAGGTTGATCTCCATCTCCCATTAAGATTAAGTAGATGGACAAAACAATGTCCCTTTGCAACAGCCTTCTCTCAGCTGCACAGTTTACTGTAGATTATGGCCAGGTTTCCCCTCAGCCTCAGGACCTGTGCTCTCCACCTCTCCCAGCTTAGCAAGTTTACAGGTTGAGGGGGACCTATCCTTGCCTTTTCCAGCATCTCAGTGCGTGCTGTCTCTGGTCAAAATTTTAAGTGTAACAGAGGAAGGTATTCTGTATTCTCCTAGAGTATGGTGCTGTTTGCTCCGGCGGGGGCACTGCGGGGGGTGGGGGGGCAGGGGTGTGTTGGTGGGGGGGGGGCTCGCTCTGGCGGGGACACTGCCGGGGGGGGGCTCGCTCCGGTGGGGGCGCTGCAGGGTGGGTGCTGCGGGGTGGGCTCGCTCCGGGGGGGAGGGGGCTGCGGGGTGGGCTCGCTCCGGGGGGGGAGGGGACTGCGGGGTGGGCTCGCTCCGGGGGGGAGGGGGCTGCGGGGTGGGCTCGCTCCGGGGGGGTGGGGGGAGGGCTGCAGGGTGGGTGCTGCGGGATGGGCTCGCTCCCGCGCAACATGCCATATATTTGTCTGTGTGTCTATTCATTGAGTTTCTTTCACAGTCTTTGCATTGTGTTGGCAGAATCTAGCTCTTTGCACAGCAGCACTAATGTACATCCTGAGCCGGGATCGACTGAACATGGATCTGGATCGAGCTAGTCTGGACTTGATGATTCGCCT
Organism: Cetorhinus maximus; assembly: GCF_964194155.1. Lineage (NCBI taxonomy): Eukaryota > Metazoa > Chordata > Chondrichthyes > Lamniformes > Cetorhinidae > Cetorhinus > Cetorhinus maximus. The sequence continues at coordinate 23,211,369 of NC_135905.1, read as the reverse complement.
CCTGGAGATGGACCAGGATCCTTGTTCACGACAACTGAATGAGAAAGAAATGAAAAAGATCAAGGAGAAAATTCGCAAGCTCTGTGAGACTGTTCACAACAGGCATTTAGACCTAGAGAACATCACGGTAAGAACATGAAGCAAAATATCTCTTTGGGATTTACTTTAATCACACTACAAGAGATGCTTCACAGTCAATGGCTGATTCTTCAGAAAGCTGCAAACAGGGAAACGTGATACTCGTTCAACATCTTGCACAAACTATTTGAACTACGTAATACCTGCTCTGTCTTTGGGTTGGCCAGTGTCAGGCGATTGCTCTTAATCCCAACTCAGTTGGAATCTGCTGGATGTCCCCACTTAAAGCATGAGGAACAGCTGTATGACCTCATCAAGTGTCTATGCACTTGGTTCCCATTCGAGCTTTGCTGTGCAAATTCTGATGTAACTATTAAAGCAAAGCACAGATAAACCAATGATATAAACCTTCCATCGTACCCTAGCAATAAATTACATATTTAATAGTGAAACATTTACGTTGTTTCACCTCTTTGGGTACATAGTACTGTTGCTTTGGAAGAGCAATTACAAAGAAACCTGATGAGACAAAGCATCACAACTACCCACAATGCTGAGCCTGAGTGAACGTTTCGAAACTGGGTCAAGCTTCTACATTGCCAGGCTGTTTGAAATGTAGACGATGCTCAATTCAAAAGTGAATAGATCAGAAGATACTCCCCCTTTAAACTCTAATCATTCAAGTTACTCTTCAAACACGGACATGTTTTCCTCATTTTGCTTACGTGTTAAGCTGTTAAGCTGCTGAAGTGAGGAGGAGCACTCTGCTCTCTCCCTTTACCTATCTCTCAATTTTTACAGTGCAGAAGGAGGCCATTCAGCCCATCGTGTCTGCACCAGCTCTCCAAATGAGCAGTTTACTTTGTGTCATTCTCCTCCCTTCTCCCTGTACATTCTTCCTTTTCAGATAACAGTCTAATTCCCTTTTGAATGCCTTGATTGAACCTGCCTCCACCAATCTCTCAGCCTGTGCACTCCAGATCTTAACCACTCTCTCTATTTTTTTAAAAAAAGTTTTTTCTCATGTCGCTTTTGGTCTTTTTTAACCAATAACTTCAAATCTGTGCGCACTCGCTCTCGAACGTTTCGTGAGTGGGAACAGTTTCTCCCTACCTAATCTTTCCAGACCCTCATGATTTTGAATGTCGCTATCAAAACTCCTCTCAGCCACCTTTTCTCCAAGGAAAAAAGTCCAAGCTTCTCCAACCCATCCTCATAACTGAAGTTCCTGATCCCTGGAACCATTCTCGTGAATATTTTCTGCATTCTCTCCAATGCCTTCACATCCTCCTCAAAGCGCGATGCCTGGAATTGGATGCAATACTCCAACTGAGGCTGAACTAATGTCTTATACTAATTCAACGTAACCTCCTTGCTCTTGTACTCCATACCCTATTAATAAATCCCAGGATACTGTATGCTTTATTAACCACTCGGCCTGTTCTGCCACCTTCAGTGACTTATGCACACATTCACCCAGGTCCCTCTGCCCCTGCACCCACTTTAGAGTTGTACCCTTTGTGTTGTCTCTCCATGTTCGTCCTACCAAAATTAATCACTTCACATTTTTCTGAATTGAACTTCATCTGTCACCTGTCTGCCCATTCCACCAACTTGTCTACACCCTTTTGAAGTTCTACACCATCCTCCTCACATTTCACAATGTTTCCAAGCTTCATGTCATCCACAAATTTTGAAATCGTGCCCTGTACACCAAGTCTAGGTCATTAATATATGTATATCAGGAAGAGCAAAGGTCCCAACACAGACCCCTGGAGAACTCCACTACAAACCACCTCCTTGGGGATGGGCAATAAATGCTGGCCTTGCCAGCAATACTCATATTAATTAATAAAGAAAAAGTCAGAAAAACATCCATTAGCCACCACTTTATTTCCTGTCACTCAGCCAATTCCATATCGATGTTGCTACTATCCCTTTTATTCCATGAGCGTTAACTTTGCTCACAAGTCTGTTGTATGGCACTGTATCAGATGCCTTTTGGAAGTTCATATGCACACACCAACAGCATTGCCCTCATCAACCCTCTCTCTTACCTCTTCAAAAAACTCCAACTTGGTTAAACACAATTTTCCCTTCAGAAATCCATGCTGGTTTTCTTTAATTAACCTGTATTTGTCCATGTGACTATTAATTTTGTCCTGAATTATTGTTTCTAGAAGCTTCTTCACCACCAAAGTTAAACTGACTGGCCTGTAATTGCTGAGCTTATCTTTGAACAAAGGTGTAATGTTTGCAGTTCTCCCGTCCTTTGGCACAACTCCTGAGTCTAAGGAAGACTGAAAAATTATGGCCAATGCCTCTGCAATTTCCACTCTCACACCCCTCAATATACTTGGATGCATCTCATCTGGTCCAGGTGCCCTATTAAGTACAGACAGTCTATCCAATACCACCTCATCAATTTTGAACCCTTCTAGTGTCTGAATTACCTCCTCGTTCACCATGGCCTTGGTAGCATCTTCTTCCTTGGTAAAGACAGATGCAAAGTGTTAATTTAATACCTCAGCTATGCCCTCTGTCTCCATATGTAAATCTTGTTATGATCCCAGCCGATGTTACTACTGGACAAGTCTGAACCCAGCTTGAGAGGTCCTAACTTTTATTTTTTGTTTAGAAACGTAGAGAGCGGCTACTGAACAGAGTCACAGGAGTCAACTGACGAACTTTTAACAAAATAATAAAACATTTATTAAACAAGAAAAGATTAACCACATTACATTACTCCTTCACCCACAACTATACCTTTACAGATACATAGAGATTTGTAAGGTTAACACAAGTTTAAAAGTTATCTTATACTCTAATGTTCACAATACTCCATGTGAACAAGCGACCTGTGATCAGACCCACCACACTCTGAAACCAAGTGACAGATGCCACCCAGCAGATGCTATGGATCTCTCCTCAACTCCCCCCAGACGCTTGTCACACCGTCAGCCAACCAGTCTCACTAAGCCCCATCTTTCACGCGAGGGTGTCCAATTTCTACTCTCCAAGAACTTGCTTTGGAATCTTCTCTCAAACTGACACTTTCTCATGGATTCCCTCCAGGGTTTCGAACTCCACTCCTGATGTTCCATTCCCCTAGATTGCCATGTGCATACAAGCTTCCTTCCACGCACTCTCCCTTACCGACTCAGCTGACAACAATAGACCACTGCTTCACATGCCCATAGCAAAGAGTTACAGATCTTCAGCCGTCTCTTTGGATCTTCCGACTTCTCACAAACCTATATCGTTATGAATCTGCTTCCTGCAGCTTTCATCTCTCTAAGTTTGAAGCTTGTAGTCTTTCTCTGCTCCTCACCCTAAACTTAACGGGACCTTTTCCATGTTCCTGTCCTTCCTTTGACTAGGTCTTCTTGGGACTTTCTCCTGTTCCACTCCCTTGAATTTAGGGGACTTTCTTCTTTAGTTTGGAACCTGCTATCTGTCCCTTTTCATGTCCTGCCTGTCCTGGCACCTCCTTCCAACTGTACTCAGACCACTGCATATGTGCATCTGATTAGAAATGCAGCTATACAAACAGCTGTAGAGCTGCTGTCTTCACTCAAAAATGAAATTAGATCCCGGGTTTCACCTTTTAACCCACAAATAGAAAAAATATGTAAATTAAACTTAAAGATATACCTTATTCCTAACCACCAAATACGGATAAAATTTACTTAAACTATCTGTCTTAATCTCCTTTGTGGGCCTACTCTTCCTCTTATCACCCTTTTACTATTTGGGATTCCCTTCTGTGTTAGCTGCCAGTCTTTTTCCATACTCCTTTGCTTCTCTCATTTGCTTTTTCACCTCCCCTCTGAACCTTGTATATTAGCTGGGTTCTCCATTGCATTATCCACCTGACATCTGTCATAAGCTTACTTTTTCCTCCTTCATCTTCATTTCTATCTCTTCTGTCATCCAGGGAGCTCTGGATTTGTTTGCCCTACCTTTACCTTTCAAGGGAATACATGTTGGTGGTGATACTGGCCAAAGGAGGTGCTGATGGTGACATTAAGAGGAGAAAGCAGGATGAGCAAGTGACAGATGGCCCTAGTGGGGGTGGGGTGGAGGGAGGGGAGGGTGTGGGAGAAAAGATCAAAATAGGCTAAAAGGTGGGGATAAAACAATTAATGGAAATAAGTTTTAAAAATAATAATAGAAATAGGTTAGGAAAAAATATGTTTATATAAAAATTAAAAAATAAATATTTGAAAAAAGGGTGAGGATGAAGGAGAGAGTTCATGATCTGAAGTTGTTGAACTCAGTGTTAAGTCCGGAAGGCTGTAAAGTGCCTAATCGGAAGATGAAGTGCTGTTTTGAGTTGATCTTCACTGGACCATTGCAGCAGGCCAAGGATGGACATGTGGGCATGAGAGCAGGGTGGAGTGTTGAAATGGCAAGCGATTGGAAGGTCTGGGTCATGCTTGCGGACAGACCGAAGGTGTTCCGCAAAGCGGTCACCCAGTCTGTGTTTGGTCTCTTCAATGTAGAGGAGACCACATTGGGAGCAGCGAATGCAGTAGACCAAATTGAGGGAAGTGCAAGTGAAATGCTGCTTCACTTGAAAGGAGCGTTTAGGCCCTTGAAAGGTGAGGAGGAGGAAAGTAAAAGGACAGGTGTCGCACCTTCTGCGATTGCATGGAAAGGTGCCGTGGGAGAGGGTTGAGGTGTAGGGGATGATGGAGGAGTGGACCAGGGTGCCCCGGAATGGAACAGTCCCTATGGAATGCTGACGGGAGGGGTGAAGGGAAGATGTGTTTGGTGGCGGCATCATGCTGCAGTTGGTGGAAATGGCGGAGGATGATTCTTTGAAAGCGGAGGCAGGTGGGGTGAAAAGTGAGGTCAAGGGGGACCTTATCATGGTTCTGGGAGGGAGCGGAAGGTGCGAGGGCAGAGGCGCAGGAGATGGGTCAGACACGGTTGAGGGCCCTGTCAACCACTGTGGGTAGGAAACCTCGGTTAAGGAGGAAGGAAGACATGTCAGAAGCACTGTTTAGGAAAGTGGCATCATTGGAACAGATGCGACGGAGGCGAAGGAGCTGAGCGAATGGGATGGAGTCCTTACAGGAAGCAGGGTGTGAGGAGGTACAGTCGAGGTAGCTGTGGGAGTCGGAGGGCTTGTAATAGATATTGGTGGACAGTCTATCACCAGAAATTGAGACAGAGAGGTCAAGGAAGGGGAGGGAAGTGTCAGTGATGGACCAGTTGAAAATGATGGAGGGGTGGAAATTGAAAGTAAAGTTAATAATTTTTTCCAGGTCCAGACGAGAGCATGAAGTGGCACCGAAACAATCATCGATGTACTGGAGAAAGAGTTGTGGGAGGGGGCCTGAGTAGGACTGGAACAAGGAATGTTCCACATACCCCATAAAGAGACAGGCATAACTGGGGCCCATGAGGGTATCCATAGCCACACCTTTTATTTGGAGGAAGTGAGGTGAGATTAAGGAGAAATTGTTCAGTGAGAGAACAAGTTCAGCCAGGCGGAGGAGAGTAGTGGTGGATGGGGATTGTTCAGGCCTCTGTTCGAGGAAGAAGCGGAGAGCTTCTGTTCGAGGAAGAAGCAGATGGAGGTGTAGAGGGATCGGATGCCCATGGTGAAGAGGCGGCGGTTGGGGCCAGGGAACTAGAAATTGTTGATATGATGTAGGGCATCAAAGGAATCTTGACTCCGTTCTCTCTCCCATTGTCCAGTCTCTTCCCACTGACATCCGCAATTCCTCTGATGGCCTACATTATATCAACAATTTCCAGTTCCCTGGCCCTAACCGTCTCTTTATGGGGAATGTGGAACATTCCTTGTTCCATTCCTACTCAGGCCCCTTCCCACAACTCTTTCTCCGGTACATCGATGATTGTTTCGGTGCCACTTCATGCTCTCGTCTGGACCTAGAAAAATTTATTAATTTTGCTTCCAATTTCCATCCCTCCATCACTTTCACATGGCCCATCACTGACACTTCCTTTCCCTTTCTTGACCTCTCTGTCTCAATTTCTGGTGATAGACTGTTCACCAATATTCATTACAAGCCTACCAACTCCCAGAGCTACCTCGACTACAACTCCTCACACCCTGCTTCCTGTAAGGACTCCATCCCATTTTCTCAGTTCCTTCGCCTCCGTCGCATCTGTTCCAATGATGCCACTTTCCTAAACAGTGCTTCTGACATATCTTTCTTCCTTCCTTAACCGAGGTTTCCTACCCACAGTGGTTGACAGGGCCCTCAACCGTGTCTGACCCATCTCCTGCGCCTCTGCCCTTGCTCCTTCCGCTCCCTTTATTTCCCCTCTCCTTACCGTCCAAGGCCCCAAACACTCCTTTCAGGTGAAGCAGCATTTCACTTGCACTTCCCTCAATTTAGTCTACTGCATTCGCTGCTCCCGATGCGGTCTCCTCTACATTGGAGAGACCAAACGCAGGCTGGGTGACCGCTTTGCGGAACACCTTCGGTCTGTCCGCAAGCATGACCCAGACCTCCCTGTCGCTTGCCATTGCAACTCACCACCCTACTGTCATGCCCACATGTCCGTCCTTGGCCTGCTGCATTGTTCCAGTGAAGCTCAACGCAAACTGGAGGAACAAGCACCTCATCTTCCGATTAGGCACCTTACAGCCCTCCGGACTTAACATTGAACTCATCAACTTCAGATCATGAACTCTCTCCTCCGTCCTCACCCCTTTTTGATTCCCTTTTTAAAATTTATTTCCATTCATTGTTTTATCCCCACCTTTTAGCCTATTTTGATCTTTTCTCCCACACCATCCCCTCCTCTCCACTCCACCCCCACTAGGACCATCTGTCACTTGCTTGTCCTGCTTTCTACTCTTAATGTCACCATTAGCACCTCCTTTAGCCAGTATCACCACCATCAACACCCCTTTGACCTTTTGTTTATGACATCTTTTGCAATCTCTCCTTTGCCTCCACCTATCACTGGCCCTCTATCCAGCTTCACCTGTCCCACCCCCTTTAAACAGTGTATATTTCACCACATTTCTACTTCTCTTTAGTTCTGAAGAAAAGTAATCTGGACTCAAAACGTTAACTCTGTCTTTCTGTCCACAGATGCTGTCAGACCTGCTGAGTTTTTCCACCAATTTTTGTTTTTGTTTAGGAACTCTTGCACCTTCTTTCTTCCTTCACTAGCCAAACAGATTCTGCCCTTGAACCCTCTGGGACATCCTCTTTCTCCAGCACTGCAATGTTCTCCTTAATCAATACTGCCACCCCTCCTTTTCTCTCTTTCCTATCTTCCCTGAACACCTTGCTTCCAGGTATATTTAACACCCAGCCCTGCCCTTCCTTGAGCCAGGTCTCTGTTATAGCCACAACATCACATTTCCACACAGCAATCTGTGTTTGTAACTCACCAATCTCATTTACTGTACTCTGTGCATTCACAAACATATACTGTAACCCTGATGTGGACTTTATAACTTTCCCCTGTACTGACACCACCTATTAATTACTATTCCCTATTTTAGTGCTGCCTATCTCTCCCAGTATTCTGTGCATCTTGGCATTCCTCTCTGATATTATTTCCTGGTTCCCACACCCCTGCCAAGTTAGTTTAAACTAGTGTCACTGTTGCTGTTTCAATGTAGCAAAGGTCAGGCGCAGTGTTAACCTAATTTGGCCAAAATTAAGGCAACTCCCCTAATCAAAACAAGTTCAAAAATATTTAAGCAAAATAATGTGGATGCTAGAAATCTGAAATGAAAGCAGAAAATGCTGGAAAAACACAGCAGGCCTGGCAGCATCTGTTGAGAGAGAAGAGTTAACGTTTCAAGTCTGTATGACTCTCCTTCCTCATACAGACAAGATGAATAGTGTCTATATCAGTCACCAGCTCATTACATGACTCTGGGAGAATATGGATGCTGAAATTCTCTTGGACTCTGTTTTGTATGTCTGTTTATATTAAAGTAACACCTGCCCCTCAAGTCATACAGGGTAAACACTTGCTCACTGAAGTTCCACTCATTAGCTTCAGTGGTGGATCAGTTACTGTACAGATTATTTAGATGTAGAACCACCTCTATTGTACTTGTCAAAGACTTCAGTGTTTTGCACGCAATTACTGTTATGCAGTAAATATAGCAGCTGGTTTGTGCACAGCAAGCTCCCACAAACAGCTATGAGCGGAATATGTTATTGAGAGAGAAATGTGTGAGCTGAGATTGTGTTGAAATTTGGCAGTGGGGCTTGAACCACTCAGCCAAGCTGAGAGCAGTAGCTTTTCAAAGCTGCTCAAGAGGGGTTAGTGGTGATGTAAATTTGAAGGGCATTTAAAATTGACAGAGTTTCACTCAGCTTTGTGTTGTGCTGTCGATCGTGTTTTTAACCTTTTAAAGGTTTCTTTTTCATTGTTTTCGCTATAATTAGCTGAATGTGCTGATAGCCTTGCTGTGAAATATGCGGCTGAGTTCCTGGGTGTTTAATTCCGTTGGTGAGGTGAGAGTGACTGCCCTGGACATCAAAGCAGCATTTGACCGAGTGCGGCATCAAAGGGCCTGAGTAAAACTGGACTCAATGGGGGGAAACTCTCCACTGGTTGGAGTCATACCTAGCACAAAGGGAGATGGTTGTGGTTGTTGGGGGTCAATCATCTCAGTTCCAGGACATCACTGCAGGAGTTCCTTAGGGTAGTGCCCTCGGCACAACTATCTTCAGCTGCTTCATCAGTGACCTTCCTTCCATCATAAGGTCAGAAGTGGGGATGTTCGCTGATGATTGCACAATGTTCAGCACCATTCGCAACTCCTCAGATACTGAAGCAGCTCATGTCCAAATGCAGCAAGACCTGGACAATATCCAGGCTTGGGCTGACAAGTGGCAAGTAACATTCACGCCACACAAATGCCAGGCAATGACCACCTCCAACAAGAGAGAACCTAACCATCACCCCATGACATTCAATAGCATTACCATCACTGAATACCCCACTATCAGCATACTGGGGGTTACCATTGGCCAGAAACTGAAGTGGACTAGCCATATAAATACTGTGGCTACAAGAGCAGGTAAGAGGCTAGGAATCCTGCAGTGAGTAATTCACCCCCTGACTCCCCAAGCCTGTCCAACAGCTACAAGGCAGAAGTCAGGAGTGTGATGGAATACTCTCCATTTGCTTGGATGAGTGCAGCTCCCATAACACTCAAGAAGCTCGACACCATCCAGGACAAAGCAGCCCGCTTGATTGACACCACATCCACAAACATTCACTCCCACCACCACCAGTGTGCAGTAGCAGCAGTGTGTACCATCTAGAATATGCACTGCAGGAACTCACCAAGGCTCCTTCGTACCTTCCAAACCCACAACTGCTACCATCTAGAAGGACAATGGCAGCAGATAGATGGAAACACCACCACCTGGAAGTTCCCCTCCAAGCCACTCACCATCCTGACTTGGAAATATATCTCCATTCCTTCACTGTCGCTAGGTCAAAATCTTGGAACTCCCTTCCTAACAGCACCGTGGGTGTACCTACACCACATGGACTGCAGCAGTTCAAGAATGCAGCACACCACCACCTTCTCAAGGGCAACTAGGGATGGGCAATAAATGCTGGCCCAGCCAGTGACACCCACACCCCATGAATGAATTAAAAAAAACATTGCATCATTACCTGGAAAGTCAGTGTCTTTCCAGTTAGAAAAATTGTGGAGTGTGGGGAGCAGCAGAGGGTGAGGGCTTTGGGGCCAGAGGGGTTCTGTGGTGGGTAAGGCTACTGAAACCATCATAAACTGTGAATCTACATGGCTGTTTAACACCTGCAGAGCTGAGATATTTGTACAAATTGTTACGTGACGTGTGATATGAAAAATGTGGGAGTGCAACTTCTCACTCAGTGTGAGCTGCGCACACTGGGGAACAGCCTTTCTATTCTCCCATGTGTATATGCTAATAATACTGAACTTTATATAGCAGGAAAGTTGCTATTGCCCCAGCTTCTGTTTCCTCAGCCGACTGTTACGTTTGCCCTGCCCCCTTGTGGTAGCTCTAGTACTGCAAGACCATTCTCTACAATGTAGGTTGAGGCCTAGTTTCAGCATGGGACCTGCTTTAGTCCTAATCCTGCTTTAGCACGTAGCTTGTTGTTTAACTAGTTTTACCGCTGCTGTCTTCCCAAAAGTATTGAGTGGTTGCCAAGAAAGGTTGAGTTACAGTTGTGTGGTTTTTTTTTTGTTTGTCAATCTGTCTGGAGTGTTCTGTTGAAAATTTGAGTGATCATTTTCAGGGCAGTTGGCTGGTAGGAATTAATCTGACAATCATCAGACTGATCTGGATTATCAGAGATTCCATCATCAAATGGGATGCTTCAGTAAATGTATTCGGCTTCCTGTACATCCAAAACTCTAAAGTGAAGTCGAGAATTATATTAAGTTAGAAGTAATGGAAAAACTTGGACAACAGGCCCATTAGAATTCAAGCGGAAGAGACAATATTGACGTTTAAAGTGTGACCTGTGACATACTAATATGGCTTTCACCTGAAACATCAACTTACCCCATATCACTTTACAGATTTGGGCAGGCTTTCAGTGCATTTCCAGCATTTGTGTTGGGGGGGAGTTCACCTTGTGTTGATCTGTGACTATCTAAATCAAGGCGATAGTGGCCCACTACACCAGGGGTCAGCAGGGACAGGGGTAAGGGAGCAGGAAATCAGGGACACTTTGTTAACCACTGTCTAGCAACATGAAATGGGCTGGAAGGGGGTGATGAGGAGAAAATCAAACCCTATTTTTGGCCCCAAGTCACCTGCCAACGTTCCCTGTTATCTATTTTACAGACTCAAAAAGGAATCATAATCTCCATGAGGGCAGGGTAAAGGGGAAGGAGTCAGACTGACAGGGGAAAGCAGAGAAGAGACAGTATGTTGTTTGCTGTGGACTGGATGTGTGGCTGTGGATTGCCGTCATGTCTACAGTTGGTGGGCTGTGTCGTTGTGGAGAATCTGATCATCTTAAAATTGTTGTATGTAATTTGGTTTTGGTGCCTTCAGTGTGATTTCCAGACCTGAGTATTGAGGTGTACTTTCTCTTTTGGACAGACTGGACACTTGGCCATGGAAACTTTGCTTTCACTCACATCCAAACGCGCTGGGGACTGGTTTAAGGAGGAACTCAGACTCCTCGGAGGATTGGATCACATAGTGGATAAAGGTACGTATGCAGTTGGAGCAGATACTCTTGGTTTTAGATGGATTGACCCCAACACGCACAATTTTTATTTATGTAGCGCCTTTAATATAATGAAATGTCCCCATCCCAAGACACTTCACTGGGGCATTATAAAACAAAGTATGACGCCAAGTCTCACAAGATATTAGGTCAGATGGCCAAACACTTGGTCAAAGACGTTGGTTTGGAGGATCATAAAGAAGGAATGTGAGGTAGAGGGGCAGGTAAATGTAGGGAAGGAATTCCAGAGCTTAGGCCCCAGTCAGTTGAAGGCATGTCCAATGGTGAAGCGATTAAAATCGGCGATGCTCGAGACCAGAATTAGATGAGCACACAGACCTTGGAGGGTTGTGGGGTTGGAGGAGATTTGAAAACAAGGATGAAAATTTTAAAATCAAGACGCTGCTCGAATGGGAACTGATGTAAGTCAGCGAGCACAGAGGGTGATAGATGAACAGGACTGGGTGTGAGTTAAAACACAGGCAACAGAGTTTTGGGTGACCTCCAGTTTTCGTAAAACACTTCGTAGTGTGTGATGTGGAAGACCAGTCAGGAGTGTGTTGCAGTAGTCAAACCAAGAGGTAACAAAGGCATGAGTGAGGGTTTCAGCAGCTGATGAGCTGAGGCATGCAGTGTTATAAAGGTGGAACTAGACTATCTTTATGGTGTTACGATTTATCTCCCATTACAGACTGCCCATCGTTACACATATTCCTGAAGCCACAGAATTCCCATAATGTGCTGGGCACAGCTATGTGCTGGATAATTAGATTAATTGGTTTTGAGCATTAGAAAATATTGCTTCACTTTTTTTGTCTGCGTCTCCGAACCATAGCCTTGATTTTCCTGATATTGTGGGACTCCAAGTTGGCTCCTGAGCAGTCTAGTGAAGCTGTGCAAAAGTCCATTGTGAGTGAGCACACAGCTTATCCATGATAATTTGGACAAAATTTGTGTTCTTGAATGTGGTTTCAAATTTCATATGAATTATTTGTATGTTAAATGTGCCTTGTTTTAAATTCTTGATGCCTGTGCATGGGTGCTTCAACTTGCTGAGTTTATCCATCCGGGTGGTTTTGGGTTCCAGTACCAGGATTTGCGTTGTCCCCTAGTGGAGACAGCAAGATCTGATTTTTGGACAGATTGTCACACACGTCGCTTTTGGAGTTGATCCCTTTCTTGTTGCTACTGGCTTATGCTTTAGTTGACCCAGGAGTGCCTGATGTGAGTCCTAACCAACTTCAATCTCTTTCTGCATCAACAGTAAAAGAATGCGTGGAGCAGTTGGGTGAGAATGAAGAGCAGGACAAACTGGTTGCATCGCTATGGGGTGCAGAGCGCTGTTTACGTGTGCTGGAGAGTGTAAGTGTTACAGAGATCAATAGTACAAATTTTAATTTGCTTCTTGGATGAGGGAGCCACATCTTCACGGCCTGACGAACGTGAAGGCAGGCGGGTGGAGGAGTCGCCTAGGGCCTTCTCAGTTTCTTGCGGTCATTCGTACAGGCTTGATTAGGCTGCATTCTGATATCATGGGACGACTAACAATATAAAGTTGGTTCTCAGCTTCTTGTCATGTGGTCTGCAGCAGTATGCAGCAACACTGCCCCAAACTCTGCTCCGGTTGCTGAGTAGAGTAAGCAGCTTTATTGAATCTCACATCTAAATGCAATATCCTTGCTCCAGGTCAGGCAAAGTTTACCCAATATCCACACCTGTCTTGGCTAAATAACATTGTGCTGAACCTTTATGGGTAGAAGGTGTCCTGGTCCTTAGGAGCCAGGGCACCTGACGACTAAGCCTGATGCTTCTTCATAGCACCAGCAGCAACTGAACCCAGTACTGGGGGCAGGGTAAAACCTATGGGTTGTGTAGGAAAACTTCTAAATGCTTAGGATCAAATTTGGCGGGCTGCATGCCCAATTTAAGAGGAGCAGCGTTCATTTTGTGGGAAATTGTAGCAGTTGATTGCTGTCCCAGCATTCCATTCTGCATCTTCTTGTCGAGTGGTCCTTGGTTTAAAAGTTGAATCCTGAGCTTGAATACTGATCATGTGCTTAATGGAGCCCTTGCCAATATTACAAGGTCCCTTCATCTTCCTTCCACTCCAAGTTTGAATGTGCACTGGAGAAAATTAACTGCCTGGCTTAATTTATTTATTTTCATCAGGTTACAGTTCACAATCCAGAAAACCAGGGCTACCTTATAGCGTACAAAGACTCCCAGCTCATCATCTCTTCTGCCAGGTAAGTAACTTTGTGTGTTTTGGCAGAAGGGTATCATTACGACACAAGTTTGTATGGGTACTTACAGGGGCATGTCATGGAAATAAGGACAAATTGTGACTTTTTTTGGAGAGAACAGATTTACTTTTGATTTTTGCATTTATTGTGACATTTACTGCTATGGTAGTTTTTGGACAATCATCAATGGGACAGCAAGAGAGATTGGCAAGCAAAAATACTTGATACAAGACAAAAAGATGTGCTCGTTGTTAATATGTGGTGTGGATGGCCATGTAAACATGAATTCCTGAATCTGCACACAGCAGGCATCTCATATCTGTGAGTTAACATCCCACCCCAGCCTAGCTACTAATCCCTTGATTCATTATACATCAGTGAGGCTTTACCTCTTTGTTCAGCCATGTACTTTTCAACCCCAAATCACAATCTTAGAACACAAAAGGAGACCACTCAGCCCACTGTGCCAGTGCCAGCTCTTTGAAAGAGCTATTCAATTTGTCCTATTTCCCTGCCCTTTCCCCTTAGTCCTGTAATTTTTTTTTCCCTTCAAGTATTTATCCAGTTCTCATTTGAAAGTTATTCTTGAATCTGCTTCTAACATCCTTTCAGGCAGTGCGTTCCAGATAATCATAACTCGCTGTGGTTTTTTAAAAAATTTCGTCAATACGTCTTGTGCTTGTGCCAATTACCTTAAATCTGCGCTGTCTGTTCACTGAGCCTTCTTCCCTTTGGAATAGCTTCTTAATTACTATATCAAACCCTTCATTATTTTGAACACCTCAATCAAATCTCCTCTTAACCTTCTCTAAGAACAATCTCAGCTCCTTTGGTCTCTCCAGAGAACTTGACCCCTCATCTCTGGTGCCATTCTAGTGAACCTTTTCTGCTATCTGAGACCTTGACATCCTTAAGTGTGGTGCCCATGACTGATCATTATTCTCTCTCTGAGGCCTACCCAGTCTTTTATGAATGTTTAACGTAACTTTGCTTTTATGCTTCTATTTATAAAACCAAAAAAAAGGGAGGGGGTGAAATTGCACTTTTCATGACAACTGGGTGTCTTGAGGTGTTTCCATTACAGTTACTGTTATAGGAAGTGTGGCAACCAATTTGTGCACAGCAAGCTCCCGTAAACAGCAATGTGGTAATGACCGGGTAATCTGTTTTTCTAATGTTGATTGAAGGCTAAATATTGGTCAGGAGTTAACTCCTCTGTCCTTCAAAATAGTGCCATGGGATTCTGTGACCACCTGAGAGGGCTCAGTTTAACGTCTCATCTGAAAGAGATGTCCATCAATGCAGCACTCCCTCTACTGCACTGAAGTGTCAGCCTTGATTTTTACGCTTAAGACCTGGAGTGGGACTTGAACTCAACCTTGAGACCCAGGGACAAGCACATTGCCATCTGAGCCACAGCTCACATGCAAAGATCCCAGATGCATTTTAATAGCCTTTTCAACTTCTCCTACAGTCTTCAGAGATTTGTGAACATACACCCACAGGTTCCTGGACCCCCTTTAATTTTGATCCATTTAGTTTATATTGCCCCATCTCATTCGTCCTACTAAAGCATCACTTCAGCCTTCTCTGTGATGAATTTCATCGGTCAGGTGTCTGTCCTTTTTACAAGTCTCTGTTCCCTTGATGTCTGTTGTCGTCCTCCACACTATTCACTTAATTGAAGTTTCTGCTTATCTGCAGACTTTGAAATTATGAAATTGTGTACCCAAGTCCAGGTCAACAAAGAGCAGTAGTCCTAATACCAACCCTGAGGTTCACCACTATGTACTTTGTCAGCAAGAAAAACAGCTCTTCAATTCTCTGTTTTCTATCCCTTAGCTAATTTTGCATCCAGGTTACCATTGCCCCCTTAATCCCATGGGCCTTAATTTTGCTAACAAGTGTATTGGTGCTAATTTGTCCAACACCTTTTGAAAGTCTATATTAACAAAATCAATTACACTAGCCTCAACAAACTCCTCTAAAACTTTATCAAAGAACTCAACAAGTTAGCCTTTACTCTTAACACATCCAAACTAACTTTCATTTATCAGCCATATCTTTCCAGGTGGCAGTTAACTTTTTCCCAGATTTTTTGGGAACCCTGTGTTTCAGTTTTCCCACCACTGACATTCCACTGACTGGCTTATAGTTACCCTTTTTAAACAGCTATGTAACATTGTAACCCTCCAGTCCTCTGGAACTAACCCCATATTCAAGGAAGAAAGTGACCAGAGATTATCATGTCCTCCTTGCTCCCCACAGTATCTTCAGGAGCATCCCATCTGGACCTGGTAATTTTTCTACTTTCAGCACTGCTGACTTTTTAAGTACCTCCTATCTTTATTCTGCTCAATATTGTTACTGCCTCCCTCTTTGGTAGCACCCTCCTTGTTAGTGAAAAGATGCAAAGAACTCATTTAATGCCTCGGCCATGTCCTTTGCCTTGGCAAGAAGAGCTCCTTTTTTGTCTTCAATCAGCCTCATCTTTTATTTGACTACCCTTTTACTGTTTGCGTTAATAAAAGACTTTTGGGTTCCATTTTATGTCAGTCACTAATCTGTTCTCATACTGTCTCTTTGCCCCTCATTCTATTTCAGGATTCCTTCTCTACTTTCTACATTCAACTTGGTTTTCTACTGTATTATGAACCTTTGTCATAAGCCTCCTTTTTTCTGTTTTTCCAAATTTAGTTTAAGCCCTCATCCACAGTGCATAGGTCCTAACTCTGAGGTGCTCATCTACTTTCAAGCCCCTCCTGCCCCAGAACTGGTCACATTGCCTCCCTCTTTCACCATTTCCTCAACCATGTGTTGACTTGTTTTATCCTACAAGTCCTATACTCACTGTCTTGCTGTACAGGGAGTAACCTCAAGTGTGGTGCCTCGCAAGTGTTGGGCTTCCTGTGTCCTGGCCTGGAACCTTTAATAGTCTTAGTGGCGCCATCAAAGGGCATGATATAGTCAGCATAACACTGGGCTCAATGCTCCGAGTGGTATGATACTTGCACTGCTGCTTAAATATTGGGTGTCTGCTTAACACTGTTATTGCCTACACACAAGGTTTAGTATATCCATTGGCTTACTGGAATCAATGATAGAACTAGATTTGGAGTAGTTTCGGGGCGGAGTAGGGGGGTGGTTAAAAGAAAGGATAGATGCCTGGGACTAGATTTACAGCTTTTTTCAGAGAGCCAGCACAGATGCAATAGGTTGCATGACCTCCCGTGTTGTAAGATTCAGTGAAGTTGGAATTTGCTCAGTACCAGGAAGTCTGAAACCACACCTGTGGTGCCTGTAATGTTGGTTCTTAATTTCATGTTAACTGGAATTTAATTGAGCTCCTTACTGGAAGTGAGCTTGATGTATAATCACTAAGTTACATGAAAGAGCAGCTTTATTCTTGCGGGTACTGTGGGTAAGCTTCATTAGTAGTGAATTGGCTCTCGATCTGGGCAGAGGGAAAGAGACAAAATAAACCAGTAAAGGAGGAAATGAAGCTCATGTTTTGTCGTCTTCGTGGACCAGAGCAAGTGAACCAGGTGTTCCACATTACTGCAGTGCAGTTATTGCAAATCAGAGACTGTCATCAGCTTGTCTGCCCAGCCCTCCCCTTGCTAAATTTTCAATTGTGGTTGAGTCACTATGCTCCTTTTGGCTTAATCCAATAGGCTTTATGGTGTAGTAAGAAATCTCACCAATGGGGAGTGGGTATTCTTTTTATTTTGATTTTTTTTTTCTCTGCTATTCACTTTTGTTTTCTAACGAAGTTTTTAAAAATAATCTTCAGTTTGAAGCCTTCTGTGAAAGATCTGACTGCTGAGTAGCTAGCCTGAAGTCTGTTCTTGCTGATCTACTGTTAGTGCTGTCTGACTGCCCCTGTCTACTGTGCACTGTGACTTTTTTCAACTGGGATGTTTCTGCTGCCAGCAATTCTCTGATAGACGCAGGCAGCTGGCTGATTCTAACTGGCATCAGCAGGTTTGAATTGGCCCAGCCACAATGGAGCATGATTTGTCCATTGCCTTACGTCACTGATCTCTAGTACCTGACCCCAGTCAGTCATTGAGAGTGCAGTGACAGAAGAACACTTATTTTCTGGTTGCCTAGTTTCTTTTGGTCTGACATCTAGATTAGCAGTCAGCGTGCTCGGTTCCTGTTGCAGATGTGCAGTCACTCTTCTACTAATGTGTTTTCCTTAATCCTCGGTCTTTTCCTTCTCTGCCAGCTCCCTGCGAAGAGAAACCTATCCTGGTTGCCTGGCTCTGACCAAGAGGTGGTGCAGTTTGAGCCTAGTGAGCTATGTATTTTCTTCCAGTTCTGCTAGTTTTCTACGTTTAACCACTGAGTGGCACTCCATCCAATTGCAGAATAAAACACAACACAGAAATGCACTCTGCATTCTCTGATGTACTCCTCTGGAAAAAGGAAGTCTGAACCATTCTCACATCTTAAACAGCAACAACAGCAGTCTGTTCTTTAGCGTATTCAGTGTCTTTAATAGCATCCCAAGGAGCTTCACAGGAGTATTATAAAACTAATTTTGATACTGAACCACTCGTAGCGATGCTAGAACAGATGGCCAAAAGCTTGGCCGAAGAGGTAAATTTTAATGAGCTTTGTAAAAGAGGAAAGAGATGTGGAGAGGATTGGGGAGGGCATTCCAGAGCTTGGGTCCCAGACAGCTGAAGGGACAGCTGCCAATTGTGGAAAAATACAAAACCTTAAGAGCTTGTTCAGATGCACCAAGAATACAGGGCCTGGCCGTTTTTATATAACGAACTGTATTACAGAAGAAGATCTAAGGTGGAAAACACACAATACGATGGAACCTAGAGAAGCTGAAAGAAGTAACTGAAGAAAACGAAGCACGAAAAGATAAGGATACTATCAACATGAATGTGTAATGGAAACAGATTAAAGAATCTGACAAGGAAGAAGGGGCAAACGGCATAGAGTCTTTAAGAGGAAAAAGGATCAAGAAGCCTTGGGCTATGAATGCAATGTTGCAAAAGATGGAAGAAAGGAAAAAATGTAAGAATATCAATACCGAAGGCGGCAAGCTGAAATACAGAACAATGAGTTAAGAGAAACAGAAATGGCACAAAAACAGTGGATAAAAGAGCAATATAATGTAGTCGAAGAATTGGATTTACTGGGGAGGGTAGACCTATATGCAAAAACAAAGGAGACCTGTGGTACTCAGCATAAAGGACTGAAAACAACAGCAATAGAGAGTAAGAAAGGTGTTTCATTAGCAAACCCAATGGAAGAAGCATATTGAACTATATGCAAAGAATTAAAAACCTGAAATGGTTGAGCTGGAAGAGAATAATGTTGACATCAATTTCATTGGGCCAGAAATACTAGAGAGCAATAATAAATTATATAAAAATTGGAAAAGTGGCTGGAATAGATGAAATACCTACAGAGTTGATTAAAAAATGTGGGGATGAACTTAATACTTACTAAGATGTGCAAAGATATTTACATATCAGGAGAATGGCCAGAGGACTTCATGCAGACAATGCTGATCATCCGAAGAACGAAACCAGTGACATGTTTTGACATTCATACATTAGCCTGATTGTCCATGCATCGGAGGTTTTGAGAATTGTGCAGAGTGGATGGGAAGGCACAGAACTACATCAGATGACCAGTTTGGATTCCATGAGAAAGAGGGATGAGAGAAGTAATTGGCATTATGAGATTAAGATGAGTGAACACAGTTTAGAGTTTGGACAGGAGTTATGTTTGTTTTGTAGATTTTGAAAAAGCATTCAGTCAGGTTGACTGGGTTAAACTCTTGACATTGGAGAGATAGACAGCTCATAAGAAACTGTACATGGGGCAAACAGCGACAAAGTGGCCAACCAAGAGTGGTCAGAACTATGTGTAATTGGAAGAGGAGTTCGACAAGGGAGTTGTTTATCACCAGCCCTTTTCAATGTCTATGCAGAAGCAATGATTTTAAAAGTGTTTGAACTCAGAATCTGGTTAAGATCAGGAGAGTGAATGATAACATCAGTTAGATTTGCAGATGACAAAGCACTTGTAGCAAGCACAGAAGAAGGATTCCAAGAACTAGTAGATAGACTAATAGCAGGCATGAACTTTGAAATGAAAGTGAATATTGGCAAAACCATGTAAAGCACATCTCAAAATCGCCAAGAAATATTCATATCTTCATAGAAGTAAGGGACTTGAACAGGTGCAAGAATTAAGTATTTAGGAGGCATGATTTCTACAAATGGACGGTGCAAGAAAGAAATAAGAACAAGGATAGCAATGGGAAAAGTTGTATCTAGTCAGAAGAGATGGTTGCTAACCAGAGGGCTGAATAAAACAACTCAAGCAACTTGTAAAGAGATTTGGAATGTTCTTTTATGTGGATGTGAGACTTGGACCTTATGGAAGGAGGAGACCAACTTGCCAAATAACTTTGAAATGTGGATTTGGAGGAGAATGGAAAGGATCAGCTGGACAGAAAAAGCAACAAATGAAGAAGCTGTGTGGAGAGAATAAACTTGCTGAATGTAATTTGGAACAGAGGCTAGGCAAGGCACATCTTAAGAGGAAATGGGACCAGTAAGAAATGTAATGGAGGGAAGATTTCAAGGAAAACTAGGAAGGAAAGAAATATCAATGCTGGATGGCTTGAACATTAAAGGAAGTCATTGGAAAATGAAAAGATTGGCACAGGATTGAGAGACATGGTGAATACTACAAGCCAAGGGACCTGCCTTCAGGAAGAGCACATAATGAGCTGTATTAGATTGCACGAGAATTAATGTTGAGTATCTGAGTTTTTTCTGCATTTAATTGGCTGCAATAGACTTTGTAAGTTTCAGTATTATTTCTAATTTATAATCAACCCTAAAGTTACACTGGAATGGTACTACTAGGTGAATGTGGTTTGTGTCTCTTTAACAGGGCCATGGAGTTGTGAAATAAGTAATACTGGGGAAGGCCACTAAAGTAGTTAGTATAAAGGATTCAATACACTTTATGAAACCTTGGTTAGACCGCACAGCTGTGTATATCTTTTGCTGTCCATATTCTAAAAAGGAGCAGAAGAGAAGGTACAAAATAAAATAATTTACAAGATTGGGACCAAAGCGAGATTATTCCTAGCAGGAAAGACTGAACAGACTGAGACTTTTTTCTCTAGATAAAGAAGGCTGAGGGATGACCTGATCAGGATCTTTAAAATTATGCAGGGTTCTGTAAGGTTATTGTAGAGAGATGTTACCACTTGTGGGGGGGAGTCCGAAACTAGATACAAGTCTGCAATAAATTAGTCAGGAATTCATGAGAAATCTTTTTATTCGGTGGTTATAATGTGGAACTTGCTACCTCAGGGAGGAGTTGAGGCAACTAGCATAGATGCATTTAAAGGGGAAGTTAAATAAGTGCATGAGAAAGGTATAGAAGGTTACACTGAGACAGTGAGTTAAAGTAGGTTGGGAGCAGGCTTGTGGGGCATAAGAAATGGCACAGACTAGTTGGTTCAACTGGCCTTTTTCTGTGTTATAAAATTCTATGAATAATGAATATACCTAAAGGATAATAAAATTTCACAGCACTGAAGCAAGTCGTTCAGCCCTTTGCGCTTGTGTTAATTGTGTATCAATTGTGTTTAATTATACACAAGTCGAGGGCATTAATTGAGGTTTCACTTGAACGCTTGAAAGAGACCCGAGTGGGCTGAGTTAGGAGATACGTGCTTGTAATGTTTCAGTTAGTAAATATAAGACTGAGTAAAGATTGGTTCCAGTATCACCCTTCACCGACTGGCTTTCTGGAATTGAACATTTGGACCCATTTTTGAAAGAACTCTCCGATTAGTCCCACTTCACTGCTCTTTCCCCTTGGCCTTGCAAAATTTTCCCCCTCAAGTATTTACCCCATTCCCTTTTGAAAATTACTATAAGATTATTATAGGATCCTGTGGGAACTTGACAGGGTGGATACTGAAAGGATGTTTCCCCTTGTGGGAGAGACTAAAACTAAGGGACAAGTTTAAAAATAAGGGGTCTCCCATTTAAGACGGAGATGAGGGGACATTTTTCCGCTGAGGGCCGTGAGTCTTTGGAACCCTTCCCAGAGAGTGATGGAGGCAGGGTCATTGAATTTTTTAACGGCAGAGGTAGGTAACAAGGGAATCGACAGTTTTCAGGTATAGGCAGGAATGTGGAGTTGGGGCCATGATCTGGTTGAATGATGGAGCAGGCTCAAAGGCCTAATTCGTATGTTTGGATGTATTGAGGCTGCTTACAGCATCCTTTTCAGGCTGCATTTGGAGAGTGAAATATTTCACTCTGCACTCTTTGAGGTACCACTACATGATAAGAAACCCATGTGAGGCCATTGGTTTGAAATTACTGTCACCATCACTGTTTCATTGAGTCACCTGTGAAAACCTAGAACAGTTTCTTCATGGAGGCAGGTGTATTGGTCACTTTCTAGAGTGAAAAGCAGACTTTTGTGTTGATCACTACACTGAAAGTGGTTAAAGCTGAGGCGATATATCTTATAGGATATCTCTTGGTAAGTTTGATCTCCGGCCTGAAATAATTAGTCGTTATTCCCAGTCTGAATATTGCTATTTGCCATGCCAGTTGCAAGGAGTGAATTTTAGCAGGATGCTTCTCCCAAACCCCGCAGAGCTGCCTGTTAGCTGCTGATGATGATGTTGCCTTATTGTCACAAAGGCCATGGAGAGGATTCCAACTTTGAAATAAATACAGTAAGGCTGAAGCACATTGGGATAGAATCTTAGGTTTGACACAGCTCTTTTATCTGCTTTCAGAGGCCCCCAGGGATAGAAAGAGCTCCTGGTTTGTTTTGTATTGCACACAATATATTGGCTTGTTTATGAATGCGCTTCTGTCTCTAATCTGATTAGTGGCAAAGTGGAGCTCTCACAGATGCTGGAACAGATCTGACACTGTGAACCCTCCCTTAGCTTTCTATTTCAGAGGCTGTGCCAGTGCCATTTACATTCATAGGGGAACAGCAGGTCAGGAAGGTAGCCAAGAGCCAGTAAATTGGTTAATTATATTCATGTCATGTCTTGGAAATTATTTCAATCTCAAAACAAATGTATTGCTTGATTGTAGTTTTTAAAGTAACTTCACCATGCACAGTATCATTTCTTCAATGTTCCTTCTGTGCCCGAATAACTTGGAAAGCACTTTGTTACTTTATCTGCTGCTGTAGATTAACTTCCAAATGCAGCACTTTCAGCTTCTCACCTTGCAATTCTGAAGCCAGGGGCCGTAGGAGGGGGGAGTGTGGCCCTCCCTTTCCAGTAGAGAAGGTCTCAAAGGCAACCTCATTCCTTGTTGGTCAGAGATTTGATTTGACCTTGGTATGGTGGCGATGCTGAGAAGGCTGGCATTGTTGCCCATCCTGGGACCCATTGAGTCGGTGATGGTGGATCCTCTTGTTGAACCTGCTGCAGTCTGTGATGCTCTCCTCATGGTGTCAGGCAGGGAATTCCAGGATAAGTATGTGATTTTGCAGGGAAGTCTGAGGTGATGGCATTGATGGCATTATCCTTCATTGCTGGAAGTCACAAGGAAGGGAAGTGATGGTAAAGAAACCTTGCCCAGTTGCTGCCATGCATCTTGTAGATTGTGTCACTGCTGCCACTGTGCACCTGTGCCAGAAGGAGTGGATATTGAGACTGGTGGTCCTGGATGCCGTTGAGTTTTTTGTTGGAGCTGCACCCATCCAGACAAGTACTTTTTTATTTGTTCACAGGATGTGGGTACCGCTGGCTTGGCCAGCATTTATTACCCATCCCTAGTTGCCCTTGAAAGTGATGGTGAGCTGCCTTCTTGAGCTGCTGCAGTCCATGTGGTGTAAGTACACCCAGAGTGCTGTTAGGAAGGGAGTTCCAGGATTTTGACCCGGCGACAGTGAAGGAACAGCGATATATTTCCAAGTCAGGATGGCGAGTGGCTTGGGGAACTTGCAAGTGGTGGTGTTCCCATGTGTCTGCTGCCCTTGTCCTTCATGGTGGTAGAGGTCACGTTTGGAAAGTGATGAATATTCCACCATGTTTGTGGCTAGCCTTGTAGATGGAGGACAGGCTTTGAAGAGTCAGAGGAGAGCCACCTGGAGTACCCAGCCTCTGACCTCAGCTTGAGGCCATGATATAGCTGTCGCTGGCCCAGTTCACCAACTGGTCAACAGCAACCCCCAAGATTCAGTGATGATGGCTGTGCTTTCTTCTGGAGATGGTCATTACCTGGCACTTAAGATCAGATATAGTTCTCTGCATTCACAGAAACAAACCTGTACTGCAACAGAAACGTACTTGAGTAATTCTAAACTTTTTAAGTTACACAACAGCAGTGGAAAGACTGAAGAAGTTAAGGTTTTACTTAGAGCAGAGAAGGTTAACGAGAGATGTATTAGGGGTGTTTAAAATTGAGGGGTTTTGATAAATCAGATGAGGAGAAACTTTTCACAGGTGGGATGGTTGGTAACCAGAGGGAACAGATTTAAGGTAATTAGCAAAAGATGAAAAAAAAATGGCACAAGTTGTGACCTGGAATACGCTGCGTGAAAAGACAGTGGAAGCAATTTCAATAGTAACTTTCAAAAGGAAATTGGTTAAATGCTTGGAAAAAAATTGACAGGTTAATGGGGAAAGAGCAGGGGACTAATTGGATAGTTCTTTCAAAGAGCCAGCACAGGCATGATGGGCTTAATGGCCTCCTGTGCTGTGTTGTTCTGTGTGTAAGTATGGAATAAGCTACTTTCTATATTGAGATGATACTGTGTGACACATTGGTCACATAGACTACAGTGCTTTATGTTTACATGTTTTAACATTTTCAACCCAATTCCCCACCCGTGAATAAAGACCAAACACACATCTGGAGGTGAACAGTATACTGACAGTAATTATGAACTTTGCAATTCTCAATGTGTAGACTAGAGACATTTGAGCTATCACTGAACATGACAAATCCTTGCCGATTCGCAGTAGTAATTTTCAGTTTTTGTTTCTCTCTGCTTCTTCCTTTTGCCTGTCTTGTGCTCTTTACCTTTGTTTCTCTCCCTTTTCTCTTTCATCCTATCCTTCCCTCATTAAGCAATTATCTTGTGTGCTGCTTTTTTTCTTTTGTCAGTGTTTCTGGGCTAAGCCTGTGATCTCTCAAGGAAGTGTGCGGGTTTTAGGTCAGGATACGCGTGCCATGCTCAATATGGAATTGTTGCCATCTGCTCGGCAGCCCAACTGTCACATACCATTAGGCTGATGGTCAGCAGGCATCACACAGTTACACTGCTGACTTGTCCTTCAGTCCCTAAGAATTAGGACTAAACTCATTTGAATACAGTCAAGTGATGTCAAGTTAATTTTAGCTTGACTTTTTCATTTGAGGGCAACCTGGTATCTGGGATGGGGAAGTATTATCAGCCCAGAAATTAGGAATAATTCTTTATTCCATTGGGCGCTTCAACAGGATGTTCACCGTTGCTGTTGTTGGCAGGGGTGTTGAAACACTTCCTTTTGCTGAGCACACACCATTGAACCTGGTCGGGTGTGGAATGGCCTGTGTAAGTGCAATACATTCAGGATCAGCAAACAGAGAATTTTATTCAACCAAAACTAGAATAGACACCAATAAAATATATAGAGCATAAAAAGCAAGGATGTGTGTGTGATGTATTTTATGCCATAGCGACAACAACCTGGGTTTGGAATGGATCAGGTGATCAGACTTTATACAAGGAGCACCGGATGTTTTTCCATAGAAATGCCACATTTTAAAATGAAACAAAAATGTACCTTGGCTTCCAAAATGGTCACCACCTCAAATGTCTCCTGCACAGTAAGAGTAAAATTGTAAAACACATCTTTAGCCTCAAATTGGAGCAGATAATGAGAATTTTTTCAGTATATGCAGTCTCTTTAAAAGCACCAGGAGTTAAAGATACCTTAAAAAAGGGCAGAGAGTTTCCGATTTGTGGGAAGTAAGTTGTCTGAGCCCCAAATTGTGCAGAAAATATTGTAGGAAAGTTTGCATAGTAAGGAACCATTTTAGCCATCATGCCACTATCTTTGCATGCTCCATTGGCGAGCCTAACAGAATCTCGGTGTTTGACAGGCTGTCAATTGCTTTTGAAGTTTAGTGACCAATGTGGATACCACATTTTTGTCTAATTTTGAAATGTGGCATTTTTATCTGACGGCACCGATTGCTACTGTTATAATGTCTGATTGCCTGTTCATTTCCAAATCCAGATTGTAACCAAAGTTTTTTTTTAACCTTTATGGCCTAGTCTGTGTGGTTTTATAGGTTTTGTTTAATGATCGGGATGTGATTTCATTCTGTGACTGTCGACAGATGACTGCTGAATCAGCATGTCTTTGCCCTTTGCCGAGAGTCAGTGCATTTAATGTTCCATTGCTGCATTAAGATTAGTGTGTAGATTACTTGGTGCTTCCCCTAGGAAGCAAGTATTCAAAGCAATGCCTGCAGTATTTCAATCCATTACAGCAATTAGGCTGTAACTTAGTAAACCATTTTCGATAATGCAGGGCTTGAAATTGCCAGGGTAAGTTATCTATCTGCTCCACTGTGTGCACGAAATGGATGTATTTAAAGGAAGTGGGCTCAGGTGGTCTGTCTAATTCAACAACCCATTGATCTGTGGGATGAGTTTGAGGAATGATTTGTGGAGCCATGTGAGAGAGGAGATGACTTAGTTTTTGTATACATATTGTCAGTCGGTGAGATCTCTCAGCATATTGTCACTAGTTTTCCTTGTTTTAAAGCTTTTAAAATGCAGAAATCTGCTGCATTGTGAACGTGAGAAAGAGGAACTAGGTAGATGTGATTCTTGATAGAAGCACATTGTGAATTCTATAAGTTAGAGAAAAGTTACATGCTGCAGGAGAGTTAGCCAAGGCCACTGTAATACACCTGTCAGCTTTTGATCGTTGCCGGTCCCCCTGTTATCCCAACCATGAGCAGCAGGGTGATACAAAAAGGGAGCAAATGGAAAAATATAAACTTGGTTAAAACGTGGATTTTTACATGTACCAGAAAGGAAGTGTTTAAATTTATAAACCCTGAGAAAATTGTTTTCTCATTTTTTAACCATTAGATTTAAACATTGTTTTCCAAGTGCTGCAGTCTTTACTACAATTCTGAAGTCAATCAGCAATCGTGTGTGACTGACTGAATTGTAATCTATTTTAGGTTGCATGATTTAAACAGTTTAATGTGAACCAAGCCACAGATCTCCAGATACACCGCCCTCCCTCTCCTGATGCCTTGTTAAATGTGCTTTACCTGCAGGGCTTTGCGACATTGTGAGCAGCTGATCGCGCGATATAACCGGGAAGAAAACAAGGTTTGCATGGCAAACAGCAATTCCCTACCACATTACAGTGCCTCCAGTCATACTGGCAAAGCAGTCGAGGACTGCATGAGAGCAATCTTTGGAGTCTTGTTAAATTTGACCAATGACAATGGTAAGTTTATAAGTGGAAGAACCATATCTGCTTCCTGCCACATGGTTCAAAATTGAATTAATAATACATGAAATGCTGAGTCTTGAGAACATGATTTGTGGTGAGCAGCCCATGGGCTCCTCTGCTAGACTGTGGTCTGATTAAAATGGAATTGGCATAACATTACACTAGGATAACAGGAACAAAAGGTTATTTGTTCAACTTATGTTTTTATTTTTCTCCCATGAGTTCTTTGAAGGAAACAATATTTTGTGCACCATTGTACCCTTACCTTAGTGTCTTAGTATGCTGAGTTGAAAATAATTGTAAAATATAGATCGTCAGTGGTGCTTTTTAAACTGAGAGCTGTTATGTAATTAATTCAACTTTTATTGAATAAATATACTCCCTATATTGTGTATCCCCACCCTTACTTTAGGTTTTCAGTGTTTGTTAGGACTTCAAAATGTCAGCAATGTTCAATTGCATTCACAGAATCAGTCACTGGAGCACAGAAGGAGGCAATTCAGCCCATCAAGTCCATGGCGGCTCTCTGTAGAGCAAACTAGTCTCTTATTCCCCCACTCTATTCCCATAGCCCTGCAAGTTTATTTTCTTCGAGTGCCTAGCCCAACTTCCTTTCGAAATCATTGATTGTGTCTGCTTTTCTGTCCACCTCAACTAAACCTGTCATAATCTTGTACAAATCTATCAAATATCCCCTTGAGCTGCTTTGCTCCAAGGAGAACAACCCCAGCTCCACAGCCTAACCCTGTAGCTAAACTCGCTCTTCCCTGGAACCATTCTGGTAAACCTCCTCCATCCTCACATCCTTCCTAAAGTGTGGTGACTAGTACTGGACACAGTACTCCTGTTGTAACTTCCCTAAAGTTGTTGTACTCAATGCCTCTATTTATGAAGTCCAAGATCCAACATGTTTAGCTAGCTATTCTCACAATATGTCCTGCTACCTTTAAAGATCTATACACATGAGCCCAAAGTCCCTCTGTCCCTTTACACTGAAGTACTGTGCCATTAAGTCCATATTGCCCCTCCCTTTTCCTTCTCCCAAAATGCATCACATCACACTTCTCTATATTAAATTCTATCTGCCCATTCTGCTAGCCTATGTCCTGTTGCAGTCAGTTGGTGATATTCCCACTGTCTGCCACACTTCCAAATTTAGTGTCATTGGCAAATTTTGAAATTCTACTTTATTCCAATAAACAAGTTATTCATATGTACGTACCAAAAAAGCAATGGTCCGAGCACTGATCTTTGGGGAACACTCTCTCTCTGCATGTCTCTCTCTCTTGCCCTGCTTGACTCTGTCCGTGTCTCTCTCTCTCTCGCCCTGTTTGTCTCTCTCTCTTTCTCTTGCCCTGTCTGTCTCTCTCTCTCTCTCTCTCTCTCTCTCTCACCCTGTCTGTCTGTCTCTCTCTCGCCTTGCCTGTGTGTCTCACCCTGCCTTGGGCACCCCCTGCCCCTGGTCCCTCTTTAAGATGGATGAGTGGTTCTAATATTTCTGAGCGTACATTGGTCTGGCCCTTTGAAGGAGAGAAAATTCTGAAGTTATCACCGACATTTAGTGTGATAATCTGCAATTTATCACAAGGCAATAAGCTGATATTGGCACTACGTGACTCTATTCTTAGCTGAAGGTAAAGATGCTGGATATGACCCTGTTAAGATTTGTGAGCAATTTATTCACTGCTGCACTGTTTCTGCAGTGGAATGTTATTTTATTTCCCCTCTTTTAAACTTAAGAACTATTGATAGACTGATAACAAAAGACAAACGTGGCTTAATTACCGAACCTTTGAAGTCTTATTATCTGCCCTAGCTTTTGCAACATTCCACTAATTTTAGGTCTTTTGATCTGGTTCATTTTCTTTAACTCACAGCAGCAGCTCATGATTACTTTTTTGAGGGGTCAGCATTCTCCCATGTGCCCTCGGTTTTCCTTTGCTTTCTGTTCCTTGGGCCATGAGGCCAGGTGAACAAGCTGCTTCCCTACCACCCTGAGGCTCCTTAGCAGCTACTTGTGTGACCTGGCACTATCTCTATCATTTCCCCTCCAATCCCTTTTTGCTGACCGTGTTAGACTTCCCCTAGCACCCACCCACTATGATAATTACAAATGCAGTGCTTTAGAAACAAGCTTGGTGTGTCCTTCATCAGTTGTTGCATTGAAATCAAGGACCCTGTCAAGTAGGGGATAGAATCTGCAACCATTAGTGGCGTCACGTTGATGTGCCAGCATGATTCACTGCCCCAGTCATTTTATAATGGAGACTGCATCCAATAAACCTTCCTGCCAGAACAAAATGTCTTGTTCTCTTATTAGACAGTGAGGGGATGTGCTTTGAATATGCCACAATTCTGAAGTGTAATGATACTATGAATGTTAAACATTTATTTTCATCAAATAATTGGGCAGCAGGTTTTTTTGTTCCTGTGTTACACAAGCACAATAGCAGAGACTGTTTACAGTTTATTTAATAAGTATTTTTGTGGCATTCCTCTACTCTGACCCAAAGGTTAAGAATAGTTGGTGCTGACTGAGGGTGTTAATGGCTGGAAGGCCAGTATCCAAACTATGCGGTGAGTTAGGTGGACTGAATGACATTTATCAATTCTGAAGGTAACTATGAAAATGTCTTTTCAAAATTACTGGTGGATGCTATTGATTCATTATATGATCTTAGCTGTGGGGTAAACTCAATAAATACCTTTCGTTACTCAGGCTTATTGTAGTCCATTTTATATTCTCTTTCTCTTTAGAATGGGGCAGCACAAAGACTGGTGAGCAGGACAACCTCATCAGCACGACCATGAACTGCGTGCTCCAGGTGCCACAATACATACCTCAGGAACAGAGATTTGACATCCGAGTGTTGGTAAGAAATATGTGATCACTGCAGTGAACGCCACCACAGCTTTTCGGCCCTCCCTAGGTGCCTACAGTGGAAACAAGGGATTTTAGTTACAGGCTAAGACCGTTCTTTACTCTAGCTGCCTCTTTCAGTGTAATTAAAATTAACTTGGCCTACCTAATAATAGATCCCCACACTCCTTGCCATACCCCCACACACTGTAAAGGTCAGCAATATTCATGCTGTAAATCAGCAATGCATACAGTACAGATCAGACTTTTTCTTGGTCAGTGGCGATATTTGTTTTAAATTAATTTGTGAACTGCCTGTGTAGATGCAATACAGTAAATGTATCCCTGTCTGGTGAAGATTTATGCTGGCTCGTTCATTTGCACTGCCCGTAGTTTTTTTTTTTTGTTTAGAATCACCTTCAACCTTGGAAATCTCTTTGATTAAGATCCAAGTAATCACATGGCTTAGTCTGAGGACAGAGAGGAGGTGCTTAGTGAGAGTGCAAAAGATGGGGATCACCAGTAGAAAGCTGAACTTTGGGAGGTGGGCTTGGTTACAAAAGAAATGCTGAGCAGGTTATTCCATGGAGGGAATGCAGGCAGAGGGAGGGAGATGTTATGGGACAGGCTCCTAACATTAAGATTTCATGAGACCCAACCGCATCTGCACACACCTAATCTTGCATTGTACCTGGGAGGCTGGTGATCCATTGTCAACCTGTCGGATGCACACATCGGAATCTGGTTAGTTCAAACAAAATGCATTGCTTGGCCAGATCTCCGTCCCCAAACCCATCACTGAAACACTCTGGGAGCAAGGTGCAGAGTGTCACTGTCAATCTGTGGCCACAAAACACACATTGCCTTAATGTGTGAAGAAAGCTGAGGTTGTCAGCCAGCGGGAGCAAAACATGAGACAAACCATCAACATTGATAAGTAACTAATGTTTTGTTGATTATCACCATGGCGTCATGTGGATTGATGCAGTGAGGTGGACAGTGTTCTTGCATATCAAGAGACCCAGCTCAGGACTCAGAAACCTAAAAAGTATATCTAGACCTGACATGGAGCCAAGCTGATGAATCAGTATGTTCAGAGGGCTGTTATCGCTGCCAGATGTGTTTTGCCTCTGTCCCATTCAGCAGCTCCTTCTGCCTCCAACACATGACAATCTGTAAACCTGCATCAACTAACAGGGCAGAATCAACATCCAAGACCCTAAAGCTTATCAGGTCTTCATTCAGACCAGAGAGACCATATCTGCATCAGATGCAACAAGTTTCCATCTTCCACCACTCTTAATTTTTTCTTGATACTATTGGGAATATGCAGCATGTTTCAGACTCTGCACGGGAACAATTGTCAGTACACATTTTCAGCATTTGGGTTGTACTGTGTTGGCAGTTCCACTGTACCCTAAATCGAGTGTCACCTTGCAAGTGCTTGTTACAATTGAAGAAACTCAAAAGTGTGGCTTTTCATGCCTGGAAGTGGGGTTTGAATGAGATATTGTAATACTGTCCCTCCATTACTGGGTCACCTTAGAATCCTTCCCTTACCCCACTGTGGAAGCGCCATCACCAAAATAGTATACTGATGCTGAATCCACTTGGCCCACCTCATTCTCAAGAACCAGGTCCAGCAGTGTCATCTTTCTCATTGAACTGGAAGCATACCACTGGAGAAAATTCTCCTAAAGGCACTCTAGGAACACTTACCTCCCTCTGCCCCTTACTAATACTACAGTCTATATTCAGATTACTAAATCCCCCATTATAACTACTCTATAATTCTTGCACTTCTCTGTAATTTCTTTGTAGATTTGTTCCTCAGCATCTTTCCCAATAGTTGGGGGCCTATAGTCTATGTCAAGCAATGTAATTGTGCCTTTTCTTGCTCCTTAGCTCCAGCCAAATAGATTCTGTCCTTGACCACTCTGGGCACCCTCTCTCTCGAACACTACAATATTCTCCTTAATCAATACTGCTACCCCTCCTTTCCTACACCTTGTATTCGGGAATATTTAATGCCAAGTCCTGCTCTCCTTTGAGTGAGGTCTCCATTATTGCCACAACATCGTATTTCCATGTGGCTATCTGCAGCTCACCAATCTTATTTATCACACTCCACGCACTGTAACCCTAATTTAGATTTTATTACTTTCCCACTTAGGCTGAACCCACCTAATACCTTACTGTTCCCTACCCCAGTGCTATCTATCTCTCCCAATATTCTTTGCACCTTGGTACTCCTCTCTGATGTTACCTCCTGGTTCCCACACCCCTACCAAGTTAGCTTAAACCCCCCCCACCAATAGCACTAGCAAATCACCCGCAAGGACATTGGTCGCAGCTCTATGTAGGTGTAACCCGTCCGGCCTGTACAGATCCCATTACCCTGGATCTTATCCCAATGTCCCAGAAATCTAAAGCCCAACCCCCTGCACCATTTCTCCAGTCATGCATTCACCTACTCTATCCTCCTATTTCTCTAAATACTTGCATGTGGTACCCGCAGTAAACTGGCAATTACTATTTTTGAGGTGTTGCTTGCTACTTCCTAACTCGTTCTCCTGAGTTCTCTCTGGCCCTCTCGTTTCCAAAGTCAAAATGGCTTCTTTTTTTTGTGTTAACCTCTCATTTCATTTCTAGTCAAAATCATCTTCTCGCTGTTTCAAGAATGTTATTGAGATGCTTTTATGTTCACACAAAAGGGTTTCGTATTCTTGTTTGATTTGATCTTTGAACTTTTTATGAGTTTGTTGTTTCTCCCAATCCCATTTTGAGCAGGTCTTTTCCACTTCTCTTTGAGAAGCGTCAATTATTTTCTCCCTCTGGAGTTTCATAGTTCGCTCCAACAGTTCAACTCTTTTGCGTAATCCACGAACTAAATCATGCCTCCCCTCTACAGGTTTTGAATGGTCTTTTGCAAACTGTCCACATGCCTGGATTCCAACTGCTGTCTTTTTGTGTATTAAGGCTGACAAGCACCTTTTAAATCAGCGTCTCTGGTCATTGACCTGGAAGGGTCATTTTGCACTTTCAGTCCTTTTAATTGACAATTCTTAAGTCCCAATTCTGCAGGCATTGCAGTTGCTTTTGCACTGCCCATTACTGAGGTTGATACATCAGTAATATTCCTTGGATCAGTTCTTTGCTCAACTGGAGCCCAACTCAGCAAGAACCTTTTATTCACAGGTACAACTTTGGAACTGTGGCACTCCAAACCACACATCTCCTCTTTCCTTTTCTCTAGTTTGCTTTGAAGTTCAAGCTCATTACTCTTCCCCTGCCGAAGTCCTACCAGTTCATTTGTTTTGGTTTTCAATTCTGCATTCAACCAATTATCTTGATTTACCAACAGTTCCCTTTCCCGTTCAAGACATTTTCCACGATATTTCATAGTGACTTCTGATGCTTGAAGTTCATCAAGTTTTAACTGAAGATTGGCCTTTAAGTTTGCTGCTACAAGTTTATCATTCAGACATTTCAAGTCCTCAGTCAAGTATTCTACTTTGTGACTAATTCTCAATTGTTCTCACCAATTCTCTTCTTTCATTCGCAAACTCCTCTTTCATGCGTGAAAGTTGGCTTTTCACGTTAACCAGGTTTTCCTTCAATTGCTTGTTACTGGCAATAAGTGTTTCATTTTTGACCAGGTTTTCTGAAATTGGTTTAGAACAGCATGATCAACCGCCTGCTGCAATACAGTCATCACCACACTACTGCCTCCTCAAGCCAAATCATTACCCAGAATGATATTTACCCCTTCAATAGGTGATTTAGGAATAATTCTCACCATAACAATTCCATTGTAAGTTGACTTTACACAAAGAAACAGGTTCATAAATTCCATTAATAACTCTTATTAATACTTTTTCCTTCAAAAAACTGTCCGGAGCACAAATTGTATCATTAGCCACCATCAATGATTGATCTGCCCCAGTATCTCTCAAAATTTTAAACTGTTTACTTATTTTGTTGGAGGAATAAGGGAACACCTCTCCCTTTGAGACAAAACATCCAGAACCTCTTACAGCCTGACTTCCTACTCTCCAACAAGAGAGAATCCAACCATCGCCCCTTGATGTTCAGTGGCATTACCATCACTGAATCCACCACTATCAACATCCTGGGGGTTGCCATTGACCAGAAACTGAACTGGACTAGCTATATAAATACTGTGGCTACGAGAGCAGGTCAGAGGCTAGGAATCCTACAGCAAGTAACTCACCTCCCGACCTCCCAAAGCCTGTCCACCATCTACTAGACACAGGTCAGGGGCCTGGGATGAGTGCAGCTCCCATAACACTCAAGAAGCTTGACATCATCCAGGACAAAGCAGCCCGCTTGATTGGCACCCTGTCCACAAACATTCACTCCCTCCACCACTGACACACAGTGGCAGCAGTGTGTACCATCTACAAGATGCACTGCCGGAACCCACCAAGGCTCCTTAGACAGCACGTTCCAAACCCATGACCACTACCATCTGGAAGGGCAAGGGCAGCAGATAGATGGGAACACCACCACCTGGAAGTTCCCCTCCAAGTTACTCGCCATCCTGACTTGGTTCATCTGTTCTACTGATATATTTTTAACAACCATTTCCTTTTCTGATGCAACCTTTCCTGAGGATTCCTTAGGCGTTCCTATTACTGCAATAGGTGTCTACCCTTTAGTCTCCAGCAGTCTACCCAAATGTGTCCCACCTTGTTACAGTGGAAACACTTGGGCCTTCGAATGTCACTCCTACCCTCAGCACCTTCCTTCCTGGTCTGAGGAGAAATTTCCTGGGAATTCCCAGCTGTCCCTTCTCTTCCCTGGCTGCTTGCCTTCTTTTCACCTTCCCACCTTCTACCCTTCTTGGTTTTGATGGGATGATGGAAAAAGGGTTTAGATCTGTGGACCAGGTCATAATTGTCAGCCATCTCTGCTGCCTGTCTAGTCGTTTTAACCCTCTGGTCTTCGGCATGGGTTCTATTGGAGGAAGTGAATCTTTAAATTCTTCCAAGAGAATTATTTCCCTAAGGGCTTCGTGTGTTGTCTGTACCTTTTAATGCCTGTATCCAATGATCAAAATTACCCTGTTTTATCCTTTCAGTTCAATACAGGTCTGTCCAGGCTATTTCCTTTTATTCTGAAATTTCTGCCTATATGCCTCGGGGACCAATTCATATGCACTAAGAATAGCCTTTTTTACTGCATCATAGTCCACAGATATCTTTTCTGACAGTGATGCATAAATCTCATGAGCTCTACCCACCAACCTACTCTGTAAGAGCAATGTCCAGATTCCTTTTGGCCAATTCATTTGCTTAGCTACCTTTTCAAATGAAATAAAGAATACCTCTACGTCCCTTTCCTCACACATTGGGAGGGCTTACACAAATTTAAACATCTCCCCACTGGGCTTTGGATTGGAGGTGCCATCTTTTAAGCCGGTATTCTTTTTCTCATTCCTTCTGTCTTTCCTCCATTGCTCATTTCTCTTTCTGGAGGTCAAGTTCTCTTGTCTTAACTCACTCCCTTTCTCTATCCTGCCTTTGTGCTTGCTCCCATTCACATGTCCTCTCTTTTTCTTTTGCCTCTAGCCTTTTCAATTCCAATTCTTTTCTTTTTTTCCTTTCACCTCCAAT
This sequence comes from Cetorhinus maximus, assembly GCF_964194155.1. Lineage (NCBI taxonomy): Eukaryota > Metazoa > Chordata > Chondrichthyes > Lamniformes > Cetorhinidae > Cetorhinus > Cetorhinus maximus. The sequence goes on along the minus strand of NC_135905.1, from coordinate 23,175,834 downwards.
TCAAGTTTTTTCATTTGCAACTGAATCTTAGCCAAGTCATTGCCCCGCCTCCTGGGAAATGTGGTCTCTCTGGTGTCCCGTCCAGTTTCAAATGCTGCGCTATTACCTCAACTATATCTGCTTTCCTTGCCCCTACGGGTAATTCTAACTCTTCTAGTTTATCCGCCAATTCCATTAGCTTACTCTTGGTTAATTTCTGTAAACCAGTCAGTGTTACATCTTCCACCTGTAGAAAAGCCTTAGCAACCTCCAAAGCCATTTTGAATTCCAACACATATATACCTCACAGCAACTCCAATTCCTATGTCCAGTACCACAGTACTCATTAAAAGGATTCACAGATCCCACCAATGTTCAAGGATTTCCAATCCCACAAGGGATCCCACTTTATAATGATAATCCCAGACGAGCCCCCATTTTATGATCCCAGCTGATATAACTACTGGACAAGCCAGACCCCAGGGTGGAACCTGGCTTGTTAGATCCTAACTTTTATTTTTTGTTTAGACGTGGGGAGAGTGGCTATTGAACAGTCACCAGAGTCAGCTGATGAAACTAAAACTTATGTTTCCCCTTTTCTTAACACACCAATACAGAAACACATTAAACTTCATTCCTAACACCCACAAATATAACTAACTTCTCTCATTCATTCTTGTTCTCTCATTTTCTCTGGTTCTCTTGTTCTCGCCCCCTCACGGGCTCTCTTCCCCCATCCAGCTGCCCCAAACTTCACTGAAAAATAAGTGGATCAAAGAAGATTTTTTGGCTTGAAGGAGCATACAGTTGTTTGACCACCACTCTGGGTTAGGTCTGGTCGACCTCCCCAGTCTTCACTGGAGCTTTAATTTAAACTGTCAGCCTGAAAACTGAATGAGCTCTGTGTGATTGGATATTTAAGGTGAATTGACTGGCGTTTGTCTTCTGCAGGGACTCGGTCTGCTGATTAATCTTGTGGAGCATAGTGCTCGCAATAGACATTGTCTTGTCGACATGGAAACACCTTGCTCCTTTGACTCGTTCTGTGCTGTGGATGGAAACGATAGCTTGAGGATGGAAGGACAGGTGGGAGCGATCGAGGCCTTGGTGCAGGTGGGTGTCAGCTTATATTAGCAATGTGACCCATTTCATATAGTCTAAGGGTCTTCAGGCCTCCTGTCCAACCTGTCTATAAAAATTGAAAATAATGAAAAATTTCTCAGTGTTTTGTGAAGGTAGAGCTTTGTCTGTCTCTAAAGCAATGTGCCCTGTCTTCCTCTGTAAGAAGATCCAAGTGCCAGCTAGTGAGACCAAGATCCACTGCCCTTTATTGCAGATTCATGAGCTATGGTTTAGCAATTCCGGGAGAGAGTTTTGATGAGGGTTTAGCAGGTGCTGATTTACTGACTCAGTAGTTGACTGCCTGAGCTGGTCATAGAGCATCTCAGTTATTTGAGCTAGATGAACAAGTTCATATTTCAAGCCTTTGTTTCAATGATTAGAAGAAATATAACATTGTGGATTTTAAAAAGTGGAGAATTACTGACTGGGCTGATAAATCCCTCCTGAGGCTGGTGGATGTGCTGTCCAATGTTACTTTCCCAGGCTTTAGTCACCTGTTGTCCAAATGGTCCTCTGCTAGAGCGTGAAATGAAGAGAGTTGGGAGAACACTACCATGGAGGATAAACATCATTTGGACCAAATGACCTGTTTCTCTCCTGTCTGTTCTCCATGATGCTCTTCCATATGTTACAGATTGGCTTGTTTCCATTCTGGTTGAACGTGCTTAACCTTTGAACTATCTGGGTTTCTTGGTATTAAATAGGGGCAGTGAAGAGTTAATCTCAGAAGAAGAGAATCTAAAATGTTTTGTGCCTGCCTGAGGATCTATTCTCCAGACACATTCCATGTGTGGTCAGGGTGTTATCAAACCTGAGAGTTTAAAGTCACCCAAGAGTGCAGTGGTAAATTCTGGGCCAGTTGCTTCTCCTTTATTTGCCTGGATACTTTAAAACTCTTCGTTTAACCTTCTGCTGAAGCTTAGGGTGCTGTACTCTACAAACACATGACCGTCAAGGTTCGCTGCAGAGCTGCAAGCACATATAGCGGATGCCATTCCCAGAAGTAGAAATGAGGGAGTTTCAGGATTTTGAACCAGCGACAGTGAAGGAACGGCGATATATTTCCAAGTCACTCGCCATCCTGGCTTGGAAATATATCGCCGTTCCTTCACTGTCGCTGGGTCAAAATCCTGGAACTCCCTCCCTAACAGCACTGTGGGTGTACCTACATCACATGGACTACAGCGGTTCAAGAAGGCAGCTCACCACCACCTTCTCAAGGGCAACTAGGGATAGGCAATAAATGCTGGCCTAGCCAGCGAAGCCCACATCCCGTGAATGAATTAAAAAAAGGATACCTGGGCAGAATGTTTTGTTTATTTCAATTCGCTTTTATTGCTTTGATTTCAACATTTTAAGAAATGAGATAAATATTGGTACATGTTTGCAGGAACTCCAGCTGTTGCCCTGGAGTGTACCAAATTTCCCCAAATAAGTATCTGTACTTGTTTCCACGAGGTTTCATGAGAATATGTTTGTTTTTTGCTGACAGCTGTTTCTGCAGCGAGAGCGAGCAGCCCGCCTTGCAGAGACCGAGACCGATGATTTCATTAAAGACACACCAGTGCCACCTCAGGACCAGAGTGGCCAGTGGCAGGAGACCGCTGGGTCACTGGAATGGGTGCAGTCAGAAAACTGCACCAAGAATGAGAATGAAAAGAAGGAGGAGGAGGATGAAGAAATTGACCTGAATAAAGGTACGAAAGAGATGTTTCAGCAATTAAGAGCTTCAAAATAAAATGTGATCCCAATACTGGAGTTTCTTTAATTATATTCTTGCTGCTTTTAAAGTACTTGCTCGCTATTAATAATTTCCTTGGATTAAAGCATTGTGCTCACTCAGTTCAGTTTTCATGCCATCTTTGCTGACGCTTGTAGTAAATGGCACAGTGAGAATTTCCAGTTCCTTCTCCAAAGCTGTTGGGTTTGTTAAATGAATGTGGTCACCTGCCTTTGGCCCATCACAACAAAATGGTGGCAATATATTACCTGCTGCAATTGGCAGATATGCCATGGGCATTCCATCCATATTTATTGTGCTGCTGGTCTCCAGTAGACTTCTGTGAGATGGAGGGCTTTACTATCCCGTGTTGGGAGATGCACTTGACAGAAAAGAATGAAGTGGGTTTGTGTGTTTTCTTGGGCTGTGCTTTTGTGTAGTGAAATCTCTTAAACTGTCAAAGTTCTTCCTTGTTTGCCCAGGCTCCACATTTGATATTGTTGTCATGCCACAGTGAGTGATCATTCTGTACTCTGCTCAGCACAGAGTGAGGCCATGAAGTCTGTTAGCAGCAGGTTCATATTGATGGCACAGAAAAAAAAATCACATTTGCCACTCGTTATTACCCAGATTCAGGACTTTCAGATGCAGTCCTTGAATTTTTGTCCTTCAAGGTGTTGCTTTCTCAAACTGTATTTTTAACTCGTTTTGCATTCTCTGTCCACAACTTGAGTAGAAGCTGGCCAGAGAATGTGATGCAGAACGCTGCAGAAACAAATTGTAGTTCCAACACAAATGGAGGAATTAAACTGATTTGTTCAAGAAGGAAACGTGGCTGGAAATTTAGAGCATGCACGAAGAGCTGTTTGTTTAACCACAAATCTTGTGCATTTGCTGCTGATAAATTTCAAAGAAAACTCTGACCACATCTGGAATCTACACATTTTCAGGATTAATCAGATCAGCAGCTTTCTCTGCTTTGCTTGCAGTGGTCGGAGCTACGAGTTCAGTATAACTGCAGATTGTGTTGCTACCCTGCTCATGCTTAACATAGAGGAGCAATCATCCCTGGCTGTTCACTCTCTTTCCGCTCTTCTGACCCCTGTGTATTGTACAAATAGTTTGTGGGGCGCTAAGCTAAGGCATTTTATCTGATTTTCCTCCTGTTGGAGCCATCTGTTCAACATTTTCTTTCTAGTGAGTGCCCCTTTATATTTCCAATAAATATTGGAAGCTACTGTCTCTAACACAGGACATACACGGTTAAAATTCAATAAATAACCATGCATCTGTCTGCCACTTAAATAAGCACGTGCCCATAGCTGGTATTTCGATCGGTTTGATTTCTGATATGACCCCAAGATGTTATTTCTGCAATATAAATTTGCTGTCTTTAATGTAATAACGCAATGAACTGTTTTAATAAAATAATATAATTAATATAATAATATCAGTTAATCTGCTGAATTTTACAAACTTGTTGTGCCACACTTAAGCATTGTACATTAGCAAAGCTGAATGTGTTTTAGATATTTAAGTGCTGGAGAGAGCAGCATGCAATTCCTGACTGAGTGAGAGCTAGTGAGCTGTGTTTATTTTAATTGTTCCATAGCAGCCCGGGCTGTCGGGAAATGGAGCGTTAAATGAAATTCATCCAAGATTCATTGGCTGTTCAATTTTACTGATGGCAGCCATGGAAAGAGCAAAAGCAAAAACCAGCCCTTAAAGCTCAAATGTTCAAAGCAGGGTAACAAGAAATGTTATATTTAAAATGTGTATGAGACAAGGTAGGAATTCTTGTGACCGCAGAGCTGTGCTAGCTTACTTGAAGATGTTGCCATCATCATTTGAAACCTAAGACCCGAACTTCTTTTCTTCCCCTCCCAGCCCTCAATATTCCCACCTCCACTTCCCCCAAACCCACCAGCAAAGATGCACTGTTGTTGAAAGTGTGGAAGTAATTTGTAACATCTTTTCCAGCCCTGCAGCATGCTGGAAAGCACATGGAGGACTGCATCGTGGCCTCATACACAGCACTGCTTCTCGGCTGCCTCTGTCAAGAAAGTCCGGTGAGTAAGGGCATCACCTTCTGGAGATGGTTTTGAATCAAAACCTGTTTTATGCTTTATTTAATAATTTTTTTATTTATAAATGAGCAGTCCAGACAGGCAAGTCATGATTTGAGCAGAGCGCAGAGGAATCTATACCTTTATTTGGCGGCAGGAGTCTGTAATTACATTTGGCATCTTGTTGTCACGGATTCTGGCTGGGGTCCAGTTCCATGGTGTTGCCTGTGTTTCAGTTACCATTTTCTTACCTGGGCAGTGAGTATCAATGGAATATTCAGTAACGGGGTCTCACTTCCGACACTGACACTTGATGCCCACACATGTGCTTCCAACAGCAGCAGTCAACAGCCTAGCTGAACCTCCTCCCCCTCATTATATTCCATGAGATACTGGTAATTATAATTGTTTTGGTCTTTGGAAGCTGGGCGGATAATGTAGTGGTCTTCAGTAATTATCCTTAAATTGCCATTTCCTGACTTGACCCATTGAGATCCTAATAACGATTATCCTGGGTGATGTGCTAGATCTGTCCATACTCAACATTGCCCTGAATCTTGATGGCTTTTCTGTCCTTTTAGGTGAATGTCACTACTGTGAGGGAGCTTTTACCTGAAGGAGACTTCTCCATTATGACTGAGATGTTACATAAGTTTTTGAATTTCATGAATCTTACGGTAAGTGTGACAGTTGTCCAAGTGATAATTGCAGGTATTCATTTCAATGGGAAAACGGTGCTCAGCTCTGGTGTGAAGTGTTGTACTTGCTTGCTGTGCCATCTTTCTCCATCACTGCTCCACAGCAGATATTCTTAACAACACCACGATAGAATTGTGACAGATATTCCTGTTAATCAATGATTGCTTTTCTACTCTCTGAACTTTTTCAATCTGTTTCCTTAGCAGAAAAATCATCTTGTCAGACATTTGTAACTGAAGATAATGTGAATGGCACTTTCTGTCAGGAGAGTATTTTGTTGAATGACCACCTCACTAAACCACCTGGGACGGAGGTGTGGTTGGTCAGTCAGTGAGCTGGAAGAGGGTTAGTCTCTCACTTATTCCCACACTGGCCCCCTTCCTCTTCCCCTCAATTTTGCTCACTTTTTATGGGTTTTGATTTGACAACTTTTTAAGCAGCAGCATTTTACCAGAAGCACCTCGGTGAGCAGTGACTGGATTTTGTTTACCTTCTGAAAGATATTACCTTGTTCCGGAGTTATGACCAGTTATCCCAAGAAGTCAAAAAAAAAGGAAATGTTCTAAAACTGGGATTTACAGAGATTTTATTTGAAAAATGTTACTGAGACTAATGCTTATGAACAAAGGCAGAATACTGAAGGCATAAGTGCTTCAGTTCCAGCAGTCAGTACTAGAAACATTTAATGGCATAAACAGTGCACCCAAAGTATTAAATCATTAAATGGAAGGATTTTCAGTTGTGTTCAGCCTCCAGGTATAAACCTACCCTATAAAACTACTCTTGCCTGATGGGCCCTTGTAGCTTTCTTTATACCAGTGTCTCCAGGGCAAAAATTGAAATTGCAACTCAATGAACCTGTATTTAGTGCAGGGTGAAAAGCTCATTGAAAGGGAGACACTGTGTCAGTGTTCTTGGGTGACTCTGGTCGACAACTGGCAGCACACGAAGGGTGAATATACTTTGCTGATGTGTACAAATACATTGCAAATGTAGCCTTTCAGCTGATAGAACATAGGGACATAAGAAATAGGAACAGGAGAAGGCCATTCGGCCCCTCAAGCTTGCTCTGCCATTCAATAAGATGATAATTGAGTATTGCTGAAAAAATACAATTTGCCAGAGCTTTCCATCTTGCACTCATCAGGACAATCACAAGAATAGCAAAGTCAGGGAAGCAACAATTTTGAGAGAGTCTTTGAGAGCAAAATGTCTTTTTTCAGCAATGCTCAAGTTCTGTGCTAACAACGACTATAAGATGATGATCTCACCGTAGCCTTAATGCACTTTTCTGTCTGCCCCCTATAAACCTTGACTCCCTTGTCGATCAGCAATCTGTCTGAATGAATTTTGAATATATTCAATGACCCAGCCTCCACTGCTCGCTAGGGAAGAGAATTCCAAACTCTAAAGACCCTCTGAGAAGAACTGACAGCTGATGGTGACAACTCTGCCAGCATGACCTTGAAAAGGTTTCAACAAGCTCCTCTCAGTTTACTAAACTAATTTCTCAATGCATACAACAAGTGTATGGTGTTAGTTTTACAGCTACAAAATCCTCTTGTTAATTTTTATCTTAAATGTTATATCGTAGGATAGAACTGGTGTATTGTGAAGGTGGGGAGTCTCTTGCAAATACCTACCTATTATTCAGCCATCTGCAGTGGGTCACCATGTGTCTCATGTTTTCTCTCTTCCCTCCAGTGTGCTGTGGGAACGACAGGACAGAAGTCCATTTCTCGCGTGATTGAATACTTGGATCACTGCTAAAGGACAATGAGCTTCTTCTGCGGATAGCTGTGCTCTGTCCCTTGGAGTTAGCCCCTCCCTCATCAATCAACTCATGGAAAAGACCACTCCCACCCCCCCAACCCAAATGAGGAAAGCTCCAAAGGAATCTCTCACCCAACTTTGTCAGTGACTTTGCTTCCGAAGGAAGCCATGGCCATTGCACAGTCTGACCAAAACGAGCAGTGCTTGACTGACTGAGCCGAGTCGGTCTGGTTGAGTTAAATGAGGCAAAGGCAGGCCTGAGGATGAATGGCGTGTGTTTTTTTAGTTATTAGGACAGACATGATGTTAGTTGTATAGACCTAATTATTCCATACCCACAGGGTTACAATCAGCCCCATTTTTATGGTTTGGAGATTCTATCCTGCAACATCAAAATTCAGAATTAAAGCTAATGACCTTGTGTGATCCCACAATATTTGAGGTGTTTATTCATTGATCAAATTTATGGTCCTAGAGTGGGTATGGAATAAATCTTATGCCACACATGTTCTTGTTATGGTTACAATATTAATGCAGAGATTGTTTATGGTGATCACTGGTCATGAACATGGAGTGTGTGGTGGATTGACAACGAGTTCATCTGGCACCAGAAAAGTCATGTAACCTTCTCGAATGGTTATTTGCTTTAATACAAGCTGAACAGATTGAGCTGTTTACGTTTTGACTCATGGTCTATATATAGAGTTGCTAAATACAGATATATAATTATTATAAAAGTTGATGAGACTTGTTTTAATTCCCCTGGTCCGTTCAGCTTGTATTAAAGGAATAGCTCTTTTAAACTGTCAGTAACAATCTGGATTTGTCAAGAATGCTGTAACATCACATACTGGATGAGGTTTTCTTTGGTTCAAGAAACCTTTACCCTAAAGTAAAATCATGTCAGAGTTCAATTGGGAAAGCACATCAGTCATGGCTAATTCCCAGCCTGACCTCGTATTCAGTTACCTGCGATTATCTGGGATCGAGAATCAATGGGGCGACATAAAAACGTATAAGTACGATACTTATTTCAGGATAACTGCTAGAGTGCTGCTGAGATATCAGCTGCCTATCCTTCAATACTCATTTGCCAAATTTGGGTTGTGACTAGTCTTTACTTCCACTTTGGATGTGTTGATGCCCTGGTCTGTTTGAGTCTGACTATGTAACATTATTGTGAACCATCCAGAGGCACCAGTGAGTTTGAACGCAGGAGCGAAACCATGTCTATTTTCTTCAGAAATCCTTTTCCTAATGCAGGAAATTCCTGTCTGCAGTTGTATCAAGCACAGGAAATAGTCAGAACTGGAGAAGAGAAAGCACTGGTATGTGAAATACAGTCTTACTGAAAAGCTAAATTTCCTCCAGCTGAGTTTTCATGAGAACAGGGCAAGTGTAAATCTGATCTTACTGATGAATACCTTTAAGGTTTTGGAGGAATTTTCACTGCCTGTGTCAATAGTTTCAGGATACAGGACAATCCTGCAGAGCAAAGGGGATAGTTGGTAGCATGTGCCTTCTCCACTATCACTCAATTCTCACCTGCTTCTCTCCTAAACTGAGTTAGTGACAAGTTCACAATAACTGTGAAAATTTTGCAGCTACTCCAGGACCCAAGAGACTTGTGAGAGCATAGAGATGCGCCTTAATTTCCCTATCATGCTGATCTAGTAAGGAGAGATGTTGCAGGGTATGCAGTAAAGTTGAATCATTGTATGTGGTAGACCTACCAATAGTCATGTTGAAAATGTTAAACATCTTAAATTCTGAAGTTAAAGGTTTTTATTCCACAAGATTAAAAACCAAACTCCCACAAGCCCTGAAGGCAGTGATGTTCACCAGTGAGTATTTCCACCTGCAAAGGCCAAGTGCTCAGCTGCATTTCCGTCCTTAATTTGGGGCTGCCTAAATTGGCAGGCATCTCATCTTAACACACATTGAATGTGCTACAAAAGCTGTCTACCCATACTCACCTGACCACAGGATTTTCTGCCTGATTTAACCTTCTAGATGGTAACTGGTTTCATTTTGATATTGACAGAAGAAATTTGGGGACTGTTAAAGAAAGTAAATATGAGGGAAAACTTGGTACAAAAATTAATAAATGATTCCTCCCTGGGGCATGATTTAGAATGGAAGTAAATGCTGTGGAAGATTACCATTTCAGTCTCCAAGCACTGCACCTGTCAGCAAGAAACTTTTTCTTTTGTCTGTTGGGCTTGAGATTGCATCTATCCTTCAACTTTCACCAAATGGATCCATTTTGCCCCTGCTGAATCTGAATATCCATTGCAAAACTGCAAGCTGAGATTGCCATTGGGTCTCAGACTGCAGTAGGAACTGTATTCAATTACTGTTCGAGTCGTAAAGGAGCCAAGACATGGAAAATGTGTTAGTGGATGTCAGATTTGTTGGACTGTGTTCTCATCATGAGACTCTACATTGTGATTTACAGCTTGCAGTCTCACCGCCTTTAGCAAATCACAGAATTACAACACAGGAGACAACAATTCTTTTCCTTGTCATTCTAATGCTGCTTGTGCTTCTCAATCTGATGGATTTTCCTACTGGAAATGCTAATTTTCCTTGACATCATTGGAAGGAGCTGGCTGCTGTGGATTGTTGAAGCAGGTGTGTGCTCTTGGTCCAGGCTAGTTGTGTCCTATGTGGATGATTACAAGTTATTAATTATTTAGTTGTGGAAAACCAATTACTCAAGAATTGAGATAAGCCTTTGTGAAGTATCCTGGCCTTCATGCTAATCAACCCAGTTTCACTCTACCCCGTCATAATTTTGTTTTGCTTCTCAAATAAGTGAGTAGGAATTTTAAGTGCTGCTTTTACTTAGTGGGACGCGTATCTGTGATTCATCCAGCCATGCAGTAGCTAGATTTTAATGGAGATTAATAATTGATAATCAACACTATTAGCAAAGAAGGCGATTTGTTTTGTAACTTGCTGAGAAGCTGGTATATTTTTCACGAGATATTCACATCCCCTCCCATTGATGCGCTCAAATTTAAAATAAGTGCATATATCGTGAAACAAAAGCTGAAGAGGACCAGGAAGCGACACACTATTTTAACCTCAGGAACCCAACTTCCAACCAAGCCTAGACTGACGGGACAAACATGCAAGACTGGTGTCTCCTGACTTTCAGGATCCTGTGTGCATTTTATTTTTAATCGGTGGGTCTCCGCAATAAATGTTTGCTGCAAAAAGCTGCTCACAGCTAGGCAGCAAATTGGCTTTGTGTATGGTCTCTTTGAGGCGATAAAGGAAGTTGGTGGGACAAGTGCAAATGCAGCACTGTGCAGTAAAGTATTTCTTTTGAAATTGGAATTAAGGTAAAATAATGGAAGTAGAATGAAGTTTTATTTTGCATTTGCTAAACTGTAGCTGGCCTGACTGTCGTCCATTTTGATGTAGTGTGCCCAAAATGCTGAATTGTTCCATTCCCTCCAGTGACATCTTGAGAAACACCAGGGAATGTGGATGGTAGAAATTATAGACCACAATAATCCAGTGTCTGCTCAAATGTCCATCCAAGATTCAGAATCGTCTATTGGAACTATTTGGTAAGACATTGTCACAATTCTGAAATCCTCTACAAATTGAGTCTACGTCTGTGGGCCAGGTCTTGTGTCTGTGCTGTTTAGCCAGTCTTCAGTTTCTGATCACATCTCAGACTGCTGGCTTAGGCTGGCTGCGAAGTTTCACCTCTATGCAGCTGTTGGTCAGGGAAGTTATTTTATTCAGGGCAATAAGAACTATGCAGATAATATATATTACAATAAAATTATGCTCCTTTCTCCATCTCCCATTCTGTTTTGCTCCCTGCTTTATTTTGTGAATCTTCAGTCTCCAGAGCTATTCCTGGGGCCTGTGTCAAACCTGCTTATTATGAAGCTTGGGAGATGTATAAAGCATGGTCCAGGAATCCAGCCTCTTTCCTCCTGCAGGTAAGTGTCCAGCTTCTGTTCAGTGTCTCATCAACAGGATGTGGACTGAATGTGGTGTGCAAGGAATTTTTGCTAAAGGGAACAGCTTTTTTGAAGGCAGTTGGATGAGGTGCGCTTTTTAAATTTTTTATGCCCTCACAATCTCACAACAAACTGAAAGCCAGGCTGGTTATGCGCTATAACCTGTCTTCAACTTGTGCATGTTACCATGCCAAGAATCTGTATCATGGAGGAGCAAAGATGCCAGTCCTTGCTCAACTTAATAGCGGTTGGCTGAATCAGTCTGCCCTACAGGCCTTCAAGGACAGGCACACGTGGGAATATCTCCACTGGGGCAAGAGGGAAAGGGTGCAGAGGCATTTAACTCACTCTTACATTCTTTCCAGGTGAGTACTTTATGTTGCACTGCCAAATTGCAGCCATGTCAGTGATATTGGCCGTGAGTAAGCCAGTTATTTGCTGTTTTTCTTCACTGCTGGTCATGCTTGTGTTCTTGAAAAAAGTAATATTTCTGAGGCTCCCATTTCCCAAGGATAATTTTAATTGTGCTGATCATTGAAAGCTCATGATTTGACCTTGACTAATCTGGTTTTAAGCTGCATAGTGCCAGCTTGACAGTTATGGGTACATGGAAATACATCTGTGTGCAAAACGCATCAGAGATAGTGGAGCCACAGCATATTTAGTGGGTGAATGGAGCATACTATCACAGTATTTGCTGAAGTCGTTTCTGATTGTTTTTTTTTTCTCCAATTATTGCTTGGAACATTGTTTACCTATTTGGTCAAGGTATCAAACATCCTGTCACTCGAATCTTAGCATGGTCACGTTATCAGATGTTCAGCTACTGTGTTTCTTCCAGGATTCAACATGTGTAGATTACAGTTTTGTATTTACAGTCCATTGATCACATTGTATACCCACCCAGTTTAGTTGCCCACATGGAATAAGTTTCCTTGAGTTGAAAAAAGAAAATCATGCTGCATAGATTTAAAGGCTGTTGCTGTAGTTCTCCCAGACTACTCATTAACTGAGGTTCACAGCCTTACTTAGCTTTCAATAACTGACTGAGGTGAAATGTGTGACCAGTTTGAACACAGTTCCAATCATAGTTCTTGACTTCTTGTGGATGTTGGTCTCTCAGCCGCTAAATGTTTTTAAGTTTATAAATATTCTTATCAACTGCAATTGTTCGCAAATCAGAGTCCTGAGTCTAAGATTTTAAAGCCATGTTTTATATCTGTCAAAATGCTTTTAATAGTTTTAATCACTTACAACGTCAGTTTAATTCTGGGTTCTAGTCCACATAGTTTCAACACTGGTTATTTTAATTAGTGTGCTTCTTATCTGCTATAGCCAAGCCTTGGTTTTAGATAAGTGTTGGAATTCTGTGGCGTGAGGCCCCAGTTACCCGACTCAGTCATTGCCATGGAGGAACCATATTTCCATCGTTCATATTCCAATGAGAATCTGTAGAAGAGATTTCTGATTCAATGTTGTAATGTCCACCCTGCTTCTCAATGAAGTGCTAATCTGTGGGATTGAATGCAATTAGTACAAAATCCAAATATATCCAAGTATGCCACAGTTTTGCAGCATTAATGTATTCTAATCAGCTCCTAACCTGGACATTGTAGTATTGAGTTAAATGGAGCTGTTGAAGGAGACTATGATAATTTATTTAATTTAAGCCTGTGTTTACAGCTGCACTCCTTTCTTGGATTTTTTTAAACAGCAGTTAGTTGATATCTGGGAAGGAGAAGTTCTCTTGGTCATGTGTAGCTGCCAGTTCAGCTACTTGACTAGTATGATGGGTGTAATTGACTAAATATCTGCATTGCAGCCATTCCTATAGGTTTTCTCTGTCTTCTCTTCTCTCCCCCACAACCCCCAATTTTTAAATTAGATTATTAAAACCTAGACTATTAAAACTCTGCATTTGAACCTGATGTGTTCATATGGATCCCGGGCAAAAACTGCCTTTTACCATGGGTGGATCATCAACGCTTCACTCCTTGGGAGAGTGCAGAATCAGGTAAAGAGGCCAACATTAAAATGCAGCATTGTCTCGATACTGCAGTTGGCCTGAAAATGACACAGGCTCAAATCAAAGATTACTGTTCAGAGTTGTATTGAAACTTTTAATTCTACAACCTGTGCTGCTAGGTGATCAGGCATTGTTTGGATTCACTTGAATTAAAGTAGGTAGTGATGTTCAAAATTTACCCCACATCTGACAAATTAAGATTTCTGAAATCTGCAGTCGAATATTTCCACATTTCCTAACCCAACTGTGTAAAGCTATTTTGGTGATGTTTCGGAAATGTGCTTTTACTTTTGGAAATGCTTCTGGAGCTATGCATTCAGTTTGGGAACTGAAATAGATTATGTGGTCTGGATGTTGTCTCCAGGAGTGTCTGTATCATTTACTACGGAGAAAATGTTTAATTTGGTGACTTTTGTTCGAATTGGAGAACGTCACTGATCATAACGATTATTTCGTGTATTCAAGTTTGTTTTTTACGGGTTTTTTTTTCTTGCTTCCCCACGGTTCTGTGGATAGCTTGATGAGAAATGATATTTGTGCAACAGATTCCTTGTTGGCTTGGGATTATCCTTGCAGAGTAATGCTTCATACTGGCCTGTTGGAACAACCCTGAGGTTTTTCAGTCTCCCTTTCAAACTCCCTTCTTTCGTTCTCGTTTTGGGAGTGGGCGAGCCTCATATTTGTGCTATCAACTTGAAAACAGAAATTTTCAGTAGCCCAGTTAACTCTCTCCTTTTCACCTTTGCATTTAGTCTGGTTTTACACTTGTTGCATCCCTTCTCTGCTTAGTTTAGACATTTTTTTTAAAAGCTGAACTTACTGTGAGAGATGAGCTCTTTCACTGTTCATTTATTTATAAAAGGATTGGGGCTTTGTAATTACTGTATTGGTGGGGATTTATGAACATAAATGCCTTAATAGATGGGCTTTGGAGTATTTATGTAAATTAGAAATATATTGAATATAAAGTAAACCAAAGTGGAAAGTTTGGGTTTTCAAATCATTCCAGAAAGAAGGGAGGTCAAACTGAAATATTCACAGTGAAAACTTTGTCAGTTAATAAAACTCAATTGAAAGTTTGGTTTTGAATTGGAAGGTATTGGCAGATTCTGGTAAGTGGTGTCTTTAGCTGGTGTCGCCTGCTATGGGGCCAATGGGTATCCACCACCACAACAGCTGGCTGCAACAGACAGTGGCTTATAGTTCCACTTGTTGCTCACTTCTGTTTTCTACCAGAGAAACTTGGTGTAGAGAGAGAGGAATTGAAGTGATTTGTGTAAATAGTGAATCTTTTAAGTTGGAATATCTGAAGAGATATGTTTAAACTAAAATGCATCAAAGCAGATGAGGAAAAAGTGTTATTCAAAAACTATAGCGTGATCACGAGTATTCAGCCTCCAATGAGTGGAATCATCCCAATACCCATTTTCCTCAAATGTATCATTTGTTAAAGCTTTACTAAGGGTTCTATTTCAATGTCAACCTCTACTTTGAGTTTCCTGCAAAAATAGCTGCGTTTTTGCTACCAAAATTAATGAGTAGATTGAGGTCCTCAAATATGCACAAACTTTATATGCTGTAGTTGTCATGCCTGTGTTTCTCATTGGTTCAGAACCATTTGAAATCAAATTATTCTTTTAACAAAAGGTCTGACCTGTCTACTTGTAGCTCAGGCTTCGACCTTTACTCAATGATCATGTGTACAACAACTCTGGAAAACCGTTCTCAGTTTTAATTCTTACCAATCAGCAAACCTGAGAATTCAATTGAAAAATTAAAATTAAGCCAGTTATCTTGGAACTCTGGATTGGAATCAAACCGCCCCACTTATCACAATATTCCTGTTTGCGCAAAACCCCATTATGAATTACAATACATTTGCGATGAGTTGATAACTAAGAAAATGTGTCCAATAAATGTTTCCATTAACCATAAATCCACCAAGGTTTGGCATCAGATGTACTTTTAATACAAAATAATATGTGCCTATGAATTAAATTCACAAAACTTAAAATTTTGTGAAATAGCCCCACTCTATAGCCTCCTACAGCCACTGGGCTTGAGGACTCAGACAGATGTCTCGAGATAAATGCATCTCAAAGATGGAATTACATAATGCCAGATACTTGCCACAGCTATCGTGTAGAATTACTGATCCACCGAAGATTTTTCTCACTGTTTGGTTTTATTGTTTAGCGTGCAGAATGTTTGTTTGTGTGAATTTAATCGTTGCTAGAACAGAAGCAGTTTCATTTGCTTGCATGAATCCCATTTCAAGACCACTTGCTACTACGTTGACATGCACGCAGCCTAGAAACCCTGAACTTTGCATGGCATTTCTCGGTTTAAGGTAATAGGTGTTGGGGAACCTGTTATGTGGTGATGGTGCATGTGCTCCAACTCGGAGTTCAGGGGAAAGAGGAGAAGTTCGTCTTAAGAATTAAATTTGAGATGTAGCTGATATTTAAAGTCTCCAGCAGTCAGAAATTGAACACAGTTTTGAGTTTGCTTCTCAACCAGTTGACATTCAGCAGAGAAATGTTGTAAAACCTTTGTTTTAATGGGAGGGGCGGTTAAAACTGGGAAAAACTTCAAAGAGTTTATTTCTCGGCCAGGCCATGTTGATTTTGGTCCTGCACAACTCCAATCCTATAATCCAATCCTCCCGAATAATGGAAGTTGGAATGGGAGAAATGGCTATCCTGTAATTGGAGGGTTTTCCTATAGTTTTGTAGACTTCCAATATATCCTATGTATTTAAGCAGCAAATTTCTAATTGATAAATTTCATAAGCTTCTAAATGTGCATTTATCAGGATTCAACTGCCCTTTGGCGTGTTCACATGTTCCAATCTGACAAAATCCCAGTTTGGTTGTAGTTTTGTGAATGAGAGCTGTTGTTGAAGTATTTTTGGGGGTGGAGGTTACTTCTGATGCAGTTCCACACGAAATTGCAGCCACTTCCTCCAAGATGCAATGGCAGCACACACACTGCTCAGATTGTTTTCATTCCATTCACTTGTAATAATCACAATAACTGCAAAGGGTATACGAGGGCATAATCAGAATGAGTTTGAAATAAATTTTAAAAATGACTTTTCTTGTAAATAGTTGTGTAAATATTGGCAATTGGAAATTTAGAATGGTAGAAATACTTTTCAGAATCCGATCCTATTTTTATTTTATACAGTATTTCTCAGTTGCAATCTTTCAGAGTAAAAGCCAAAAGGCAGGAAATAGAGTTTGTACCAGTTTCATGAAGTATGTCTTTGGTTACCTGTAAATAATTTTAACTCAAATAAAAATTGCTACTTTCAGTACAGTTGATGCAGTAACTTGTTTTCTTATGTGTGCACACTTTTTACACGGAATAAACAAACGAATTGCAACCTTTATTCCATTTTGAACCCAGTGATTTGGGGTCCCCCAAGTTGAATATGAAGGTTCCAATTCACAGCAGCTCCATTTAGGTTGTCTTCGGTCAGATAGCTTTATCCTTGGGTTCTCGTTGTTCTCCTCTGGCTTCAGCTGACCCTGGGAGGGGACCCGGTGCTATAAACATGTTCCTTCTATCAACTCCTACCATCAATTTGCATCCGACCGTGCCCCTTTTTTAAGTGAGTTCCAGGATCTAGTAAGAACAGAAAATTCTACCGAGATGCTGCACTAAAGGGGATCAGTTTCGAAATGCTGTCAAACAAAATGCAAAACACATCAGTGCTTTGATTCATAGTCAATATCATTACTGCCACTTATTCGGCTTTAACACAATCACACCTGGTGCCAATATTATACATTGAGATTCATGCAACCAAGTTTGAGTCCCAGCCCATGAACACTGGCTGCTTTGGTTCTACGCTTCCTCCCTGTTGGGGGGCTCAGTGTGTGTCCCCCTCAGACTGGCCAATAACAGGCATTCCCCCACACACTAGCCCTTCAAGAAGCAACTCACCACCCTCTCGGGTCAGTGAGGGATGGACTAGAACCTGAACCACCGAAGCATCAGTTCTGAGCCTGTCACACTCATCATTACTTATGCAAGTAAAAGCCAACTACGAAATTCATGAGCAGATAAATGGCAGAAACTGGGATTTACGCCACCATTCAACCAACCAACCCCCCTGGCCCCCAATGTAAAATGCTACGTTAGTTGGACAGGCGCCAAAACATTTTATACCAAACCCTTCGTCAGTGAATCAGCCCTTATTTAAAAAAACAGGAATTTATGGCGTTCTGAACCATCTCCGGGTTAAAGCTGCTGAGTTAGCTCGTGGGATAGGAGGCCCTTCATGTCCTGAGTTGAGAAAGGGATATTCAGGCCAGTGACTCTCTGCTGGGAGTATACCTGGGTGTCGAGTAAGGACAGACCCCCAATTCTCCCCGTGACCCCGCCGGCTGGAGCTGGGGGCCTGTTCCCTGCAGAAAGTGATATTCTCCTGTCTCGCAGACCGGCGGGTAAATCGACATCTGCTTCCCCCGCTCCTATTCTCCTGCCCCATTAACCCCTGGTGAACAGTAACTTGGAACTGATCCGTAAACAGCCCAGAAATATCAGCCACTCCGGGAGCAGGAAATTCCCAAAGGACTCTCACACGGATCGGGATGATCTTTGCTTGGGTGGGGGTGGTGGGGGGGGAACAGTTTGAAGGCGGTGACTTTTTCTAATTATCTTTAGCTCCGTCATTTTCTGCTGGGGGTCTGTCTCCACTCTCACTTCCCGCTCTGAACTTTTAAAATACCCCTGTGGAAGCACCGGGAATGTTATAACAGGAGCGATCTCACTGGGGTCAGGGGGAAGAGGGTTTCCCAGGCATGGGACTGACTGCACCTGAGCCTGGGAAAGAGATAAGGTGGGGGGTGGGGGGGAGAGAGAGAAAATGAGGGAGGAAGAGATTAAAGGGGGGGAGGAAGGGATAATGGGGGGGGGAGGAAGGGATAATGGGGGGGGTGGGGAGGAGATAATGGGGGGGGAGTAGGAGATAATGGGGGAGGAGGAGATAATGGGGGGGGGAGATAATGGGGGGGGGGAGATAATGGGGGGGGGAGATAATGGGGGGGGAGTAGGAGATAATGGGGGAGGAGGAGATAATGGGGGGGGGAGATAATGGGGGGGGGGAGGAGGAGATAATGGGGGGGGGAGGAAGAGATAATGGGGGGGGGAGGAAGAGATAATGGGGGGGGGGAGGAAGAGATAATGGGGGGGGGGAGGAGGAGATAATGGGGGGGAGGAAGAGATAATGGGGGGGGGAGGAAGAGATAATGGGGGGGAGGAGGAGGAGATAATGGGGGGGGAGGAGATAATGGGGGGGGAGGAAGAGATAATGGGGGGGGGGAGGAGGAGGAGATAATGGGGGGGGAGATAATGGGGGGGGGAGGAAGAGATAATGGGGGGGGGAGGAGGAGGAGATAATGGGGGGGGAGGAGATAATGGGGGGGGAGGAAGAGATAATGGGGGGGGAGGAAGAGATAATGGGGGGGGGGAGGAGGAGGAGATAATGGGGGGGAGGAGATAATGGGGGGGGGAGGAGGAAGAGATAATGGGGGGGGAGGAGATAATGGGGGGGGAGGAGGAGATAATGGGGGGGAGGAGATAATGGGGGGGGAGGAGGAAGAGATAATGGGGGGGGAGGAGATAATGGGGGGGGAGGAGGAGATAATGGGGGGGAGGAGGAGATAATGGGGGGGAGGAAGAGATAATGGGGGGGGAGGAAGAGATAATGGGGGGGGAAGAGATAATGGGGGGGGGAGGAGATAATGGGGGGGGGAGGAGGAGATAATGGGGGGGAGGAGGAGATAATGGGGGGGGAGGAGGAAGAGATAATGGGGGGGGGGAGGAGATAATGGGGGGGGGGGGGGAGGAGATAATGGGGGGGGGGGGGAGGAGATAATGGGGGGGGAGGGGGGGGAGGAGATAATGGGGGGGGGGAGATAATGGGGGGGGGGGAGATAATGGGGGGGAGGAAGAGATAATGGGGGGGGGGGAGGAGATAATGGGGGGGGGGAGGAAGAGATAATGGGGGGGGGGGGGAGGAGATAATGGGGGGGGGGGAGGAGATAATGGGGGGGGGAGGGGGGGGAGGAGATAATGGGGGGGGGAGATAATGGGGGGGGGGGAGATAATGGGGGGGGAGGAAGAGATAATGGGGGGGAGGAGATAATGGGGGGGGAGGAGATAATGGGGGGGGGGGAGATAATGGGGGGGGGAGATAATGGGGGGGGGAGATAATGGGGGGGGGGAGATAATGGGGGGGGGAGATAATGGGGGGGGGAGATAATGGGGGGGGGGAGATAATGGGGGGGGGGAGATAATGGGGGGGGAGATAATGGGGGGGGAGGAAGAGATAATGGGGGGGGTGGGGGAGGAGATAATGGGGGGGGGGGAGGAGGAAAGTCCAGCTGGTAATGTTCTGGGTTCGGGTTTTAAAGTACATTTTAATGCCCTCGGGCAGCGCTGCGGTTTGAAACATTCCCTCAGCCCCAGCCGCTGGGATCCTGCTGTGTAATATGAAGTTACTGTTTCAATGGCAGTTACTGTGCTGTTGAAAAGTGGAGTCGACTCAAAGGATTCTGCAGCTGCAGCAAACCTGGTGCCTAAAAAAAAGGTTTTTATTTATACAAAATAGAAAATGTTTCTTGTTCCTGGGAGTGGCTGACAGAGAATATTCAGTTACAGTAAATTCCGGAATTACAGACACGGCGGCGACTCCGCCCCGCCCGAGAACCGCTTCCAAAAAGACGACAAAAGTGCAGCTCAGCTCAGTCCGGATTCGGTCCGGATTCCTGGGGCCGGGTCACTCACTCAGATCCGCTTCTCCGTCGCTGCGGGAGCCGGGAGGCTGGATCCGCCGCTTCTCCGCTCCGTCCCCGGGCTCGGTGTCCGGGCTGCCCCCGGCCGGGGGGCTCCTGGGGCCGGACCCCCTCCGCAGCTCCTCGCTCAGGGCCCCGATGTAGATCTGAGCCATTTGCAGAGTGTCCGATTTGGACAGCCGCCTCCGGACACCGGGGATGACGCTCCGGAGCAGCTCGAAACCCGCGTTCAAGCCGCGCATCCGCCGCCTTTCCCGGGCGTTGGCGGCCAAACGCCGGCGCTTCTGCTGCGCCCTTGCTGCGCCCGTTTCCCGACACTCGGGGCAAGGCCAGCCCGGGGTCCCCGCTCCCTCCCGCCGGCTCTCCGCCATCCCTCAGGCGCAACTCCGCCGTCCCGCGCTGCGCTGCGCCGGGCGCAAAGTTTGGCGAAAGTTGCGGCAAAGTTTGCGGGTTTTAAAGGTGGTCGCGTGTGAGCGGCCAATGGGAGCGGAGGCGGCATCCCAGTCGCGTGTGAAGAGCCAATCAGGCGGCTCCATTCAGCAGGTCCTTTCACTCGGGTTGAAGACTGAATTCCAACGAGACAAAAGGAACTTTCCGGGGAGATTGGTTTACAAAGAAAGAGTTAAAATTAGAGGCAGCGAACGGGACATGAGCAAGTTCAGTGTGAATATGCAGCCAGCCGCACATCACCTTTAATGTGGATCCGGAACCCACTCCCTGAGTGAGGAATCCCAGTTGGAATATCGAATCCAATTGGAAATTGGTCGCACTTTAACCTGGACAATTTCCCAAAGGAAAAAGGGAGATGGGTTTTACACTTGAAAGCATCCACTATAAAAGGGGAGCCAACATTGATAAGAATGTATTGAGTCCAATTTTGGAAATGGAAGGGGAATAATTCTGGAGATTGGTGAGAGAAATTTGGATTCTTTTTGTAAGGAAAAAGGGTTAAGCAGTTGGTCAAAATGAAGTGGGATTTTGAGCAGGGCGTTTGCACTGAAGCAAGAACTGAATGTAGGAAAGCATAAATATGTAATAATCTCCAAGAAAAAACGAAGGGTAAGTTTAGAGAATTGATAATAGCTGTGGAAACAGGCGATCCATATTCCGATAAAAGGGAGAAGGATGGGAATTATCTGATCAATAAACCTGCCAGGCGGCAAAGTTAAAGGTTCAACTGTGAAACACTCACTTTACTCCTGCAAAGTTGTGATAGTGTCAGAAACAGTTGGATAGATGATGGTTTCCTGTTCTCCAGCCGGTCAAACTTTCTCTCTGTTTAATATGATATCGAGGAGAAATTTCATTCTGAGAAGTGATTGTCGGGTTTCAGTGTAAACTCATGTTTGAGATTTACTACAGCACAGAGCTAATGACAGTATATATTGTAGTCTACAGGGGAGTCAAGGGTTGAGGCGGGGGGAATGTGGGTGTGTGTGGGTGTGTGTGTGGGGGTGTGTGTGTGTGGGGGTGTTGTGTGTGGGTGGGTGTGTGTGGGGGTGTGTGTGTGGGTGTGGGGAGGGAGGTGTGGGGGGGTGGGATTCGGGGCGGGGAGCAGGCGGGAAAGTGTTGTGAAGTTCACAATCAGACCAGCCATGATCTTACTGAATGGCGGGGCAGGCTCGAGGGGCCGAATGGCCCACTCCTGCTCCCAATCAAATTTCTTTTGAAAAATATGCGTTGAGAAAAAGTTATTAATTCTGTTCAAAACAATCAAGAATGTTCCAGAATATCTCACCTGACTGAAGAAAAGTTGCAGATCCACTTAAACCCGACCTAATCAGTAAAAGTGTAATTGTATAATCCCGTGTATTAACACTCAGACCGGTACCGAGCTGGAGCCAGGCAGCGGTGCTGAGAGCCAGGGCTGCAGGGGTAAAACCCTGTACCCGGGGTATTCAATCCACTTTAAATTGTGTGCGCGGTGGAGACGGGAAGTGACTAGCGGGACCTCTGGAAAGTTTCTGGCGGACACCGAGATGACCTGAGAGAGAAGAGGAGCTGACCGTGGGCTAACTCTCCAGTGCTGCTAGCCGGGGGAGGAGGGGAATGGCCGAAAATCACAACCAAAGTTCCATAAAAGCAAATCACTCTCAATATTCTTCAGCGGGACCCGGTGTCGTTGCAGAGAAACACTGAGCGTGAAGTGACTCCAGAGAGAGGAGTCAAAAAGAAGAAACAGACACATAGAGACATCCAGAGAGACTTAAAAAGAGCGATAGAGACAGACCGAGAGATGCACAGACATACAAAGAGACAGAGACCCTCAGAAAGGGAGAGAGGGTAGAGACAGGGACACCGAGACAGCTGCACTTAGTTCATAGCACCCTCGCCTTTGAATCAGAGGGTTGTGGGTTCATGTCCCACTCCCGGAAAACCAAGAACTGTGATTGTACTCGAAAGAGTTACAATCTGTGACTGTTGATAACTCGAAAGAGTTACAAAGGGAGAGACAGGCAGCAGTGGACACACAGGGAAAGTGAAAGTGAGAAAAGGGAAGCCAAGGGAATTGGAAAAGAGAGACGCAGCAGCTTCAATACACAACGATATTCATTAGATTCCCTTAATTAGAAGATACCAGTTATAAAGAGAAATGACGCGGGAAACGTGAAATCAGAGAGAAAGGGGAGTGACATGGGGGGGAGGACTCTGAATCTTGAAGGATTTAGCCCAGAATGGCCCCTGTGTTGTGTGTGTGGTCACCGGGGAGATTTTTGAACTGAAATGAACAAATTATTATATATAAGGTAAAAGCAACAAAAATAAAACTGAGGAGGCTGGAAATCCAAAACAAAAATAAAAATACCTGGAAAAACTCAGCAGGTCTGGCAGCATCTGCGGAGAGGGACACAGTTAACGTTTCGAGTCCGAATGAGAACTAAGTAAAAATAGAAAGAAATAAATATCCAGATGCTGCCAGACTTGCTGAGTTTTTTTCCCCAGGTATTTTTAAATTATTATAAAGGTTTTGATTTGGGAGAATCCTGGATTTTAAATTGTTTTTTTTTGTTGTTGTTATTTGCTGCATGTTTTTGGGGAAATGGAAGTTCTTTAAGTTTCAGACTTTAAAAAGAAATCAAGCCACCGAGAGGAGTTTAGCACACGCCGCCCTCGGAGTGCCTGACTGTCACTGAGCCAAGTGTCGTGTGGTATGAAGCTGAGCTCCGACTCACCCACCCCTCGCTGGCAAATAGGCTGGATGTTTGATCTCAGAGTAGCAACAGCCCTCATATCACAGCTCATTAAGAAGCTTCACTGGATCCTCACTGAAGTGCCCGGTTCCACCACAGCCAAACTTGTCAAAAACTCCCCTCCCCTCCCTCGAAACCCCCCGGCCAATTTTCCACTGATATCGCTGACGTCTTTAGATCATTTCTCCCCAAACCTTTTGTCTGTCCTGAGCTGAAATGAAACAACTCCTAATAGGATTATCGCGGGTCGCGGTTGCCAGTTGGAGGGGTGGGGGTGGGGGGTGGAGTTGAGCACTGAGCAGAGACTGTGGTTGGGTGAAAGGAGTGTATGGGAAGCCGGCAGGGAGCAATCTCATCATTGGAACTGCTCCCATTCATCGCTGCGTGTCCGAACTCACTCAGCATTGTGCTTTCTGACTTAAGAGCTTGTTTTTTTCTCTCTCTCTGTGTTTCAAGGTTCAGCAGTAATTCTTAACTGCTGAAATTCTTCATCTGGAACTGGCTGTTCTCGAGTCCATTAAAAAATATGTAAAGTTTTTTTTTTAAGACTGGTTAAAACTGGGTTCTTCATTTTCTCCCAGGTCCTCCTGCCAATCAATGGCTTAGAATTTTTGTTTTAACAAGATTCCCATCTACAACTATTGTTATTGGTGAAGATCCCCTCAAAAAAGTGGGCGCTGACTCTCACCCTGATCAAAAACAGAATTACCTGGAAAAACTCAGCATTGATGCTGCCAGACCTGCTGAGTTTTTCCAGGTAATTCTGTTTTTGTTTTGGATTTCCAGCATCCGCAGTAGCTTTTAGCTTTTTGTTTTTATATCTCACCCTGATGCCTGACTGACTCCATTTTCATATATTATTATTGCATCATTGTAGTTTGTTCAGTGAGAGTTACATTTACCCCAAATAACCTTAATGAAGGGTCTGAGTATTTTCTAAGTTACATCCCATTCGCAGACAAACCTTCATCCACCCAGAGCCTAACATCCCAACATTTCTAAATTCCCATCTGTTATTAACAAGTGGACCTGTTTATTCAGCCAAAATTCCCTTCACCAGCACTAATCACCCCATCCAGCTGGCATTAATACTACATTCCCTGCTGCCCAATGTATACCCAAATATCCCACCCAACCCAACCCAACCCAGTGACTTGTGTCTGGATGGATTCCATCAGTAGTAGCCGAATGCCCTACCCACAGTTTTTAATGGCAGCAGCTTTATTGAGGCAGCACTTGCGCATCTTTCATTCCCCCCTCACCTCCCTTCAAATTCTTTCGAGTTATCAACAGTCACAGATTGCAACTCTTTCGAGTACAATCACAGTTCTTGGTTTCCGGGAGTGGGACATGAACCCACAACCCTCTGATTCAAAGGCGAGGGTGTTATGGACTGAGCCACAGCTGACACCTCACCTCCCTTCGAGCTGTGCGCTTTGCTGATCATCTACTCGCCTCCTTGCCATTACGGCCATTACATAGGAGGCCATTCAGCCCTTCAAGTCTAATGCCAGCAATCTGTATAGCGACCCAGTCAGTCCCGTTCCCCTGCTTTATCCCCCACAGCCCCTTCAAGTTGATTTGTCTCAAGGGCCCATTCAATTTCCTCAGGAATCATTGATTCTTTCAGCTTCCGCCAAACCTCGTGGGCAGCGAGTTCCAGGTCATTCCCGCTCGCTGCGTAAAAAAAGAGTTTCAGCCTCACATTCCCCTCCTCCCCGCCACTGCTCCTCTTCCCAAAACCTTAAACCTGTGCCCCCACCCCCCCCCCCCAAAGTCCTTGTACGATCAGCCAATGGGAACAGCTTTTCTTTGTCCACCTTATCTAAACCTGTCACAATCCTGGTCACCTGTTTCGAATCTCCCCTCAATCTCCTTTGCTGCAGGGAGAACAATCCCAGCTCCACAGCCTAACCCTGTGGCTAAACTCCCTCATCCCTGGAACCAGTCTGGTAAATCTCCTCCGCACCCTCAGATTCTTGCCAAAGTGTGGTGGCCTTTTGCGGGAAGAATAGAAAAACGGAATATTATTTCAATGGAGAGAGGCTGCAGAATACTGTGGTACAGAGGGATCTGGGCGTCCTGGTACATGAATCACATAAAGTGTAGTCTGCAGGTACAGTGAGTAATTAGGAAGGCAAAATGAATTTTGACGTTTATTGCAAGTGGGATGGGGTATAAAGGTAAGGACGTTTTGCTGGGATGAAGGGGCTTGTCTTATTTGGAAAGCTTGAGCAGGTTGTGCCTATACTCATTAGAGTTTAGAATAATGAGAGGTGATCTTATTGAAACATATAAGATGCTACTGGGGGTTGACAGGATAGATGCTGAGAGGATGTTTCCTCTCGTGGGGGAGTCTAGAACGAGGGGGCACAGTTTATAAATTGGTATTCTCCCATCTGAGACAGATAGGAGGAGGAATTTCTTCTCTCAAAGGATCGTTACTCTTTGGAATTCTCTTCCACAGAGAGCAGTGGAGGCTGGGTCATTGAATATATTCAAGGCTGAGTTAGACATACTTTTGATTGACAAGGATATTAAGGGTTATGGGGGGGGAGGGGGGGGGACAAGCAAGTTAAAGCCACAGTCAGATCAGCCATGATCTTATCGAATGGCAACAGGTTCGATGGGCCGAATGGCCTACTCCTGCTCTGATTTCTAATGATCTTATGACCATAGCTGGTTTTAGCCTCTCTAGTTGTAGCCTAACCGAAGCTTTATAAATATGCCTGCTAACCATCACTATCTCTCATTACAAAACAAACTCTCACAGGGTCTACCAATCACTCATCCACCTAATCCCTCCCACTTCCCCATCATTCACACACCCCGCACTGACTGACAATCCCCTCACTGTGTGACACAAATATCTTGAACTAAAACCCTCTGGAGGCCTAACAGGAATAGGTTCATGATTGAAGATAAGATGGAGGGAGAGGCTGCTGCATGATCTGGGGCAGTTAACATTGCTTCTTGGGGCTCAGCGTCACTTTAGATATGTTAGCCTGGGAAACCACTGGTGGCTTGTGTTAGGCAGAGGATGGGGTGGGAAGCAGTGATTGGCCTCTAAAATTGCATCAATGCCCCATTTTCATGTCAAATTTTTCTGTTATCCTATCTAATTTTGGATGGAATCGGCACTAAAAAAAACTCCTTTTGTGTGCAAAATGGCGATTGTGTTTGCTGCCATAACAAAGTAACCAAATGAAGCGTTCTGCATTCTGTCCCAGGCATGTCCATCAGGCTCTATATAAATGCATGGTGAACTCAATGGGCACTAGGACCCAGCATCAAGCAGAGGACCGTTTGGAGAACCACCTCAAACTCCATCTGGTGGCTGAAATGGGAAATACCCAGAAAGCGGATTTAACCCTTTGGAAGCTGGAAGCTGCCAGGTTAGTGTACATTTAACATCCCCTAACATTGTCTTCAAATACAGCCCGCGTGTATATATATATATATATATGTGAATATAAACATGTGAATAGGTTATAAATGGTCAGAATCTGGTTGCCTTTGGGTTTTGAGATGTAATTTGTAGAAAGTCTAATTGTCAGTGAGTTCCAAACCAAACAAACAATAATATCAACGTGACAGCAGGGCATCTGCACAGCTCACATCCTGGAATCAGCCACAGAAAGCTGTGTCTAAACCTTCCACAGGATGAGCAGGGGTCAAACTGCATTGGCAAGTGGTTTGTGAAGAGCGGATGAGTGAAATATTGGAAAGGGAAGAGAGAGAGAGAGAGAAAACAGGGAACAAAAGATGAAAGGGAAGAAGTAAATATATTAACGCCACTGAGCTGTGCCCTGGTCTGTGTGATGAATGTGGAGTTTATAATCATGTTCATTCTTTTCATGCTTTTAATGTGCAGCAACAGCTCAGGTATACAGCTCAGGTGTATAGCTCAGGTATACAGCTCAGGTGTATAGCTCAGGTATACAGCTCAGGTGTACAGCTCAGGTGTACAGCTCAAGTATACAGCTCAAGTATACAGCTCAGGTGTACAGCTCAGGTGTACAGCTCAAGTATACAGCTCAGGTATACAGCTCAGGTGTACAGCTCAGGTGTACAGCTCAGGTATACAGCTCAGGTGTACAGCTCAGGTATACAGCTCAGGTGTACAGCTCAGGTGTACAGCTCAGGTGTACAGCTCAGGTATACAGCTCAGGTGTACAGCTCAGGTGTACAGCTCAGGTGTACAGCTCAGGTGTACAGCTCAGATGTACAGCTCAGGTGTACAGCTCAGGTGTACAGCTCAGGTATACAGCTCAGATGTACAGCTCAGGTATACAGCTGAGGTGTACAGCTCAAGTATACAGCTCAGGTGTACAGCTCAGGTATACAGCTCAGGTGTACAGCTCAGCTATACAGCTCAGGTGTACAGCTCAGGTATACAGCTCAGGTGTACAGCTCAGATGTACAGCTCATGCTGTCAAGCTCACCCTGAGGATTTCACACAATATTGGCCAATGTGGATATACTTAATTAACCCCAGAGTCTCTGCCTAATTCCACCTCCCTCAAGGGGAGGCAACTAGTTGTCACTCAGTGACTTCCCTGACAATCCTGGGGTCAAGGATAGCCCCATGTGAGGGCAATTGTGCAAGGGTGTGATGCTCTAGCAGTGATAAGTAGCACAGTTTTGCCCTGCTTTGATGTATTTACTCGTTACATTGGTGCGGGGTAGATAGGGAACAAGTACATGATGCCCATTCGACAAAAATGGATAGGACCTGGCAAATGTAAAGGAACTTCTGTGTTTCTAGGCATCCATTTCCTCTATCTGAGCAGGAACTAGCAGTGCAAAAACACACACACATCCCAGCACACAGATGGTACAGATGCAAAACAATCTTAATTGCTGGTTACTTTTACTAAGCACTGATTCTGACTTCAGAACATCTCAAAGTGCTTGATAGTCGATGAAGTTGGGGGGAATCATTCGGCCCCATTGGCAAAGGGCGTCATGGCTGGTGTGGGTGGGGGTGAGGGTGGGGGTGGGGGTGGGGGGGGAAAAATGGCGAGAAGGCTAAAAATCATCGTGAAACCAGTTTGCAATGGTCCAATCCACTTGTCAATGGCGGCTGCATTTCCCACTGCCCCACTTTGGGGACCTAATTTCAATGCTTTGCCCTGCTTGCCAGAATCACCCCCCACATCAAATTTACCACCTTCATCGGCGTGACTCCAGAACGATGGGCTTCACCACCGACCTTTAAAAGGTGTGCGACTGGCAACTTGAGATCCGAGTGGAACTGGGAGGGAGGTGAGTGCACACAACCCTGTGCAGCGCTCACCAGGATCATCCGTAGGACGTCAAGGGAGAGGCGCCCGTGCATTCGGGGAGCGGGCACTGGCAAGGAAGAGACGCCCGCGCATTCGGGGAGCGGGCACTGGCAAGCCGCTCTCTCCCGCCTGACTTCCAGGGCAGTGCTGGGGCAAGGGCACCATTGCTGGTCAGGCTGGGGGGTGGGGGGCAAGGCAGTGCAGACTGAAGGAAGTACACAAGCACATGCTGGCGGGGGGGAGGTGGGATTTGGGGGGGAGGTGGGGGAGGAGGGGAGGGAAGTGTCCAAGCACTTGGAAAAGCTTGTCACAGTCGGCATTCTTCCGCAGCTGAGGCTATTCAGCTGCAGCTCCATACACACACTTGAAGTCGGGGCCCCTGGAGCTTTTCTGCCCATTCAAGCAACACAAAAGAATGAAAGGACCACCAAATGCTCCAGAACTTTTCACCCCTCGGATGCAGACTGTAAATTAATGTGCGTTTTAGGGGGCAACAGAACAATCAGCCGATTGGACAGGTTGTGAAATCCCCTTGCGAACGGCGGCCATGTCACAGTCACTGGGGGAGGTGCTCAGACCCCTACAATGTCTCTATTAAGGTTTGGACCAGTATCCCTCATGGTTCAAGCTAACAACACAGCCTCGCAGTGTGGGTTAGGAGAATGCCTGTGCCTGGGCTGAGAGAGCACAGCGTGCAGTCCAGTGGCCAGAGCTGCCCTAAATCGGTCAAGTGGAGTGAGGCGGAAGTGGGTGGGGTCTCGGACAGCCATGAAGCCCACTACACACTGGCCATCCAAGTGGTGGCCAGCACTCTCCTGCATGAGTAAAGGGGACTTCAGACTTAATGAACAGAAGTTCTTAGGACACGTATGCTAACCCACGTGTCTCTCTGTTTGATCCTGCAGGAGGAGGACATCAGGATCATGGAGCCTGGCGATTTAGCGGTGAGCCTCATGGCTGACAGGGAGCAGAGAAGAAGAAGAGGAGTGTGGAGGAGATGCCTGGCTCGGCAAAGGGAGGAGCACCTCCCTCAAGATGAAGGGGCCGGAGGGTCTGCTGACCCACAGCTGGAGACACAGAGAGTCATCGCCCGTAGGCACTTCGCTAGACCCAGGGTCTATAGACAGAATTTGTCATTCCTGCAGATGACTGAGGACCAGTGTCGCTGAAGACAGCACATGTCTAGGGAACTGGTCAGTCACATATGCCACCTGCTGCAGGATTTGGTGCCACGGGGACATGGAGGGCATCCACTGCCGATGGCCAGGAAAGTGACCACGGTGCTCAATTTCTATGTCAGTGGCTCCTCCCAGAGCTCCACAGGTGACCTGCGGGATTTCACAAGCCTCCACACACGAGTGTATCCAAGAGGTCATGGGCGCCATCTTTGTGAAGGCACGGAACTTTGTGCATTTCGATCATGAAGGGGGAGGTGAAAGGGTTAAAAACCAAATACAATGGACAAAGAGATGGCTTTTGATGAACCATAAGTCATGGTCTGGACCAGATAAGAATCAAGGACTGTGTGTATACATTGAATAGGAGTGGATAATGTGATCATGTGTGAGTGTCTCGAAGACAATAGGATAGACCAAACTAAGTATGTGTGAAAATGCTTGGGTCCTGTAACAAGGTTAAAACATGTACACATTGAAGGTAATAGGATAGACAAAACTAGTTACGTGTGTGAATGAATCGGGTAGATGAAACTAATTGTGAGTGTAAATGAGATGTAGACATTGATCATTGGTGCGTGCAAATTGGATATGATAAGGAAAAAGTATAACTGCAAGGAAATGTAACCATTCGGGGAGCTTGTACCCATCTTGTATGGATGCAGCCTCCCCTACATATGTTTGAATGAAAGAAGCTTGAGTCTCGTGTGGTCGCTGCGGGATCGGAGGCTGCTTGAACTTCCTTTCGGAGCGGGAGCAGGAAGCAAGAGTGCTGGGATTTGCACAGATCTCAGGTTTTCCACATGTGCAGGGTGCCATCGACTGCACTTGCGTGGTGCTTAGAGCAACAAGCAGTCAACTACACTAACCGCAGGGCTTCCACTTGCCGAATGTTCAGCTCGTGTGCGACCACCACAAACACATCCCACAGGAATGTGCACGATCCCCAGGGAGCGTCCACGACTCCTACATCCTTAGCAGTTCTCAGATCGCTGACGTATTCCAGGGTCCAGAGAGGCTGCAGGGTTGGCTCCTCGGGGACAAGGGCTACCCGCAGAGGATGTGGCTGGTGACACCCGTGCTGCGACCACAGGCTGCAGCAGAGCGATGGTAAAGTGAGGCTCCTGCTGCAACACAGACTTTGATGGAGCAAATGATAGGCATTTTTAAAATGCAGTTCGGGTGCCTCAACAGGTCCAGTGGAGCACTACAATATAGTCCCCCGAGGGTGTTGTGCTTCATCGTCACTTGCTGCGCGCTACACAACCTGGCGCTGCAACGGGGGGAGGTCCTGGTTGAGGAGGAGATGGAAGAGCTGCACGTCTCCTCCGATGAGGAGGATGTCGAAGGGGATGATGGTGATGAGGCCATCGCACTGGCCAGTGAGGCAGGCAATCAGGAGGCCTCATAGCTGCAGGATTCATGGTGGATGATGATGAGATGCAATGAGGACAGTCCTGACATCCTCACCTTGTATCTGTGAACGTTTAACTCCTGTGTGGCTGATGGCAGTGCACATACTCTCAGTGCTCAGGCTCATGCCATGGAGACACAGCAAAGGCCCTAATAGTCGCTAGGTTCCAGGAGGATGATGACAACGTGTAGTGAGGACACTCCATAGATCTTCACATAGCCTCTGAGATTGTCCGACTCCTGTCTGGCTGAGGGCAGCTCACTTGCGCTCCATGATCAGGGTCATATCATAGAGACGCAGCCATGAAACTTTAAATGCATCTGATCCTTTGTCAACCTTCAGCACCTGTCCCCTTGAGGAGCACAGCGTCACTGGACACGGAAGAGATGAGGAGCCAGCCCCACCTTAAAGGTGCTGAGAGCACACAGAGAGAATGAGGGAACTCTGTGGCGCCTGCCCACTACATTCTGGCAGCAATGACCAGCACCATCGAGGTGTTGTGTAATGTGTCCAGTGAGTGTGAGGCCGGACCATCACTTTGGTCTGAAGTGTTATGATATGTCTAGGTAAGAACTTTAGTCATAGGAACTTTAGTACTCTGGAAATGCTGCTGTGTGGAGGGGGGGACAGGAGTTGGGGGCATTGAGGGGGGGGCGCGATATTGTGGGAGGCACATCCTTCACTGCAGGAGCCCACACTTGCTCGTGTCTGTATTCTGTGTGGACATTCAATAAAGCACTGTTCATAGTAATAAACACCTCCGACTATTACGACTAGGTACAAATGCTGTTATGGAGTCAGAAGTAAATGTCAGCTAAGTGTAAATACTTATGGAGGACAAACTACAAACAAATACCAATGCTGAAAAGAAAGGGGCACAGCATCATGGCGAAATTCAGCCCACCCGACAATTTCAATTTCAGCCGTCTGGAGCAGTGACCTGAATGGAAGCAGCATCTTCACCAGGTACAGGATGACCACCAAGCTGAACAAGGAGCCTGCTGAAGTCCAGGTACACACACTAATTTATGCGCCGGAGAAGGGGGCAGAGGAAGGCATTCAAATGTTCTGGTTTGAGGTGGACGAGGAAAATGATTTTGACAAAGTGCTTGAGAAACTCGCCGCATATTTTGTGCCCTGACATAACATCATTCACGGAAGAGCTAAATTTCACCAGAGGATGAATGAATAGAAGAGCATAGGGGGAGCTTGAATGAACCAGCAGAAGCGTGCGAGTTGGGGAAAAGAGAAAGGAAAATATCCGGGACAGATTCCTGATTGGGATTATTGATAGAGAAATGTCCCAGAAGCTACAGTTACAGCCCGATTGACACAGGAGAAAGCGATACAGCTAGCACGTCAGAAAAGCTAAAATTGGAGATGCAATATCAATAATTGGCTAGCAATGCATTATGTGAAGAGTTTCAGAAAGTTGATGAACAAACGGGGGCTGAGTGGATGAAAAAGGGGGCGGAGAAAGGAGCACACTAAGAAAAAATGTACATTTGAAACAGGCCAATGAGAGCACATTTCACAAGCAAGGCCAAACATTCACAGCCACGGAAAGCTTGAGATGTACACGTTGTAGCAGAGCACATGCTTGGCGAGATCATTGCATTGCAAGGTATGCTGAGTGCTACAAATGTAGGAAAGTGGGCCATTTTTCTGCAGCTTGTCGCACCCATATGGTCAACAAAGTAACTGCAGGCAATGTGAGAAATAAAGAAGACAAACGTCTTTTCCTTGGTTCTGTCATGCGGGTAAATGAGGATGGCAAGCCTTGGGGAGTAGACCTTCCAATTCAAGGAACGGTTGTAAGAGTTTCAAAATAGATACTGGAGTGGACACTAGTATAATTTCTGACAAAATATACTTTGCCTTGAAGACTCCTCTGCAGCTCAATGGCACTAACGTCACTCTTGAAGGCCTAGGAGGGAAGCAGCAATGCCTGGGAAAATTCCTTGCAAAGACACAGTACAAGGTGAGACATTACCAATTTACTGTGCATGTGATTAATGGGGCACCAGTGAATAATTTGCTGCGACGTGACCTGGCCACAGGAATGAGCTTAGTTCAGCAAGTTGACGAAGTCCACTGTGATACCTTTGGAGAAATTGGCCTGCCCAAGATCGTACCAGTTAAGATCAGCCTTAAAGAAGGTGCAGTGCTCTACACTATTCCAAGTGCAAAGAGAGTTTCACTGCTGATGCTCTCCAAAGTCACAAAAGAATTGGAACGTATGGTCAACAGTGGTGTCATTGAAGAGATCAATGAGCCAACTGAAGGGTGTGCCCTGATGGTACAAGTCCCAAAGAAAAATAGATCAATTAGGATCTTGTTAAAGACTTAACAAGGCAGTACTGAAAGAAAATACATCCTTCCAACACTCGATGACACCCTCCCAAAGCTAACCAATGCTGTGAGTGGATTCTGGCAAATTCCACCACATGAAGGCTGTACCAAGCTGACCACATTTATAACCCCATTTGGAAGGTATTTCTTCTGCTGATGACCTTTTGGTATTATCAGTGCACCTGAAATCTTTCAGAGAGAGGGTGACAGACCTGTTCCGATATCAAGGGGGCATCGGTGTGTACATGAATGATATCCTGATCTATGGCACAACCGAAGAGGAACATGACAGGAGACTGTCTCAAGTATTGTAGACCCTTTATGTCGCTGGCCTGAAACTCAATAATAAAGAGAAATGCTTGATTCGACAAACACAGCTGCATTTCCTTCGACACCACATTGACATGCATTGCATACACCCAGAGGCTCAGGAGGTCCAGGCCATTGTGGAGATGAAGCCTTTTGAGAATGTCTCAGAATTGCACAGTACCCTAGGCATGATACACCACCTTGGCAGGCTCCTACCCAACCTTCCTGATGTCACAAGACCCTTGGCTGCATTGTCGAGGAGTGATGCATGCTGGAACTGGATGCCAACACAAGAGCAAGCCTTTGTGAAGGTAAAAGACCTGATTTCAGAGGCTCCTGTGTTGGCCTCCTATGACAGTACAAAGCCTACTGTTGTCAGCGCCGATGCAAGCAGTTAGGGCCTTGGTGGAGTCCTACTGCAGAGCCACGATGGAGAGTTGAAAACTGTCACTTATTGCTCCAGAATCCTGACAGACGCAGAAATGTGGTGTGCACAAATTGAGGAGGAGTGCTTCACAGCTGTTTGGGCTTGTGAGAAGTTTTCTAAATATCTGTAAGGCCTAGATACATTCACCCTCCACACGGATCATAAGCCTCTCGTCCCTTTGATTAATAGCAGAAACTTAGACTGTGTACTGTCGCACTGCTAATGACTTCTAATATGGATGATGAGATACAACCCACAAGGAGAGT
The DNA here is from genome assembly GCF_964194155.1 of Cetorhinus maximus. Taxonomy (NCBI): domain Eukaryota; kingdom Metazoa; phylum Chordata; class Chondrichthyes; order Lamniformes; family Cetorhinidae; genus Cetorhinus; species Cetorhinus maximus. The sequence continues at coordinate 23,141,235 of NC_135905.1, read as the reverse complement.
ACATGCCTGGGAAGGCACTTATCGTGGCAGACTCACTGTCAAGACATCCTCTACCTGCTGTCCAACTTGATGTGGTTGACTTGAATACTTGACATGTATGAGGACGCAGCACATTCTGCACAGCCAATGTCCAAAACTAAACTAGACTTAGTGAAGCAGCTGATAAGGACAGACTCTGACCTGCAGACTGTGATCCGCTAGGTCAGGTCTGGATGGCCAAGCTATGTAGCTAAAGTGCCAGAGAGTGTGAAGGCTTACTTTACCCAGAAAGACTGCTTCTCAGAGTCAAGAGGACTTCTGCTGCATGGCAACCGAATAACCATCCCGAGGAGTTTGCGTAATGAGATTCTGGAACGGCTGCACAGAGAGGTATCAAGGCATCACCAAGTGTCGCGAAAGAGCCAAACTCATTGTGTGATGGCCTGGCATCAGGAAAGGCTTAGAAACTAGGGTGGGAACATGTACAATTTGCCAAATAGCCAAGCCCACCCAGAGGGAGCCTCTCATGACCACACTACCACCAGAGTGACCTTGGAAGAGAGTGGGAGCTGATATATGCGAAGTCCAGAAGTGATGCTACCTAATTGTCATCGATTACTTCTCTAGATACCTGGAAATCACTTACTTACTGAACATGGCCAGTGACACTGTGATATCCAGACTGAAGAACATCTCTGCTCACTGGGAGTGTCCAAACAAACTCATCACTGACAATGGGGTTTGCTGAGTTTGCCAGGGTGTATGACCCTCAACATTTGCCGACCAGCCCGTTTTATCCACAGGCCAATGGGAAAGCAGAACGAGCTGTGCAAACTGCCAAGAAAATTCTGCATCAGGATAACCCATTTCTAGCTCTGCGGAGCTACAGAGCTACTCCATTGCAAGCAACCAGAGTTAACCCAGCACAGCTCGTGCTTGGCAGACAGCTCAGAACTAGCATTCCCACGATAAAAGGAAACCTGTTGTCTAAATGGATGGAGTTCAAGTCAGACCGGAAAGCTGATGACTCAGCTAAAGCCACCACAGACACTTTTAAAACAGATGACATTCTGTTAAAGAACTGCCCACCCTATGCCCAGGTGAAGAGGTGGCAGTGAACCTGGATGAAGAGTGTGGTTGGACTATCAAAGCTCCGGTGCTGAAACTGGCTGAATCTCCAAGAACCTACTTAATCCAATCGGAGAAGGGCATTTTCCGTCAGAACAGACACCATCTGAAACCTGTCAGGGAACAGGTTTCAAATGTGGAAGACTTTGAAGATGTCGGCTCTGAAGTTTCAGCAGCTAGTGACACGTCACAGACCTGCCAGACGCTGGAGGTGTTGCAGACATGTCCAGAACTGACAATTCCCAGGGCCCACATCTAGAGGTCGGATTGTTAGGAAACTGGTGCACTACAGAGGCTGTGAAACCTGATCTAGCTAACATGTAGCTAGCTCCTCGAAGCAGAATAATACTCACCAGCAGTCTATTCGTTTATCTTAGAGAGAGAACTAGACCTGTGTATTATTTAACTGTTTGATTAGGAAGTTCATGTGATATGTTAAAAAGTGAAAATGTTAATGTTACTTTCTAGCTAATGGCTAGTTTAGAAGTCCTCATTTATGACACAGTGGACTTATTAGTGACATCCACTGTCCTTTACTCAAAAGGTAGGTGCCATAATGATATGTCTAGGTAAGAACTTTAGTCATAGCAGCTTTTGTATTCTGGGAGTGCTCAAGGGGGGGTGGGGGGCTGGTCCAATATTGTGTGAGACACATCCTTTATCACACTGGCCAGTGAGGCAGGCAATCAGGAGGCCCTCATAGCCGCAGGATTCGCGGTGGATGATGATGAGATGCAGTGAGGACAGTCCTGACATCCTCACCTTGTATCTGTGAACGTTTAACTCCTGTGTTGCTGATGGCAGCGCACATACTCTCAGTGCTCAGGCTCATGTCACGGAGACACAGCAAAGGCCCTAATAGTCGCTAGGTTCCAGGAGGATGATGACGACATGTAGTGAGGACACTCCATAGATCTTCACATAGGCTCTGTGAATGTCTGACTCCTGTCTGGCTGAGGGCAGCTCACTTGCGCTCCATGATCAGGGTCATATCATAGAGACACAGCCATGAAACTTTAAATGCACCTGATCCTTTGTCAGCCTTCAGCACCTGTCCCCTTCAGGAGCACAGTGTCACCGGACACAGATGCTGATGAGATAGGGGCCAACCCCACCTTTAAAGGTGCTGAGAGCACACGGAGAGAATGAGAGAACTCTGTGACGCCTGCCCACAACATTCTGGCAGCAATGACCAGCACCACTGGGGTGCAGGCATCAGTAATGTGTCCAGTGAGTGTGAGGCTGGACCATCACTTTGGTCTGAAGGCTGCACAAAGCACAGGGAAGAGGCCCCGGACTGAGACTCCTGCCTTTATCTTGTGCAGAAAGGTTTCACATCTGAGTGACATGAACACTGTTCATCAGAACAAGGAGCCATAGGCAGGGAGACATTCTTGGGAGTTCATTGACAACAGTGAACATTATGTACAAGTGTTTAACACCTGTGCCCAGGCTGTGTAACTAATTCTCCTTAACCTTCCTAACCCTGCTGCTACGTCTTGGTGCTCCCCGGACATCCACAGCGGAGGTGGAGGCAGCCTGCTGACTGCTACGCCCTGTCTGTGATGACCTTGGCTGGCCTCCTCTGGAGGATCAAGACCTGGAGGGCCCCGGCCTACTTTCGGGATCTTGCTGTGTGGCAGTAGCACCCTCCTTGGCCTGTGGAGAGGAACTGCTAGTGTCACTGGAAGAGGGGATTCTGATGGGCCGGACACTCCCGGAGTCACCTGGATGGATGGGCCTGGAGTGTGCACCAGCTGATCCTCCTCCCTATCAGTGCCCGAGGGCCACTGGCTGACTCCATGAGGAGAAGGGGTAGCTGCAATGGGATCGAGCTGCCCAGCACCCCTCTTGCGTTGGCACTGTTGGAGGCCAACTATGGCATCAGCGATGGAGTTGAGCCCATGCAGCAGTGCAGAAGCGATGTCCTGGACCAAGGTCTCCATGGCGGCCGCCATCCTGCCAGTGTTGACCTCGGTGCGTTGGCATGCCATCGCTATCACCTCAGCCGGAAGACGCACGGACACTCCATCGTGCCTTGCAATCTGAGGAGTGCAGTGGACATCCCTTCCTGATGTTCCCGAGCTTGCCTTTGCAGCTCCAGCAACTGTGACATGACTAAATCCAGAGGCTTGTCATCTGACTCGGACTCAGCAATGTTCTGGCCTCCAGCAGTCCTCCGAGTGCCGGGGACCTGGGAAGTCCCTGCCGCTGCCTGCTGTGGATCAGACAGTGTGATGTGCTCACCAGATTGTGATCCCGAGGCTACTCTAAAGCTAGGTCCTGCCAAGATGTGTGTCTCTGCGCTGGTGGAGGGTGTGGGTGAGCGCTGTGGGGGGTCTTCAATTAGGGTATCATCAGGTTTTTCTTCCGAGGTGTCTATGGGGTTTGAATCGAGGATCTGGCTCCTGGACCCACTCGGCTGCTTCTCAGATGTGCCTGTGGAACTGAGGAGAGATAATTAGTGCATGGCAGTGGCCTGTAAAACAGGGCACATCACTCACGACATGGCTGTCTGATGGATGTTGCACTCCTGCCTCCTCTCTTGGTAGAGCAGTGCCGACCTCACCGTCAGCACGGGAACGGTCCAGATCCTCACCGGCCAGCTGGATGGCTCTGTTTGCAAAGCCTGTCAGGACCTGTATGTCAGGTATTCCTCCACCGGTCTGTGACCTCTTCCTTTTGTTGTGTGCCAGCTTGTCCTGCATGTAGACAGATGAAGAGGGTGTTAGCAGGACGTTGGCCAAGCCAGATGATAAGTGTGCCTGGCCTGTGTGGGTGGCGAGTGGTCCCATGGACGGGATGAGGACAATGACGGTGAGTGTGAGAGAGTGAATGGTGATGTCCCTTGAACTGGCCGTGAGTGAGATCCCTGTGGATGTGTGATGGGTTTGGGAGTGTGTGAGTTGAGAGTGATGAGAAAAGTGTCTTACCCTGGGGGAACGAAGGGGATCATTCATCCTCTTTCAGCGCTGGGTGATTGTTCTCTTTTGCAGGGCGTTAGCGCTGACCCCGGCTGCCACCGCTTCCCATGCTGGATTGGTGACCTTGCTTGCTGGTTTTTGCCCAGACCAAGGGTAGAGGACTTCACAGCGGGCCCACACTGCGTCCAGTAAGCGCTCGAGGGCGGCGTTGCTAAATTTGTGGGCAGCATGTTTCCTCCCTTTGGCAGCCATGACTTTGCAGCAGCTTCCAGTCCCTTAGGGAGAGCTGGGCCTGGGCGAGGGTGCCCTTTAACTGTGATTATTGACAACGGAGCAGGCCAATCAGAGGCTGCCCCGCCAGTGATCCAGTGTGATTGCCATGAACGCGTTATTAATGAGGTGAGACACGTCGGGAAGAGCCGGCAAGTAGAATGACTTTCTTCATGCCCACTTAGTGCAAACCTGGGATGATTCTGCCTAATGTCCAGGACACTGGGGGAATCCAACTGCTCTCTGCCCATGGGATCTTTTATGTTCACATGAGAAGGCAGATGGGACCTCATTCATTTGAAACACAGCACCTCCAACAGTGCAGCACTCCTTCAGTACTGACTCTCTGACAGTGCAGCTCTCCCTCAGAACGGACCCTCCAACAGTGCAGCACTCCCTCAGAATGGACTCTCTGACAGTGCAGCACTCCCTCAGTAAGGACCCTCCGACAGTGCAATGATCCCACATGCTGACCCTCTGACAGTGCCATACCCCAGAAACAGCCTAGATTTTGTGCTCAACTTTCTGGAGTAGGACTTGAATCCCTAATTTTCTGATGCTGAGGTGAACGTGCTCCCACTAAACTACATTTCACATTGTAACTGAGATGATCTGTTAAGTGGTTCCAATTAAGTGTCCTTTCTTGGTCTATTTTTTAATTTTGTATATATTCCCCCATGTTTTTCCTGCTTGTATTAATATGTTTCCCTGTGTCTTATATTCTAATACTGACATGAGGTCTTGACTTGAAACATTAATTCCAGACTTCTCTCCACAGATGCTGACTGACTTGGTGTTTCCAAAATTTCCTGCTTTTGTTTTAGATTTTCAGCATCACCTGTACCTTCCTTTTCTTCTTGACAATCAGCAGAGTCATGGATGTAATACTTCTGTGTTAAATCGGATTCACTCATGTTAAGATACAGTCTGTTTGTCTTGTAACATCACTAGTTTTGCAACTGAGCCCTAGATTGGAATAAGCAGTGCTCACAGTGACTCTGGATAAGATGACTTGTTGTTAGACTCTTCGAGGAAGCACAAGAGGTCAGTGTTTTGTAGGATGTGTGAATGTTACTGCCTCCTTAAAGGACACACATTGTAAAACATATTGCAGATATTAGGAAATAGAGATAGTTTAAGTGAGTCATATTTGTGTTTCTGGGTGTTAGGAATGAGTTTTAGCTTTAATGTTTAAGTTTGATTTGTATTTCTGTATCTGTGTGTTCAGAAAAGGTCAGGTTGAGCTTCAGCTTCACTTTGATGGGTGCCTGCATTTCCAATGAGTTTTACGACTCCTAAAGCGGAGTTAAGCAAACACAAGAGTAGAAAAAACTGTGCTGTTGCCTAGCAACAGGGGTCCAGAGAGGCAACTCCCTCCCCCACCCCCCACACACACACACACACCCACCCACACACACAGGAAAACTAAAGAAACGGCAGTTTTGTGTTCAGATAGGAGCAGCTGCCAGGCAGAAGCAACCTTGACGAGGCAGATAGCCAGTCCCAAGCTAATGTTGGTTGGAAGTAGCTGCCAGAGAGAGACTGGAGCAAAGGGGACAGATAGCAAGTCCCAAGCCAGAGAAGAAAGTCCCCAAAATCCAGGGGAGTGGAACAGGGGAAAGTCCCAAGCAGACCGAGTCAAAGGAAGGACAGGAACCTGGAAAAGATCCTGTTCTGTGGACGTGAAAGCAAGGAGCAGATAGGAAGGCTCCAAGCTTCAAGCTTAAAGGAAGCAAATTTAAAATGAGAGGCCAGAAGGTCCAAAGAGATGGCTAAAGATCTACAACTCTTTGCTATGGGCATGTGAAGCAGTGGTGTACTGTTGACGGCTGAGTCGGTGGGAGACGGTGTGTGGACGAAAGCTTGAATGCATGTGGTGACCCAGGGAAGAGGAACATCGGAAGGAGAGTTCAAAGCCCTGGGGGGTGAACCCTTACAGAAGGCGTCTGAGAGAAAGTGTCGGTTGGGAGAAGTTTCCAAAGTGAGGTCTTGGAGAGTGGAGATTGGTAACCCTCATGTGAAAGATGGAGTCCATTGAGACTGGTTAGTTTACAGTGTGACAGGCGTCTGGGGGGAGTTGAGGAGGGATCCATAACATCTCCTTGGGGTGGCATCTGTCACTTGGCTTCAGGGTGTGGGGTCCCTGACCACAGGCCACCTATTGGTTTACTTACTGTGGTCATTAGGGTATAAAATAGCTTTTGTAAATTGTGTTACCCTCACAAATCTGTATATATCTGTAAAGGTATAGTTGTGGGTGAAGGAGTATTGTAACATAGTTCATCTTTTTCTGTTTCATAAATGTTTTATTCTTTTGTTAAAAGTTCATCAGCTGACTCCTGTGACTCTGTTCATTAGCCGCTTTCCACACATCCAAACAAAAAAATAAAAGTTAGGATCTATCAAGCCGGGTTCCACCCTGAGATCTGGCTTGTCCAGTAGTTACAGCAGCTGAGATCATAACACCGACTATATTGGATACCAGTACCTTCACCTTCCTCTCACGTTAACAACACTTGTGGTCCTCTGATCTTTAATGGTTTCTCCACAGAGCCCTCATTACTTCCTATCATTATCTAGAGGCTGTGGGAATCTGCTCCAATCCCGCCTTCCACTTGTTGATTTACCTTGTGAAACTGATTGTTGTGGAGTGGCTGTGAGTGGGGTTGCCATGGTTTCTTGAATGGTGATGTCGTTCTTTCAGGAATCCCCAGGGTGGTCCCTGAGCTGACAGTTGTCTTCACTTAAATACCAAAATATTAAGTAGCCTATTAGCTGCAATTTTTAGCTCGTTGGTCTGACAGCCCTGCCTGCGTAGTGAACCTGGAGCAGAGCCTGGAGCAGGGGACAATCTCGCTGCTGACAGTCAAACAATGCAGCTGTTCTGTACAGCAATGTGTGGAAATGTCTTTGATGCAAAAATAGGTCCGGGTTTGGGTGGTATTTTGGATGCCGACAATATATAGAATATTTTGCCACAATTGAGATCATTTCAAAGGGAATTAAATAGTATTTGTTTAAAAAAAAAACAGGCAGGGAAAGAGTAAAGGGCAGGGACACAGAATGAGAGTCGGAGATCCAGCACAGCTACGATGGTCCGATTAGCTTCCTTTGGAGCTGTGATTTCTCTGACTTTGCCCGCTGAGCCTGTGGTGGCTTTCTGTTTGTAATATGAACAGACCCTGCTCATACCACAGCAATGGAGTGAAGTAAAATCCAGATGAGGCACTTCAGATCATGTGATCTGAATGTGAGACTCAATTGGTACAGCAACTTGCTCACTTTGGCCAAAATCCTTCTGCTTAGCACAAATAGCACAGCCTGGAGTCTGTTTCATTGTGAAACAGACCTTTTGGGAACATTCGCTGTTGATGAGTTACTTCTACCTCTCGTTCACTGTTAAATGATTCATTTGTATAGTCCTTTAATACTCTGTAGTTCATTGTCCAGTTATACAATGCAATCCATTGTCCTGTAATGGACTGCAGTTCATAGACCTGTTAAAAATGCAATTCCTCGTCCTGTAATATACTGTAGTCCATGGCCCTGTAAGATTATGCAGTCCATGATCCTGTATACACTACAGTTCATTGTCCAGTAAAAAGTGATAATTGACAGTCCTGTAATACAGTGCAGTTCACAGTCCGGTGATATCCTGTGGTTCATTGTCCTGTAATGCACTGCAGTTCATAGTACTGTAATGCCCTGCATCCATTGTCCTGTAATGCACTGCAGTCCATAGTCCTGTAATGCCCTGCTGTCCATTGTCCTGCAATAAACTGCAGTCCACAGTCCTGTAATGAACTGCAGTTCATAGTCCTGTTGTACACTGCTGTCAATAGTCCTGGAAAACGCCGCAGTCCATTGTTCTGTAATATCCTGTAGTCCCTTGTCCTGTTATACACTGCACCTAAGATGATTCACAATGCCCGTGGGTGAAAACATGGCCTTGGCTTAATATTCATCTGAAAGACGGCTCTTCTGACAGTGCAGCACCCCCTCAGTACTGCTATTCCTATTGTGTAGTGCTCCCTCAGTATTCACCCTCTGACAGTGTAGTGATCCATGAATACTGATCCTGCCATAGTGCGGGTCTCCCATGGCACTGTCCCCCTGCTCCCCAACAGTACAGCACCCCCTCAGTTATTTCCCTTCTGACAATGCAGTTCTCCTTCAGTACCGACATTCTAACAGTCCAGTCCTCCCTTAGTGCTGAAGTTCCAAAAGTCCAGTGCTCCCTCAGTACTGATGTCCCAACAGTAGGAGACTTCAATGTCCATCACCAAGAGTGGCTCGGTAGCACCACTACTGACCGAGCTGACTGAGACCTGAAGGACATTCTTTGAACATTCTGTTCTTCTTTGAAATAACTTTGTGGGATCTTTTACGTCCACCTGTTAAACCCAAGTTTAACATCTCATCTGAAAAACAGAACCTCTGACAGTCCAGCACTCCCACAATACTGCCCTGGAGCGTAAGCCTTGATTTATGTGTTCAAGTCCTGAGTGTTACCAACTGAGCCATGGCTGCCACAGGAAAGCTTGGTGTGTTCACTCGATTTAAAGAGAATGCAGCAACAGCTGACTGTGCTGAGCACTCATCCCAACATGAAATATGCTCTCGTGGCTAAGAGTCTAGCAGGCCTAGCTAATCAGGGCATAAAGGGAAGGACCAATCCCCTGAGGATTTAATGCTATGATGCAGCAGGTCCAACTTCACTCAGTGCTAACATGCCAGGTAGCAGCCTCAGCACACTGGGCTAAGGGTCTATTGTTAATTAGCTTGTTGGTGGAATCGCATTCCCTGCAAGTGCATATTTCAGGAAAATACAGATTTCTGTGCTTTCCATTGTGGCTTGTTAATTTCAACAGAAAGCAAATGTGTCGCTCTACCTTTGGCAAAATAAGAATTCAGCTTTCAGGTAATTTAGTCTTCAGGTCCTGAGCTAAATAATAGCTGCAATCGGAGGTAGAGTGGAGGATTTGTTGGATCTTGTGAACCTGCTGAGTTCAAGCTGTGAATGCTGCCGCTGGCGCCACATAGGGACTGTGAGGATAACCTTTTGGTACACTTTTCTGCTGACGCAGGAGCTGATTGGAACACAGGCAGGGAGCATCAAAGCTGACACTGTTCCCACTGCCACCTAAATATCTACATTGCATTGGTCAGTAGAGGGATCTGAGTAGCAATTAGAGACCAGCAACATTCCCCCAGTTATTGTCAGCAGTATAGTTTGTTGTCTTATAACTGAGTTTTGTAAGAATGAATGATGTATTTTAATAGACAAGTGTTACAAGGTACCACCATATGTTGGCTTTTCAGATAGTCTCGGATTTGAAGTGACTATCCAAAGCTATTTGTAACTTCATTTTAATGGAGGCATTAATCCATTTAGCCACCTTATTATTTTGTTACAATAGCAAGCACAGGAATCATATACAGACTCATTAAGTGTTTATAGATTAAGTATTTATACAACTTGACTTCAAGGTATTGTTCTCCGCAACTGGCTGTTCAAATTATACTTTATACTGAGCACAATCTGCAATTGCTTGGTTGTTTAATTTTGTACAATTTAGCAGGTTAAAGTGATAATATCTTGATGTCCTCAATTGCATCATTCATTATTACAGTGTTTGGTGATTAATTGTCAGTTCCACCAAACAAATTCCACATAATCTTTCTTATCGATATTTCTAACTGGCTCTGTAGATGTAATTGTGTTTTCACCATCAGACCAATCTCACTTACCAAAAAATATACAACTCCTTTTTTCTTTCATGGAATACATGCATTGCTATCATTTCTTGCCCATCCCTAATTGCCCCTTGAACTAAGTGGCTTGCTAGGCCATTTAAAATCAACTAAATTGCTGTGGGTCTGGCATCACTTGTCAGCCAGACCAGGTAAGGTCCCAAATGGGTTTTACAACAAACTTTCAATTCCAAATTTATTAACTGAATTTAAATTCCTCCAGTTACCATGGTGGGATTTGAACCCATGTCCCCAGAGAATTAGCCCAGGTCTCTGAATCACTAGTCCAGCAACATTACCATTACCATTACACCACCATCTCCCCTGTGTAGTGAGTTCTAGGAAGCAGATCCACTTATGGAAAGTGTCAGTGGCTGTGATGCAGCAGAAGCTCTGAATTGTAACAGAATTAATACCTAAACTGTTGAGCTGCTTTTATTGCTGATCTCACTGTGTATTTCCAGCACTTTATTTTCTATTTCAGATTTCAACAATTCACGGTTTTAGTTTTATCTTTTTCTCCCGTTGTTGGCTATTTGTGAGTGTGGCTGGTACTGACAGGGGAGTAAGTGAAGGTCCTTCATTGCAGTGATGTTGGATTCATGGGCATTTTGAAGGAGGTTTGGCTCTTTCAATCGGGACCTTTGTATACAAATTTCTTGACCTAACAACATACATATTTCATCATAACACAGCCCTGGACCTCAAAACGCTATCTATAAATCTACTCCTATTCCACAGTGTTGCAGAGCTCAGGAGCATCATTACGGAAGGATCTAGCAAGTCTGACCACAAGGGCCATTGCAGCATCACTTGAGAAAGCTATAGGGCACACAGCAATTCAGTTCAAAATTAAACTGTGTACAAGAGATATTCAGGGCTTTGTTCTAACTAGCTTGTTTTGGATTCAATGCCTAGTTGTGTAATTCCTTTCTCTTCCCGGCCTCAATACACACCACACACACTCATTGGTTAACAAGGAAGGCCTAAGAAACATACATCAGGATCCAAAGCAATTCTTCATGTTCACGCTTACGCTTAAACTCCTGCTGTTAATAGGGAAAGAAACAAAGCTATTGACTCAGCTCAGCGGTAATCCCTGGATCTAGATGCATCCTAATGTAATCATTTGAAAACAAAAGTAGATAAACCCTTTGTCATGACCATGTAAAAGGCATTCCCTTAACGTGGTCCATGAGCTAAGAATTTATGTGTGTGAATGTAGCCCCCTTTTACTTTATGAATAATTCAATTTAAAAATAACCCAGCAGATAAGCTTTAGGCTTAAACAAGGTTGGTTTATTACAAAATTAGGGCTGAAAGTTATTTAAGTAATAGTGATAAATTATTAACCAAAATACAGTTACAAAGATTAAAATTCAGATAAAGGAGAAAAAACCTTAAATATGAGATTTCAAATCAGCCTCTGTGTAATATCATTGTGGGCCCATTGCTTGACTTACTTCTGTCTGAAGTGAAGGGGTTAAATCCTAAGGTTCTGTTCAGTAGCTGCGATGGCTTCTGCAGTCCACTCTTCAGAGGTTTGCCTTGTCAGGTGAACTCAGCAAGTCAGCAGGTTTTTGAGAGAAAGAGAAAAGTTTTCCCATTCCTCACTAATTCTGCGGCTGCGGCACTTGCAGATGGCCTGAACTCTTTCCACAGAACAACAGTTGATTTTTTAATACCTCCCTCTTTGTCCTCCCTTGGCCAAGAATCCTCTCTGAAGTTGTTTCTCAGAGTTCTCCCTGGGGTTTTACACACAAACTGGCTGTTCCTAGCCTGTCTTTATCACTACCAAAACACAATGGCTGCTATATTAATTTCGATGAAGCATTGTTCTATCAGGCAAACAAGTTAATTATATTGAGGCATCTTTAAGTCCCTTCTTGTCTCCTGTTCCCTCAGAAGTAGGGTTTTTGTTGCGTTATGGGTTTGTTTGTTGTCTCATTGATGAGATCTTGATAATTGCCAGAAACTGGAATGGACTAGCCATATAAATACTGTAGCTACAAGGGCAAGTCAGAGGCTAGGAATCCTGCAGTGAGTAACTCATTTCCTGACTCCCCAAAGCCGGTCCACTATGTGCAAGGCGCAAGTCAGGAGTGTAATGGAATACTCTCCACGTGCCTGGTTGAGTGCAGCTCCAACAATGCTCAAGAAGCTTGACACTATCCAGGACAAAGCAGCCTGCTTGATTGACATTCCATCTACAAACGTTCACTCCCTCCTCAACAGATGCAGTGGCAGCAGTGTGTACCATCCACAAGATGCACTGCAGGAACTCACCAAGGCACCTTGAACAGCACTTTCCAAACCCACAACTGCTACCATTTAGAGGACAAGGGCAGCAGACACACGGGAATATAACCACCTTCAAACTTCCCTCCAAGCCACTCACCATCCTGACTTGGAAATATATCATCGTTCATTCACTGTCACTGGGTCAAAATCCTGGAACTCCCTCCCTAACAGCACTGTGGGTGTACCTACACCACACAGGCTGCAGCGGTTCAAGAAGGTAGCTCACCACCACCTTCTCAAAGGCAATTAGGGATGGGCAATAAATGCTGTCCTAGCCGGCGACGCCCACATCCCATGAATGCATTAACAAAAACTTGTTTGTTTAAACATGAACCATTTATTGGTAATCCTTAACTATGTACAGATCCCAGTTACTGCCGTGCATGTTGCTGCTGCCATGCAGGTTCTTTCTAGACTGTTGTCTGAATCCATTATCATGTGATTCTATACTTCATATCTTGGGTAGTGCTATTCTCCAGTCCCACATTAACCCTTGTTCTGCCGGGCACCCTTACATTACAATGGCATACAGGCAAATACAACAACCCCCTTTCTTTTCAAGAAAAGACGTTCCTCCCTTCTAACGGAGTACAGCTATTTACAATACAATTTTTACTAGCTATCCCTTCTCCCCACCCCAAGCCTCTGATTTTATAAATGGAGGCTTGACAGTTCTTCCACATCTCGGTGTGTCATGTTTGGAGGAATGATAGTACTTTGTGTTTCTGGCACTTGGCTACTTCCATTTGATTCACTTTTTGCTTCTTCAATTTGTGTTTCTCTTAACAACCCATCTGCTTTCTTCAGGCACTGTGGGCTTCTCCCGTTCCTTCCGAGGGGAATGTGCACCCCATTCATTCCTGGAGTGGACTTGAATATTCTTTTTCCGTGGAGTCCGTCAGGTTCTTGCTGGACGTTGATGTTCCGCAAATGGAACCTTAATTTCCACTTGTTTCACAATTTCAGCCAAACATTTGTTTGCAAGTTTACAAAATGTATCATTCAGCTGAGTGTTTCTCAGCATGTCTGAGACATCCAGTGCTATTTCTTCTTCTAGTTCCTTGCACTTCAATGTCAGATTTACATTTTACAATCTCATTTCTGTCCTTTCCTTCTCTCTCTGTGGCAGAACCTTGTCCTTTTCCTTCATTTTGATTCCACTGTTGGCCACATCTGTCCCCAGTGAAGCCTTATCTTGTTTCCAGTTCTGTATATGTCTTTGTTATCCACTCACAGCTTGGAAAGTTCTATGGCTTTTCCTTTCAGTGACTCCTCATTGTCATTCAGTTGGCTCTTTAGCTCTTCTGTCTGTTTTTTTGTAGCTTTCAGCTTCTTCCTGGAATATGGAATATTGCTGAGTCTTCACTGTCAACTGGTTCTTCAGTTTGTTCAGAGTGACATTAATTTCATTTTGCTTCTCTTCGTAATCTTCCAGAGGTACAAACTTTGACCTGAGGGACCCTTGTATTGTATGAAGTCTTTCAACAAGTTTTCTCTTTCTTTGCAAAGCTTGCTTGCTTCATCTTGAGTTTTCCTGTAATTCAGCATTGTCTTTTTGAGTTTCTTCTGCTGTCTTTCCATGCTGCTGTTTAAGAAAGTCTTCATTTCTTCATGTTGCTGAATGGTTTTGCATTCACTTTGCATTTGATCTTGAAGAACAATCAGCTATTCTTTCAACTGTTTATTTTTTTGCTGACCTCTCTCCCACTCAGCCTGGGCTTCAGTGTATCATTTTGTTGCTACTGATAGTTCCGACACAGCTTTTTTCTGAAGTTACATTCAACATCCTTTTTAGCTCCTCATATTTTTCCATGGCTACATATTGATTCTTCAAGAAACCTTTCAGGATTGCAACTTCTTTGTGTGCCTTTTCTGCATCCTGTTCTGCCTGGCTGTACATCTGGTTGAGTTTTCCCAATTCCTGCTTTATTTGCCAACTGTGGAATTGAGCATCATTATTTACTCCTGATATCTTTGGGTCATCTTTGAAATTTGCTTGTTCAGATCTTGAACAGCTTGGTTCATTAAAAACTTCAGTTATTCGTGCGTTTTCAAACGTATATAACTCAGCTTCAAATCTTCCAGTTCTGTTCTGATGCAAACATTTTCCTGTAGAACAGTTTCATTTACCTTTTACACACTTTGCTTCCTTTGCATTACGTCAGATAGCTTTCCTTCATTCACAGCCATCTGCTCACTCAACACTGCCATCTGCTGCTGCAGTCTGGAGACTGCATCAGCCTTTTCGAAAAGCTCTATTTTTAAGGCTTTTAGGCTGCTTCTCAGCCATTTCTTTCTTCTGCACTAAACTCATTGGCTTGTGCATTTCATTGCACTAAAATGGTCATCAACCATCTTGTGGTTTACTTGAATATTGTCGCCCTCGCTCTAGAGTCTTCTGTCTTCCTTGCCCTGGGTCTTCTGCCTTCCTCACTTTGGGGTCTTTTGTTGCCCCTACTCTGGGGTCTTTTGTTGCCCACGGTGCTTTATTGGGGGTGTGCTAGACCATCTTCTAGGGTCTGCGCTCTCCACAGCTTGGAGTTTAAAATATCCATCAAAGCCTTTTAATATCTCACCAAATGTTGTCAAGTACTGATCTTTACATTGACTGTGGTGAACTTCATCCATCAAAAGAACCAAACATGAATAAAAACTTGTCAACTTGTCCTTCTTCTGATTCCTTATCTAACCCTGTAATTCTCCTGTAAACTAAAAATTCCCTTCTCCAAGACTCACACTCTTGGGTCTGGTTTAGTCATTTCCTTATGCAAAATGGGCTTTGCTCTTCTAGCTTTCTGCCCATGGCTGTGTATTTTTCTGCAGTAGTTGTAACTTTAAATGTCATTGCCCCTTTAAGGTAGGAAACATTTTCGTTTTCGTTCAGGTTGCCTGCAGCCTGCTGATTTTCTCTCTGTGAGTTTCCCACTCTTTTCCAATTTTGGCGGGCTCCCTGGCAATCCGCTGCCTCATTGTTTTTTCAGCTTTCTAAACTTTTAAAAGGTTTTTCTTTTTTAAAAACAAAACCGCTGCAGTGATGTCTTCCTTTGAACTCTGCAGGTTTTCTTTTTTGCTTTTGAATGTCCCATACCCTGGGAGACCTGGCAGGCTCATGTTCCGATTGGGGCCCATTTTTATTAAACTTCTCAGCTGTTCGGTGATCAGCCTTTTTAAAATTAATTTAAAAGTTACAGCACTTCTTTCTGTTTGCTCTGCTTGCGTGAAGGGGATTTTTTGTTGTTGTTATACTCAGCAGGGTTCTTCTTTACTTTGTAGCTTTTCCTCTGCTCTGCCTGCCTTTTTAATTTGTTTTTAACTTGCAGCTGTCTTCCAACCTTTGCAAGCTGCTGAGCCCTTGGGACTGCCACCCATTCTACAATGCAAGTACAGCATCTTTTCCGTTGTTTTGCTCACCTGCCTTGTGATCTGAACAGGTTTCTTCACTCTGCGTCACTCAGGCTCTTGCAATGGAACTCCACCCAATCTGGTGGATTCCTCAACTTCCAATTTTGTGGCGAAGCTTCTTCAACTGTTTCTTCAATTTTTCTTCTTAGGTGCACGTCTCTCTGGTCAGGCTTTAGCTGCTTTTAGTTTTTCATATCTTGGGGTTCTGTCCTGGGTTCATTGTTTAAATGCAACCTTTCATATCACTGATGATCACCATGTTGTGTTTTGGGTTTGTTTGATGTCTCATTGATGATATCTTGAGATTTGTATGTTTAAACATGAACCATTTATTGATAATCCTTAACTATGTAGAGAACCCAGTTACTGCCATGCATGGTGCTGCTGTCATGCAGGTTCTTTCGAGACTGATGTCCAAGTCTATTACCATGTGACTCTATACATCATACCATGGGCGATGCTATTCTCCAGTCCCATGTTAACCCTTGCTCTGCTGAGCACCTTTACATTACAATGGCATGCAGGTGCACACAACAGTTTTTCACACCTCTTAGAATTCAGTGGACATTCCTGGAGGGGTCTTTGCATTTTTAATGACTCTTAATATCAGACAAGTTTTGAATAAACACTGGAAGATGCCATGTTGTCTGTCCATGCTTCTATTTTGAAAAAGGCTTTTAAACTCAATATAATGATTTGAAAACAGAAATGTGCCTTTAAAACAGTTGTCCTTAAAATCTGAAATGTCATAATTACACATTTGTGACACTTTAACAAACATAATGTTCCAGAAAAAAACTGCAACCTCAAGTTGTAGGTTTAGAGCTTTGGACAGTTGCACAAGAACCTGACTCTGCTTTACCTTAACTGGTCTTCATTATTATGATCACTTCCTGAAAGAGAGGTGAAAGTAGACTCAGTAGTAAGTTTCAAATGGGAATTAGATAAATGCTTGAAGGGGAAAGCTTCGCAGGGCTATGGGAAGGGTGTGGGACTAATTAGATAGCTTTCAAAGAGCTGACATGGGCTCGATAGGCCGAATGGCCTCCTTCCATGCTGTAAGACTATGGAGGTGGAATTTTAACTTTCTGACCTGCTGGGGGAGGCAGTAATGCATGGGAGACACGGAATGCACGGGAAATCCGGAATGCACGGGAAATCCGGAATGCACGGGAAACCCGGAATGCATGGGAAATCCGGAATGCATGGGAAATCCAGAATGCACGGGAAATCCAGAATGCACGGGAAACCCGGAATGCACGGGAAATCCAGAATGCACGGGAAATCCGGAATGTACGGGAAATCCGGAATGCATGGGAAACCCGGAAGTCGGGGTTTACCGGCTGTGCTGCGGCGTGACATCGCTGGTGGGTTGCCTGCTTGAAGTTCAGCCTGATTGATAGGTTTGGCTTCCAGTTGGTCGTTAATCACTTGAGAAGAGGCGGCAGGGCCAGGTAGGTTTGAGCCCTGACTTGATTTGAGGGCGGGGTGGGGCGGGGTTTTCTAACCTTGGGGTATATAATGGTGGGAGGATGGAAGCCTCAGAGAGAGGACCTGATGAGTGATTGGAAGGGTCACGGGTTGGTTGTTGGGGGCAAGGGGGGGTTTGTCCAGTCGTGGGTGGTTAATACTTACCCCCTGGATCTGACAGCCCTTGTCTCATTGTAGTTGCTAGGTTTCATAAGGCTCAGGAAATCTGCAGGTCCAGATTCAAAAATGGTGCATATGAAAGAGGCAGCTGACCTCCTGGAAGTGGTCGGACTCCCTGCCCCAGTCCCACTTCTGTTAAAACTCGAAGGGAGCACTCTGGAGGTCAATTGGGGTCAAGATTCAGATTTTCAATACTTAAACCTCCCACCTGACCCAAACCCGCTGTTTTTGGGTTTAAAATTCTGCACTTTGGTTCTATAATCTGTCATCGGTCTTAAAGCTGCTTCATGGACATGGAACTGTTGAAATATTCCTTCAAAGTCACGTGTGATATTAGAAATAGATGAATATGTGCTGGCCTCACAAAACAATAACTGGACCTATTATCAGACCTGGTGCCTGCAAGACTTTGCTAGTCAAGGTGAGTAGAGTTTGGTCAGTTATCAACTGCCCCACATATTTTCTAGAGGACAGCGATTCTGCCCATCGGTGGGCTTGCAGATTGAAGCAGGAATTGGCAGCTATCACAGGAGGAAAGAACCTTATCGAGTAGTTCAGAAATAAACCCCATATGGTTTATAATTTAACAATGAGCTGAAATTTTAAATTTGTGACCTTTCCTGCAGCTCCTATCCAGAAGGGACCAGCACTAACTTTGTACAAAGAAATTAATTCTGACCATTGCCAACCCTCGGGTGGGTGTGAAGAACCAATACCCATGGCCGAGAGATCATCCAATCAAGTTGAGCCACATTGTCTTCATTGAAAGATTAAATTTGTGATCTGATTGTTCCAATGTTGTCAGAATTTAATCTGCAGTAGGTTAATTGGGAACAAATTACCTTGTTTACTGAAACTTTTTTCTTAACTTTTCTTCCCACCCCATCAATCCCTCTGCATCTTTTCAATGAGGATTTCGATCTGCGTTGCCTGCAGCCTGGGTGCTAACTTCTCAGTAACTGCTGCCAATTTTATTCTTCAGCTCAGTAGCGGAAAAGCAGGACATTGCAAGGATATGCTGCAAAAAGGGTAATTGCTCACACCGCTCTGATGAAAGGTCATCATGCTGAACATTAACCCTATTCCTCTCATCACGGATACTGCCTGACTTGCTGTGTATTTCCAACATTTTCTGATTTTAATCCACCGGTCATTCTGATTTGGTCGCCATCCTTTGTTGGGAGTACACTGTCTCACCTAAGAGGACTAAGAGTTGTCCTCTTAACAAAGAAGGTAACAGGCCAGTGTAAATTAATAAATAACGAGACTGTAACTCTAGCTGTGAAAGTGTTCACTTCAAGGTCCCAAAACTGACTGACAATTTCTTTAGACAAGCCCGGGAAAAGTAATGCTAGCTAACCGGGCAAGCATCCAAACCTCTGCCTTCCGCTGAGTCTCTGAAACTTGAACAGTCAACACTCGCCAAAAAGACAACACACCAAGCAAATACTTTTTGCAAAGCTTGTCACGTCCTGGCAACCCTGGGCCATGGGTGTAATCTTTCAATACAAGTGTTGCTGGCCTTGGAAAGAATTAGTATGGCATGTTAACGAAACAGGCTGGACAAATCAGCTCCCTTCACTGTATAGGTGAAGTGGAGCAGATGGGATTAAGCTATTGAGGTCTCCCTTTGAACTGTTTGATTGATGAGAAAACTATGCCACCCTCGTTCCATGCCAGTTGAACCTTTCCGTTGTCAATGTCTTTCAGTGTAAACCACCAACGTCCCTGTTATATATAAAAAACCCTTTTAGTGGCAGGAGAGAGCAGTTTCTTGCAATAGAAGCACATCTTCATTATGAGATTCTTATGATTACATAATAATTGTCTGCTTACATGATACAAGATATTCTGTTATTTACCAGGCAAAAGTGATTTAATGCAACTCTTAATCAGTTTTTAAACTGGCTGCTGTATTGTGCTTTGTGATTCCATCCAATTCATGATATCCTCTGAATTTTATTACAGCCTTGTGCTCCTTTAAAGTAACAATAGGAGCATAAAAGGGTTGGGAAATGTATCATGTTTTTCTATTCCTCCAACACTACACCCCGAGCCACATCTACCACTGCCCCCCCAACCCCACCATTTCTAGGCCAGGGTGACAATTAAAGGGTGCACTTCTGTCCCGAACGGGCAAAACAAAATCCAGATGTGAACCTGCTCAGACAAGTTGTCCAACAGTTGAAAATCCCCTGCCCTCTGCTGGCCTGCCTCCCTGAAAATTATTTAAATCATTAACTTGGCGACTTTTACAAAATCTGTGGATAAGATGGAATGTGGGCCCAAGGGGGATTGCAGAAGGACCTTCCCATATTTGGTTTCATAAACCATTCTGCAGTCAATAATTGATTCAAAAGAGTCAATCTACCATTACATTACTTCAGTTCAGTGAAGGACAACACACATCAAGATTCATTGGCTCCTGGGGGATGACGTCTATCTGTCTTGGAGCTTCACTGCAGCAAATGAAGTAGAAATGCATCATGGACAACAGTGTAAAATGGGTAGTAGTAATTGGCTAGTCAATTTACACTCCCCATGGAAAGAAAATCTGTGCAGTATAAAACAGGCTGCCAATCCTCTATCACCAAGGTAA
Organism: Cetorhinus maximus; assembly: GCF_964194155.1. Taxonomy (NCBI): domain Eukaryota; kingdom Metazoa; phylum Chordata; class Chondrichthyes; order Lamniformes; family Cetorhinidae; genus Cetorhinus; species Cetorhinus maximus. Next base: position 23,121,228 of record NC_135905.1, on the reverse strand, counting down.
GGTACTACCCCAAAACATCAAGACCTGTTTGCGTAAGTCTTGTTCTTAAAATTATTTGAAATGCATTTTAATGAATTTCTGTATTTCCAAAAATGTGTGTTTTTTGCAACAGTGGGTGATAATGATGTAATTGACGGAGTTATAACTGAAACCAGAAATGAGAGGAAGCTTATTTATTACCAGCAAATATACAATCATTAGCCTGGGATGCTTCAGTGGACTTGTTGTTTCAACTGTGTATATTAATTACCATCTTCAACCCCAGGCAGCGCATGGCGCATTGAGCCCATCTGCTTTCAGCTGCCTGTATGGTTCAACCCCGTAATTAACATCCAGTGTAGAAATAAGTTTGTTGAAACATTTAGGGTAATGACTGTGCCCCACTGATATTGATTCACTCCCTACCAACTGTCAACCTCTGGTAATAACTGGGATAATCTGTGAGTGATGTCAGGTTGAGGCGAGGTGGTGTATGGGGTCCAAGAAAGAATAGTTCTTAGACCCTCTTGTTTCTGAACCATATTAATGGCACTCTTAACAAAACTAAATGTTAACTTGTCAAAATTTCTGCTGATGCCACAATAAAGGAAAGTAAAGGGGGAAAGGAAGCAGCAAATAGTTTACAAAATGAGTTAGGTGATGAATGTACGGTATTGATAATGTACAGTATTGATAATGAATGTACAGTATTGATAATGTACAGTATTGATAATGAATGTACAGTATTGATAATGAATGTACAGTATTGACCATGTACAGTATTGATAATGAATGTACAGTATTGATAATGTACAGTATTGATAATGAATGTACAGTATTGATAATGTACAGTATTGATAATGAATGTACAGTATTGATAATGTACAGTATTGATAATGAATGTACAGTATTGATAATGAATGTACAGTATTGATAATGTACAGTATTGATAATGAATGTAGTATTGATAATGTACAGTATTGATAATGAATGTACAGTATTGATAATGTACAGTATTGATAATGAATGTACAGTATTGATAATGTACAGTATTGATAATGAATGTACAGTATTGATAATTGGGCTGCGATACACCCATGGTCAGGTCAGTGCTCACCATTGCAGAGATCCACGTTCACCAGCCTCTTGACCTTCAAAAGGCCCCTCTGCCTCTTGCTGCTCCGGCCTTTGCTCCCCCTGGCCCTGTGCCAACCGGCAACAGGCCCCCCTTCTCCTCATCTGAATGGGAGTCATTACCAAAGCAGGGCTGCCTCCAGCCTGCAGCATCGACGCCTCAGTGGGTGTGTGAACAAATTGATGTGGTACATTTAGTGAGCATGTCCTTCCCATGTTTCCCTCCATCTCAAAGCCAGTGGGAAATTGGTAAGCCCTTTACCTGGCCTCTGTCTAGACATGGCATCCCCATCCCACCCCTTCCAGGTAAATCATATCCTGGAAGAACAGAGATGGATAATCCTCCTGTTCATACATGAATGCGTATGGAGACATTGCTCTTTGACCAGGGTGATGAGAGCCACATCCAAGAAGCCTCACGCAGACACTTTTCCGCTTGTCTCCACTACCCTCATGACTCTATAGGGAGAGACCACTGCCTTGGCACAATAGAAAAACTAACCACATGAGCTCTTGTCAGCCATGGCCATTAACCCGGGAGGATGGAGGTTTGGAGATGCGAGTTGGCTGCCCTCCACCAGCCATGCCCCTTAGAGGCATCCACCTCCCTCTCTCCCTCCATCCCTGTCTCTGACTGCAGCCGATGGTAAATGGCCCAGAATGAGTAGCAGCTCCACACCTTGCCGGCATCTCTTATGAGACCCATGAATCAGGAACAAACTAGCTGCAATGCAGGCATCACCATAGAGAGGAGAACACAAGTGAGCATTTTTATGTACACACATACAAAATTGGAGCAGAAGTAGGCCATTCGGTCCCTCAAACCTGCTCAACTATTCAATAAGATCATGGCTGATCTGAATGTGTTTCGAACTTCACATTCCCATCTAACCCCAGTAACCTTTGATTCCCTTGCCTAACAAGAATCTATCTACATCTGCCTTAAAAATATTCAATAACCCCACCTCCACCACCTTCTGAGGCAGAGAGTTCCAAAGTTGCACAACCCTCTGAGAGAAAAATTCTCCTCATCTCTGTCCTAAAAGGGTGACCCCTAATTTTAAAACAGTGCTCCCTAGTTCTGGACTCACCCACAAGAGGAAACATCCTTTCCACGTCCACCTTGTCAACACCGTTCAGGATCTTATATACTTCAATCAAATCACCCCTCACTCTTCTAAACTCCAGTGGAAACAAGTCCAGTCTGTCTAACCTTTCCTCATAAGACAACCCAGTCATTCCAGGTATCAATCTAGTAAACCTCCTCTGAACCACCTCCAACGCATTTACATCCTTCCTTAAATAAGGAGACCAAAACTGCACATAGTATTCAAGATGTGGTCTCATCAATGCCCTGTATAACTGAAGCATAAAATCCTTACTTTTATGTTCAATTCCTCTCCTAATAAATGATAACATTCCATTAACCTTCTTAATTACTTGCTGTATCTGCATACTAACTTTTTGTGACTCATTTGATAAAGTGCCACATCAGAGGTTATTGCATAAAATAAAAGCTCATGGTGTAGGGGGTAACATACTGGCATGGATAGAAGATTGGCTGGCTAACAGGAAACAGAGAGTAGGCATAGATGGGTCTTTTTCAGGTTGGCAAGATGTAACGAGTGGTGTGCCACAGGGATCAGTGCTGGGACTTCAGCTGTTTACAATTCATATAAATGACTTGGATAAAGGGATGGTTGCCAAATTTGCTGATGACACAAAGATAGGTAGGAAAGTAAGCTGTGAAGAGGATATAAGGAGGCTACAAAAAGATATAGATAGGTTATGTGAGTGGGCAAAGATCTGGCAAATGGAGTATAATGTGGGAAAATGTAAAATTTCCATTTTGGCAGGAAGAATAAAAGAGAAGCATATTATCTAAATGGTGAGAGATTGCAGAACTCAGAGATGCAGAAGGATCTGGGTGCCTTAGTGCATGAATCACAAAAGGTTAGTACAGTAATTAGGAAAGCTAATAGAATGTTATCGTTTATTGTGAGGGGAATCGAATACAGAAGTAGTGAGGTTATGCTTCAATTATACTCCTTGAAAGAACTCCAGTAAATTGATTAAATGTGATTTCCCTTTAACAAAACCATGTTGACTCTTCCCGACTACCTTGAGTTTTTCTAAGTGCCCAGCTATAACCTCCTTAATGATCAGCTCTAACACCTTCCCCATGACAGATGTCAAGCTAACTAGCCTATAGCTTCCTTTTTTCTGCCTCCCCCACTTCTTGAATAGAGAGGTTATATTTGCTACTTGCCAGTCTGATGGAACCTTTCCAGATTCTAGTGAACTTTAGAAAATCCACATCAATGCATCAACTACCTCATTAGCCACCAAGACCCTAGGATGAAGTCCATCAAGACCAGGAGACTTGTCAGTCCATAGCTCCATCAATTCACCCAGTATCACTTCCCTAGTGATTGCATTTTCATCAAGTTCCCCTCTCCCTTCCACCTCCTAATTTACAGCTATTACTGGAATGTTTTTGTATCCTCTATAGTGAAGACTGAAGCTAAATATTTGTTCATTTCATCTGCCATTTCCTTATTATCTATTAGTAACTCTCCATTGTCACTCTCCAGAGGACCAACACTCACTTTACTTACTCTTTTCCTTTTTAAATGCCTGCAGAAACTCTTGCCATCCATTTTTACATTTCTAGCTAGCTTCCTCTCATACTCTAATTTCTTTCTCCAGATTAACCTTTTAGTCATTTTCTGCTGCTCTTTAAATTCTGACCAATCATCTGACCTGTCACTCATCTTTTTGCACAGTTATATGCTTTTTCCTTAAGTTTAATGCTTTAACTTCCTTAGTTAACCATGGATGGTGGGTCATCCCTGTAGAATTTTTCTTTATAGTTGGAATATACTTATCACAGCATCACACAGTGCAGAAGAGGCCCTTTGGCCCATCGAGTCTGCACCGACACGTGAGAAACATATTCTGAGTATTCCGAAATATCCCCATAAATGTCTGCCACTGCTTCTCCATTGATCTATCCCCTAGCATGGTATTCCAGTTCACTTCAGCTAGCTCAGGTTTCATGCCCACATAATTGCCCTTTTCTAAGTTTAAGATACTAGTCTTAGACCCACTCTTCTCCCTTTCAAACTGGACGTAAAATTCAATCATATTGTGTTCGCTGCTAATTGGATGTGCCTTCACTCTGAGGTCATTAATTAATCCTGTCACATTTCACAATACTAAGTCTAGTATAAGTTCTCTCTAGTTGGTTCCAGAATGTGCTGCTCTAAAAATTACCTCAAAAGCATTCCATGAACACCTCATCCAGGTTATTACTGCCAATCTGATTTTTCCAGTTTATATGTAGATTAATATCACCCATGATTATTGCTGTCCCTTTATCACCCGATGTTTCTTTGTGTATACTTTGTTTTACATTGTGGTTACTGTTAGGGGGGCCTGTAGACCACTCCCACTAGTGACTTCTTTCCCCTACTATTCCTCATCTCCACCCAAACCAATTCTACATCCTGATCTGAACCAAGGTCATCTCTAACTATTGCACCAAATGCCATCCTTGATCAGCAGTGCTACCCCTCCAACTTTACCTAGCTTCCTATTCTTCTTGAATGACATATACCCCTCAATATTCAGGACCCAATCTTTGTCATCCTGCAGCCACGTCTCCATAATGGCGATCAGGTCATATTTATTTCCTTCAATGTACACTATCAGTTCATTTACTTTGTTATGAATGCTACACACATTCAGATACAGAGCCTTTAGTTTTAGTCTTTTTGTTACCTTTGTAACATCTAGTCTTGGCTATTGGTGTATTCTTAGGTTTTATTTCTCTGTCCCTTTCTGCTATTCGATGACCCTCATTTCCTATATCACTATTATGGTCTCCTGTCTTGAATCTATCCCTTAATTTGCCACATCTGCCCAAGCTTGATCCCTCAACCTCCCCTTGTTTAGTTTAACATTTGACATCCAGTTGCTTCATATTTATTAGGGGGCCTTTAGTCAGCCACATGTGCTGACCTTGAACTCCACCCACCTGAAAAGACCCTCCTCCCACCTCGCGGGCCCTCACTGACTGACTAACTGCATGGTCAAGGTCAGCTTGCAAAAATGGCACATGTCATCTTTCAAACTCACTTCACCACCTTCCTCCCTTCCCCTTTCATCCACCAACTCCACCCCCATCACCACAGACCCACCCATATCACCATTCCTCCCCACTCTGTCATTCCTGAACCTCCACCTATTACCCTGGACCCTATCATGATCCACCTCTACCTGCCTTTCCTCCTCTCAGAGATGATACCCATTATCATCCCCATGCCCATCCTGACCCTGCCCCCTCCTGCTATCCAAGCCACCTGTCTTGTTCCCCCTCTGTGACTTCACCTATCAGGCTCTCACCCTGGATCTGCCACCCTATCGCATCCCACTCCTCCTGCTTCCCACCCCCTGACTGTGACTATTCCCTCCTATCACCAGTAAGCCTGTGTTCTGCCCCCTGGACCCCACCAACCCTGCCCTCTGAGACATTATTGCCCCTTCCTCAGACACTCCCTCCCCAATACCTGCACCGCGCACCCCCCCAACCTCTTTCCCCAGACACTCTTCCTACCCTTCATTGGATATTCTTTCCCCCCTCCTTCCCTGGACACTTGCCCACCGTTCCTTGAACACTCTTTCCCCACTCTGTCCTGGTAGGCCTCCCTTCCCTGTACATCCTTCACTCCAATGTTCCCCCACCTCCACCCCCACCTCCACCCCGCTTCCAACCTTTGCCTGCCTCCCTTGTCTAGCCTTGGCGCAGAATTTGGTAATGGTATTCAATATGAGTGAAGTTATTCAAGGTCCCCAAGAAGGCAGATGTAACACCTAAGGACCTCAAAGTTGTGGACGAGATGAAGTTTGGTAGGCGCACACCACTTATACACAGACGTAACACCGACTGTTCTGAATTCTCACTGGCAGGAACTTAACTTGGAAGGCGAATTTAATTCTGGCAAGGTGGTCTTTTAATGAGCATGCATGAGATGCTAATACATGCAAATAGGGTTCCTGACATTGCTCACCAGGAAGCCTGACCTGTCTTTAACCCGGCTTGTAAATTGGGAGAACAGAATTCCTACAGTCTATTCTGCCATCGCAAAATAGATTTTTTTTTGCCTCCTGCTAAATTCTTGCTGCTGACGGAAGCAGAAAATCCCGCCCGTTATCTCCATACTGATGAGGGATAATAATGAGCCTCTGAGTAATGCATATGTTAAGACAGTGATAATTTGGTCAGAAAGCTTCTCATCAAGTGGAAATAAAGACTTTCATCCCTCCCATTGGACCTCAGCTGGCGTGAGTGGGTGAGACTTCAGCTGTATGTTGGAATCTGTCCAGACAACAGGGTTAACATTCTCATTGCAATAAAAACAGGTGAAGTTCCTGAGAGAAAAACGAAACCCTCCACTAGCGAGAGAGTGCTGTTACAGCATGGTCCGTTTACATGGGCAGTTTCTATTGTAAATGTGGACATAGGACATGTGGACATTCCATTTATAATGGAAAAAATTGGCAAGAAATGTGCCTGGATCTAAAATTGTTTGTGTATCTTACACAAATACCACAAGGTGCATAATCTAATTTAGTTTTGCTGGGTACATGATTTTCTTCAAATATACAAAGCAGCGCTTGGTAAATTGTCTGTCTGTTCCATGTCTTGGTTAGTAATAAAGCAAAATTTATACTGTTTTGCAATTATGCTTACAGACTATATCTCCCCTGTCTGTCTGGCCAGCAGTCCCATTTGTATACTTTCAACTGTCCATTCAAAATCTGTCTGCCCAAAATTCCAATTGTAGAACAAATCTCTGAAATCCTCATTGAGACCAAGCACTGTGCAGAGCAAATGATATGCATCACATTGGATGTCAAAATTTGGGGCGGAATGGTCCCAGATTTGCACTCAGTGCGGTAGCGAGTGGGTGAAACAACGTTTTACCCGCCGGCTGCAATGGCGGGTTTTCACGCCGTATCATCCCAAACCCCCCGCATGAGTTATGTGTTCCCAGGAAACACGCCGTTTCCATGGCGAGCGGGCTTTCATTCGTCCGTCACGCCATCGTCTCACCGCTTCAGCACACTGGGCGCCATTTTTGAGTCCAGCCGTGCGCGGACAGCTCAGTGCTTCCAGCTCAGGACTGCTGCAGGGAGGATGTCCACAAAAGGCAAAAGGCCTACAGCCCCCAGGTTTAATGACGCGTCACTGGAACACCACTTGGATGCTGTGGATTCCTGCCATGATTCCCCTACCCCAGCTCTGGCCACAGGACAGGCAGTGGCATCACCAGTCCAGCATGGCTAGGCAGTGGCAGGGGTGGTCAGTGCCAATGCTGCACAGAAGAGGTTGGCCATCCAATGCAGATAGAGGATGAATGACCTCACCCATGCAGCCAGGATATGGCAACCATCTCATCACTCTAAACTCACACACTCAAGCCCATCACACATTCACCGGCATCTCACTCACTGCCAGCTCAAGGGACATCACCACTCACTCTCTCGCACACACACCCTCACATCTCCATCTGGCCTCATCTCCTCTGGAGGCTGCCTCCTCAGCCCTCACCATCTTGAGGCCTCTTGCACAGATCAACAGGTGCACCCACACACACCCTGGGATACCCCCCTTCCCCAGTGCAGCCCTCGTCCTGCAGCCTCTTCCCTTGCCTGAGGTCACTTCTCCCCCTTCCCCAAGCAAACCCTAGCCCTGAAGCTATTGAAAACTCACACCCGCCTTATGGCTGGTCTGGTAGGTAGAGACCTGCCCTTGAGCCTCCCTAAAAGTGATGTAGTGCTGCCTGCGAAGCCTGGCGCTGATGACTGCGAGTGTTGCCCGAAGCAGGGTAGGCAAACAAACCTCGAAGTCCCGAAGGAGACATGGCCCCGAAAAGCAAGAAGACTGCAGCCCCCCGGTTTAATGACACATCCCTCAAGCACCTTTTGAACACAGTGGAGGTCCCGCTGTGATGTCCTCTACCCCGGTTCTGGCCGCAGGAGGGGCAGCAACATCATCAATCTGGCATGTGAGGCAGTGGCAGCGGCAACCCCCACAAAAGAGAACAACCACCCAGAGCCGCAAGAAGATGAATGATCTCCTCCGTTCCGCCAGGGTAAGTCACTCTTCTCATCACTCTCAACCCTCACACTCACAACATCTGCCAAACAGCCGACAGAGTCCATGACCCAGGGCCTCCAATCAAGCCTTGAAGAAAACTCTGAAAGGGAATCTGGAGGCACCCTCCCTGAAGTCCCATCACAGTGCTCACCCACACCCTCCACCAGCGCAGAGACACACACCTTAGTGGAACCTGGCTTTAGAGTAGCCTCAGGATCACAACCTGGGGAGCACATCACACTGTCTGATCCACAACAGACAGAGGCAGGGACTTCCCAGGTATATGGCATTTGGAGGACTGCTGGAGGTCAGAACATTGCTGAGTCCAAGTCAGATGATGAGCCTCTGGACTCGGTCATGTCACAGTTGCTGGAGCTGCAAAGGCAAGCTCAGGAATATCAGGAAGGGATGTCCACTGTATTCCTCAGATTGCAAAGCACGATGGAGGAGTCTGTCTTCCTTCAGGCTGAGGTGATAGCGCCGGCATTGCAATGCACCGAGGTCAACACTGGCAGGATGGCAGCCACCATTGAGACCTTGGCCTAGGACATCGCTCCTGCACTGCTGCACAGGCTTAACTCCATCGCTGATGCCATCGTTGGCCTCCAACAGTGTCGACATGAGAGGGGTGTGGGGCAGCTCGATCTCACTCTAGCTACCCCTTCTCCTCAAGGAGTCAGCCAGGGGCCCTCGGGCACCCATAGGGAGGAGGATCAGCAGGTGCACACTCTGGGCCCATCCATCCAGGTGACTCTGGGAATGTGCAGCCCATCCGAATCCCCTCTTCCTGTGACCCCAGCAGCTCCAGCTCCACAGCCTGAGGAGGGGGTCACTGCCACACAGCAGGACCCCGAAAGCAGACTGGGGCCCTCCAGGTCAGAGGCCCTGGTAAAACCCCTCTGCACCCTCTGAAGTGCAATCACATCCTTCCTTTAACAGTTGGACAACTGGGCACATTGTACAATCTCCTTGCTAAAGCTGGGCCATGGAGCAGTCACTGGTGGAGGCGCTCACTGGCTCTCACAATGTCAGCAGCCCGGTTTGGACCAGTCTCCTCAAGCTAACAGTGCTGCATTGCAGTGCAGGTTAGGAGAATGCCTGCGTCTGAGCTGAGATCACAGCATGCAGTCCATTAGTTTGCAGTCTGGGTCTGATGGGGTGAAAAGTTCAGGAGCACTTGGTGGCATTTTGATGCCTCTGCGTTGCTTGGGTGAACAGATAAGCTAGAGGCCTGACTCCAAGCCTATCAATGTGGCTGCATCTAAACTGTCTCAGCTGTGGAGGAATGGTCACTTTATACAGGGTGTCCCTAATGCATGGCCGTTTCCTTCCCCCTGCTGGGCACGTGCTTGTGCATCACCATCAACTGCATTGCAGCCCTTGTCTCCCCCACCAACCTGCCTCAACTGCATTGCAGCCCTTGTCTCCCCCACCAACCTGCCTCAACTGCATTGCAGCCCTTGTCTCCCCCACCAACCTGCCTAAGCCGCAGTGCAGCCTTTGCCTCGGCACCGCACTGTCAGCCAGCCGGGAAAAAACGACTTGCCTGCACCCTCGCCTGAACGCACGGCGCCTCAACCTTGAAGTCCAACAGACGACCCAGGCAAGCGTTGCACAGCGTTACTGTGCGCTCATCTCCAGCTACCCCTGAAGTGCAGCCCGTCAAGTGCACGCCTTATACATGCAGCTGTGAAACATGTCGGCGTGATTGTGGTCGGCTGGGCTTATGATGATACGCAGATGTATTACACTGAGGTTCCCATCGTCTGATGGTAGGAAACATGCCCCGCCATTGATGGGCAGAGTGGACAATTGCAAACTGGTTTCACCATGCCGTGAAAGCGAATTTTGGCCTTCTTACCATATTGCCTGCTCATGCAGCCAAACACTCCCGACGCCAGTGGGCACAGAGAATTCCACCCTTAGACTCTCTCAAGTATCATAGGCACATTTTTAGAGTTTAATCAGCTAAAATAATGTAACTGACTGGCACAGAAAACTGGGAAGCTTAACTGCCAAGGCAGTCTACCCTTAGGACATGCATAGGATTATCTGAGGCTGGGCAGGAAGAACCACAGTCCCCAGTGACTTGTCTACTTGAGGCTTCACTGGAGATCAAGGACCTGAGCCTCAGGTATTGGATTTGCTGAATCTGCCTTGACATGATTTTAGGTTTTCAGTACCAAGTGTGTCAATTTTGGAACCACCACAACCACAAGGAGATCCAGCTTACAGCCCACCCACTGTGAACAGCACCAGTGCAGAAAAAAGCTATTTGGCCCATTGAATCTGTCCTGATTCTTTGCTAATACAATCCAAAACTGTCCCACTGCCCATCTCTCTCCATAGCCCTGTATCAACCCCTCTATAGACAAGCTTTTAGCTTGAAACCTTGCTAGGTGGACAGCAGGCAGCAGGAGCACATAAGTGGCATTCCTCCACGTAAAATTATTGTGCATTCTGCATGGACGTACACCACACCCCAATGAATGGTGGTAACACTAATGAGAAGTGCAACATTTGCGCACAGCAGATGCTTGTCTCTGCTCCAATCAAGAGTAGGCTTGAAGCCCTGGACATATGAGTACAGCTCCTCATGCCCAGTCTATTGGCACCACTTCTAGCAAGTTTCCCAAATCTTAGTTTCCTCATCATCTATTTGAGGGGCATCCGCCTCCAGTGTGGTGAATGGACTTACAAAGGGCAGCTTGCAATGTGTTAGCTGTCCTGATGTTCTAGACATCAGGGTTCAGTGCCGAGTACAATGCTGATACATCAAGGATTGCTTAATGCAGGCCCTGACGTGTGGGGATTTGGCAAGTTGGTGCACCCACTGTCGAAAGGATTCGGCATCGGGTTGGATCCCACTTGCCCCGTAATTATTTTAATTTTCCTAACAATAAATCTGCCTGTTTGATCTTAGCATGAGTTTGGGAATCGCTGTCAGTAGGTTGGCCAGTCTGCGCGGAAGCTGATAAATTCCAGAATCAACTTAGAAAAGAAGTTGAACAACCCAAATCTGTTTCAACCGTAATGCAATCCAGATATTCTATCCGGATATCCTATCCAGATATCCTACCTAAATCCCCAGTGGAATTTCAGTCCTTGACACAAGAGGCTCCAAAAACTCTTGGCTTGTTCCTTCTCATCGCAGCCCAATCACATATATCAGTGAAGTGATTACAGGTATCTCTTACCCCCAACCCCCACCCAACTCAGTCATTGTGAGGTGATATAATAGAAAAATACCCCACTCTAGTTAAAAATGCTCTCTGAGGCTGAATCGGGAAAAATCTTGTGAAATCTGGTCTCATTTTTTTGGCTTATGACCAATGATAAACTTATACACCAACATCCTACAGTACAGGCACTGTGTGCAAGGCATGAACCAGGCCAGGAGTCCGAGGCAGGGCAGAGAGCTACACTGATGGAGTCGGGCCAACATCCATTGATTTTGCTGCAACAAAAACACAGTAATATTTATAAAAGCAAAATCATTCATCAGAATGCACCATAGTACATCCAGGATCTTCTTTTTCAAGAATGCTCCTCATCATTCTATACTTATTTATCATGTGCATCAAACCATGATTTGTGTGTATGTAACACACAAATTCATTGTACCAAGTTTATATCCAGTGTACTGGTAATGTGCATGCTATACTAACAATGTATGCATTATACTAGCATTTCCACACTAAACCAACACTGTATACACTATACCAACCATTTCAGCATTATATTGATACTGTGCTCTATACTAACACTATATTTACTATATCAACAATGTATAAATGTTGAATGGTTGTAACTCAGAACAACTGCAACTAGATTGGGCACAGGTTCTTTATTAAGATTAGGCTTTGCTACGTGCGCCACTGCCACATGTAATATTTCTATTGCCTTTTTCTTATGATAACCTAAATGGCTCAAAGCATTTGTTTGCTGAACCTTGTTTTCACCTCAGTGTTTTTCTCATGGGCTGTGAAATTCTTGTTTCTGGTTCCAATGCAAATGGTAAGATTGATTACAAAATGCTGGTTAAATCATTTAGAAATCTAGTAAGAACATTGTGAACAATAGCTTGTATTTACTATGTTGAAGGCGCTGTATAAGATGTTCCAAGGTGTTTCACTCGAGCATTATCAAACTAAATTTGAAGGTGAATCACATAAGGAGATATTAGGACAGGTGAACGAGGTGCATTTTAAGGAACGTCTTAAAGGAAGAGGAAAAGGTGGTGCGGCGGAGAGGTTTTGGTAGAGAATTGCAGAGCCTAGGTCCTAGGCAGCTGAAGGCACCTCTGCTATTTGTAGAGTGATTACTATTGGGAATGTACAAGAGGCCAGAATTGGAAGATCGCGGAGTTCTTATGTTGGAGGACTGGAGGAGGCGACCGAGATTGGGAATTGTGAGGCCATGGAGCTATTTGAAAACAAGGATAAGAACATTTAAAATCAATTAAATTTGTGAGCAGATTATGTGAACACAAACATATCTGTTAAAGTCGCACATTACCAATGATTGAGAATGGATAGAAAACTGTATAGGGGAGGAAAGATATGCAGATTTGCACCTCCAAGTTTCCACATAGTAGGCGCTGATCTCAGCCCTGCCACTAGGGGAACTGCTGAGTGCTACTGTCTGTTCTGCCATTGGGAGAAGCCTTTGAGCTGAGACTTTAGTCCTCCAACTTAGGGGTGCTGTTGTAGAGAGGCCCAACTCAAAAAGAAGGTCCATGGTAGGACTACTGTTGAAGCCTTGAAGCTGAGGAAAGTGCCTGGAATGAAAAGGTAAAACAAGTCACGATGGAATAATAATACCAGAGAGAAATCCATGTGTAAAGCATGTTCTCAGTTATTTAAGGAACCTATGCGAAGTGAACAGTGGGGAAAGGTCTGGAATACTAATTGCCATTCTAATTAGTAGGGGCTCAGGCCAACAGGGATACATATTGGTGTCAATGTCTAGGTCCTCCCATTCCATCATGTGAGCATTACAGGGAATGATTTTGATGAAGCTATATATTCAAGGAATAAGCTAAACTCGCTATAGAGGGGTCTCTCGAGGGCAATGTTTGTGAAGGTTGCAATGCCAAATCGGATTTTATTTAGTATGTCCAATAGAGAGGTGATATTGATTCAACTCACCAGCTGGATAGGCTGGAGTACACTCTTCATTTCGCGTCAAATCAGTCTAAAATTCTTGCTGCTCACAGGTCATGGAGGTCTACAGCACAGAAAAAGGCCCTTTGGCCCATCGAGTCTGCGCTTGTCAAACAAGTACCTAACTATTCTAATCCCATTTTCCAGCACTAGGCCCATAGCCTTGTATGCCATGACTTTTCTGGGTGAAAAAATTCTTCCTCACATCCCCTCTAAACCTCCTGCCCCTTACCTTAAATCTATGTCCCCTGGTTATTGATCCCTTCACCAAGGGGAAAAGTTCCTTCCTGTCTACCCTATTTATGCTCCTCATAATTTTATACACCTCAATCATGTCCCCCCTCATCTCCTCTGCTTCAAGGAAAATAACCCCAGTCTATCCAATCTCTCCTCATAACTAAAACTCTCCAGCCCAGGCAACATCCTGGTAAATCTCCTCTGCACTCTCTCTAGTGCAGTCACATCCTTCCTATAATGCGGATTCCAGAACTGCACGCAATACTCTAGCTGTGGCCTAACCAGTGTTTTATATAGCTCCAGCATAACCTCCCTGCTCTTATATTCTATGCCTCGGCTAATAAAGGCAAGTATCCTTTATGACTTCTTAACCACCTTATCTACCTGTCCCGCTACCTTAAGAGATCAGTGGACATGAACACCAAGGTCCCTCTGATCCTCGGTACTTCTCAAAGTCCTACCATTCATTGTGTATTCCCGTGCCTTGTTTGTCCTGCCCAAGTGCATCACCTCACACTTATCCAGATTAAATTCGCCATTTACCACCGATCAGCCCATCTGACCAGCCCATCTATATCCTCCTGTAATCTAAGGCTATCCTCCTCACTATTTACCACCCCAGCAATTTTCGTGTCATCCGTGAACTTACTGATCAACCCTCCTACATTCAAGTCTAAATCGTTTATATATACCACAAACAGCAAGGGACCCAACACCAATCCCTGTGGAATCCCACTGGACACAGGTATCCAATCACAAAAACACCCCTCGACCATCACCCTCTGCTTCCTGGCACTCAGCCAATTTTGGATCCAATTTGCCAAATTGCCTTGGATCCCATGGGCTCTTACCTTCGTCATCAGTCTCCCATGCGGGACCTTATCAAAAGCCTTGTTGAAGTCCAAGTAGACTACATCAAATACATTGCTCTCATCTGCACACCTGGTCACCTCTTCGAAAAATTCAATCAAATTGGTCAGACATGACCTCCCCTTAACTTAAATACCTCAGCATGGTTTTGTTATGGGTTGAAACCTGACTTTTTGGCCTTATTCAACCCAATATGGTCCCTGTGTCAAGACTCTGGCTCTGTCGTTTGTTTTTGTGCCATTCCTTCTTTCTGCTCAAGCTTTGTGTATCGATATGACATGTAAATGGTGCAGGGTAGTTACTGCACGCTCAACTGTCCCTTCAATTGCTTTACACCACACCAGATCACAACCATAGAGGGGCTATACCAGTGCCATTAACAAGACTGTGTGCTAATCTGTTTAACCTCTCATCCATTGCACTGTTAGCTCCAGACCTTATATTATTCCAATGCACTCCTGGCTGGCACCCCACCTTTCACCCTCCACTTACACTTGAGCACATCTGAAGTTCTACTGACTGCATCCTAACCCATATCAAGTTCATTCATCCATCATGCCCATGCTTGCTGGCCTGCATTGGTCATGATACGAACATACAAACGTATGAATTAGGAGCAGGAGTAGACCATTTGGCCCCCTGAGCTTGCTCCATTACTTGATAAGATAATGGCAGATCTGATTGTGGTTTAAAACAGTGAGGGGAGAGCCGGGAGTTCAGTTTAAAACAGTGAGGGGAGAGCCGGGAGTTCAGTTTAAAACAGTGAGGAGAGAGCCGGGAGTTCAGTTTACAACAGTGAGGAGAGAGTGAGAGTTCAGTTTAAAACAGTGAGGGGAGAGCCGGGAGTTCAGTTTAAAACAGTGAGGAGAGGGCCGGGAGTTCAGTTTAAAACAGTGAGGAGAGGGCCGGGAGTTCAGTTTAAAACAGTGAGGAGAGAGCGAGAGTTCAGTTTAAAGCAGAGAGGAGAGAGCCAGGAGTTCAGTTTAAAACAGTGAGGAAAGGGCCGGGAGTTCAGTTTAAAACAGTGAGGAGAGGGCCGGGAGTTCAGTTTAAAACAGAGAGGAGAGAGCGAGAGTTCAGTTTAAAACAGCGAGGAGAGGGCCGGGAGTTCAGTTTAAAACAGAGAGGAGAGGGCAGGAGTTCAGTTTAAAACAGTGAGGAGAGAGCGAGAGTTCAGTTTAAAACAGAGAGGAGAGGGCCGGGAGTTCAGTTTAAAACAGCGAGGAGAGAGCCGGGAGTTCAGTTTAAAACAGTAAGGAGAGAGCAGGAGTTCAGTTTAAAACAGTGAGGAGAGGGCCGGGAGTTCAGTTTAAAACAGTGAGGAGAGGGCCGGGAGTTCAGTTTAAAACAGTGAGGAGAGGGCCGGGAGTTCGCTTTAAAACAGTGAGGAGAGGGCCGGGAGTTCAGTTTAAAACAGAGAGGAGAGAGCCGGGAGTTCAGTTTAAAACAGTGAGGAGAGAGCCGGGAGTTCAGTTTAAAACAGTGAGGAGAGGGCCGGGAGTTCGCTTTAAAACAGTGAGGAGAGGGCCGGGAGTTCAGTTTAAAACAGTGAGGAGAGGGCCGGGAGTTCAGTTTAAAACAGAGAGGAGAGAGCCGGGAGTTCAGTTTAAAACAGTGAGGAGAGAGCGAGAGTTCAGTTTAAAACAGTGAGGAGAGAGCGAGAGTTCAGTTTAAAACAGAGAGGAGAGAGCCGGGAGTTCAGTTTAAAACAGTGAGGAGAGAGCGAGAGTTCAGTTTAAAACAGAGAGGAGAGGGCCGGGAGTTCAGTTTAAAACAGAGAGGAGAGAGCCGGGAGTTCAGTTTAAAACAGAGAGGAGAGAGCCAGGAGTTCAGTTTAAAACAGCGAGGAGAGAGCCGAGAGTTCAGTTTAAAACAGCGAGGAGAGAGCCGGGAGTTCAGTTTAAAACAGCGAGGAGAGGGCAGGAGTTCAGTTTAAAACAGTGAGGAGAGAGCGAGAGTCCAGTTTAAAACAGAGAGGAGAGAGCCGGGAGTTCAGTTTAAAACAGCGAGGAGAGAGCCGGGAGTTCAGTTTAAAACAGAGAGGAGAGAGCCGGGAGTTCAGTTTAAAACAGTGAGGAGAGAGCAGGAGTTCAGTTTAAAACAGTGAGGAGAGAGCCGGGAGTTCAGTTTAAAACAGTGAGGAGAGAGCGAGAGTCCAGTTTAAAACAGAGAGGAGAGAGCCGGGAGTTCAGTTTAAAACAGTGAGGAGAGAGCCGGGAGTTCAGTTTAAAACAGTGAGGAGAGGGCCGGGAGTTCGCTTTAAAACAGTGAGGAGAGGGCCGGGAGTTCAGTTTAAAACAGTGAGGAGAGGGCCGGGAGTTCAGTTTAAAACAGAGAGGAGAGAGCCGGGAGTTCAGTTTAAAACAGTGAGGAGAGAGCGAGAGTTCAGTTTAAAACAGTGAGGAGAGAGCGAGAGTTCAGTTTAAAACAGAGAGGAGAGAGCCGGGAGTTCAGTTTAAAACAGTGAGGAGAGAGCGAGAGTTCAGTTTAAAACAGAGAGGAGAGGGCCGGGAGTTCAGTTTAAAACAGAGAGGAGAGAGCCGGGAGTTCAGTTTAAAACAGAGAGGAGAGAGCCAGGAGTTCAGTTTAAAACAGCGAGGAGAGAGCCGAGAGTTCAGTTTAAAACAGCGAGGAGAGAGCCGGGAGTTCAGTTTAAAACAGCGAGGAGAGGGCAGGAGTTCAGTTTAAAACAGTGAGGAGAGAGCGAGAGTCCAGTTTAAAACAGAGAGGAGAGAGCCGGGAGTTCAGTTTAAAACAGCGAGGAGAGAGCCGGGAGTTCAGTTTAAAACAGAGAGGAGAGAGCCGGGAGTTCAGTTTAAAACAGTGAGGAGAGAGCAGGAGTTCAGTTTAAAACAGTGAGGAGAGAGCCGGGAGTTCAGTTTAAAACAGTGAGGAGAGAGCGAGAGTCCAGTTTAAAACAGAGAGGAGAGAGCCGGGAGTTCAGTTTAAAACAGTGAGGAGAGAGCAGGAGTTCAGTTTAAAACAGTGAGGAGAGGGCCGGGAGTTCAGTTTAAAACAGTGAGGAGAGAGCCGGGAGTTCAGTTTAAAACAATGAGGAGAGAGCGGGAGTTCAGTTTAAAACAGTGAGGAGAGAGCCAGGAGTTCAGTTTAAAACAGAGAGGAGAGAGCCGGGAGTTCAGTTTAAAACAGCGAGGAGAGAGCCGGGAGTTCAGTTTAAAACAGCGAGGAGAGGGCCGGGAGTTCAGTTTAAAACTGTGAGGAGAGAGCCGGGAGTTCAGTTTAAAACAGTGAGGAGAGAGCCGGGAGTTCAGTTTAAAACAGTGAGGAGAGAGCAGGAGTTCAGTTTAAAACAGTGAGGAGAGGGCCGGGAGTTCAGTTTAAAACAGTGAGGAGAGAGCCGGGAGTTCAGTTTAAAACAATGAGGAGAGAGCCGGGAGTTCAGTTTAAAACAGAGAGGAGAGAGCCGGGAGTTCAGTTTAAAACAGTGAGGAGAGAGCAGGAGTTCAGTTTAAAACAGTGAGGAGAGGGCCGGGAGTTCAGTTTAAAACAGTGAGGAGAAAGCCGGGAGTTCAGTTTAAAACAGTGAGGAGAGAGCCAGGAGTTCAGTTTAAAACAGAGAGGAGAGAGCCGGGAGTTCAGTTTAAAACAGCGAGGAGAGAGCCGGGAGTTCAGTTTAAAACAGCGAGGAGAGGGCCGGGAGTTCAGTTTAAAACTGTGAGGAGAGAGCCGGGAGTTCAGTTTAAAACAGTGAGGAGAGAGCCGGGAGTTCAGTTTAAAACAGTGAGGAGAGAGCCGGGAGTTCACTTTAAAACAACAATCTCCCAGCATCCATGCTGTCAAACCCCTCCAGAATTTTGTAGGTTTCAATGAGATCGCCTCATTCTTTTAGAGAATATAAGCCCAATTTACTCAACCTCTCTAGTTGACAACCCCCTCATCCCAGTGAACCTTCACTGTACTGCCTCCAATACAAGTATATCCTTCCTTAAATGTGGAGACCAAAACCGCACAAAGTATTCCAGATGTGGTGTCACCAAACCCTGTACAACTATATCTTTATTTCTATACTCCAATCCCCTTGCAATAAAGGCCAACATGCTATTTGCCTTCCTAATCGCTTGCTGCACCTGCATGCTAACTTTCCGCGTTCCTTGTACCAGCACAGCCAAAACTCTTTGAATATCAACACTTACAAGTTTCACACCTTTGAAAAAATATTGGCTTTTCTATACTTTCTGTTCTTACATAAGTACTGCAGAAGGTGGGTAAAGAATGAAGAAGGTGACTTATTTGTACAAACTCCCTAAGCAGGCTGTTTACAACCGTATTGCTGAGCTGTTCTTGCATTTTACTTTCAACAAAAATCAGCACTCGGGATTTCCTTGGGGATCCTCCCAATTGGTCATTGTAACTTCAGTGGAAAGCCAAAATGGATGAGTAAATAGGATGGTGCTTATCTTCTGCAGAAATGTCTAGTATAACACCTTCTTGAGTTGTATCAAGTATTCTTGTATTTCAATATCTTATGGGATGGAATATGAAGGTTTGTTCTCTGAATTCCCCACAAGCAAATTCCCTATCTTGATCTTTCGTAACGACACAGGAATATTGACTGAAACCTCACTTAACATGGTTTATCCGAGATTACTGCATATATAGCAGCTATCATAAATAAATCCCAGTATATTTAATTCTCTGGTGTTCAATGGGAACTTGCTGTCTGTCTGAAAGTCATGTACACTGACAGTCTTTAAAAGTTGTTTTAAAAGGAAATTGCTGTATTTGTATTTATGTTGTAAAGAGAAGTATCCTCCAAAGAGTGTTTAAAATAGAGATGGATCTTTGAGTTAACCGGACAGGCAGGTTATTGGCACAGGCTCTTTAATAAATTGTCACTACAGATGTGAATGGTAACCTAGCAGAGTTCTCTCCTTCAAGCCCAGGACTGCTACATCTGATTACAGACACCATTATCTAACTCAGCATAGATCAACAAAATTATAGTCAACAGAAATTAGGGGGAAATCTCTCCACAGGTTGGAGTCATACCCAGCACAAAGGCCGATGGTTGTGGTTTTTGAGGGCCAGTCATCTCAGCCCCAGGACCTGACTGCAGGAGTTCCTCAGGGTGGTTCCCTAGGCCCAACAATCTTCAGCTATTTCGTCAATGACTTTCCTGCCAAGACATGGTGGGGATGTTCGCTGACTGTACAATGTTCAGTACCTTTAGCGACTCTTCAGATACTGAAGCAGTCCGAGCCAATATGCAGCAAGACCAGGACAATGTTCCAGCTTGGCTGATAAGTGGCAAGTAACATTCACGCGTTACAAGTGCCAGGCAATGATCCTCTCCCAACAAGAGAGAAACTAAACATCTCCCCTTGACGTTCAATGGCATTACCATCACTGAATCCCCCACTAACAACATCCTGGGAGTTACCATTGACCAGAAACTGAACTGGACTAGCCATACAAATACTGAGGCTCCAAGAGCGGGTCAAAAGCTGGGGAATTCTGTGATGAGTCTATACCTACCCTGGATTTTACACAGAATTACTTGGAGTTTTTGTTAGCAGGTGTAAAGTCTGCTCAGGAGCGCAGTATTAAAGTAAACCAGCTGGAGTGTCAATGGCAACTCTGACAATGTTCAACCCTGGCCAGCAGTAGTGCTTCCCCCCTCCCAGACCCATTCCAAACATAGTTTTCCACCATCTCACCCCACTTGAGTGCACCCACCCCTTCCTTTTGGGTACCTTCCTCCAGCAATGTTTGCACCACCCACTCTTCCGGTAATGCAGCGGGGGGAAGGGTGAGCATTGTCGGGGGGAGGGGAGAGGGTGAGCATTGTCGGGGGGAGAGGGTGAGCATTGTCGGGGGGAGAGGGTGAGCATTGTCGGGGGGAGAGGGTGAGCATTGTCGGGGGGAGGGGAGAGGGTGAGCATTGTCGGGGGGAGAGGATGAGCATTGTCGAGGGGAGGGGAGAGGGTGAGCATTGTCGGGGGGAGGGGAGAGGGGAGAGGGTGAGCATTGTCGGGGGGAGAGGAAAGGGTGAGCATTGTCAGTGGGAGAGGGTGAGCATTGTCGGGGGGAGGGGAGAGGGTGAGCATTGTCAGTGGGAGAGGGTGAGCATTGTTGGGGGGAGGGGAGAGGGTGAGTATTGTTGTGGGGAGAGGAGAGGGTGAGCATTGTCGGGGGGAGGGGAGAAGATGAACATTGTCAGGAGGAGGGTGAGCATTGTCGGGGGGAGAGGGTGAGCATTGTCAGGAGGAGGGGAGAGGGTGAGCATTGTTGTGGGGTCAGGGTAGAGGGTGGGTATTGTCACGGGGTGATAGGGGTGAGCATTGTTCAGTGGGAGAGGTTGTGCGTGTTGAGCGTGACAGCTCTGTTTAAATGCAGTGAAATAGAGGCCATGGTTTTGCTGGATCCCGGCTGGAGCCAAGACCACAAGGTGCAAAGGGGCAGCGTAAAATGGTAAGTGGGTGTGGGAGAATAAAATACATCTACAGGATAACAAAGGGTTAAGTGGTTAAACCATAGTGGAATACTACAACAAAGTCTCCTTGCACCAGTAGCAGACAAACCTGCGCTGTCAGCTATTGTGAAGGAAGAAAAACAAGTATCATGAACAAGCTACCAAGAGTCCTTGAAACAAAGTTAGGATGTCTGTTATCAGCACATGAGACAGGCCCTAGTCACGCTATCTGTTGTCTGTCCAGATGACTAGTCGCCAGATGGGCTACTCAAGGTTTTGTGTAACTACTCAAGGTTTTTGCGTAATTATAAACTAATTCAGAACAATTGTATGCATGCCAAAGATAAAATTTCTATGTTATTAATTACGCATGCTTTTACTATAACTATGTGTGTACTCTGATGCTTCCTCAGAGTGCCGGCTAGCTCCGTTGTATGCTGCTGGGCTCTCCATGATATCATGATTCAATAAAGACTTCCGAGACAAACCTCCTGGGTCTGAGTGTTCACTCCGTTTTCCGCGACAGTGGGCAATTTAAATTCCAGTCACCAGTGGGCACACCTGCTCCCTCACTGACTGGAAGACCTGGGTATTAAGGTTATTTCATTGGCAGTATGCAGCTCAGCAAACTGCACACGTTCTGTTCTCTGCAAAACAAAGAACCTTGTCACATCTCAGAAACTTTCATAGGCCCTCACACACTGCACAAAGCAAGATGGTTGTTGTGGTTGGAGGTCAGTCACCTCAGTCCCAGGGCATCACTACAGGAGTTCCTCAGGGTAGTGTCCTAGGTCCAACCATCTTCATCTGCTTCATCAGTGACATTTCCCCATCATAAGGTCAGAAGTGGGGATGTTCGCTGATGAATGCACAATGTTCAGCACTGTTTGCGACTCCTCAGCAGTCATGTCCACATGCAGCAAGAGCTGGACAATATCCAGGTTTGGGCTGACAAGTGGCAAGTAACATTCATGCCACACAAGTGCCAGGCAATGACCATCTCAAACAAGAGAGAATCCAACCTTTGCCCCTTGATGTTCAATGACATTACCATCGCTGAATCCCCCAATATCAACATCCTGGGCATTACCATTGACCAGAAACTGAACTGGACTAGCCATATAAATACTGTGGCTATAAGAGCAGATCAGTAGCTAGGAATCATACGACGAGTAACTCACCTCCTGACTCCCCAAAGCCTGTCCACCATCTACAAGGCACAAGTCAGGAATTTGATGGAAACTCCTCACTTGCCAGGATGAGTACAGCTCCCACAACACTCAAGAAGCTTGACACTGTCCAGGACAAAGCAGCCCGCTTGATCGGCACCACATCCACAAACATTCATTACCTCCACCACCAATGCACAGTGGCAGCAGTATGTACCATCTACAAGATGCACTGCAGGAATTCACCAAGGCTCCTTCGACAGCACCTTCCAAACTCACGACTAATACCTACTACTATCTAAAAGGACAAGGGCAGCAGATAGATGGGAACACCAACACCTAGAAGATCCCCCCCAAGTCACTCACCATCCTGACTTGGAAATATATTGCCGTTCCTTCACTGTGGCTGGGTCAAAGTCCTGGAACTCCCTTTCTAACAGCACTGTGGGTGTACCTACACCACGTGGACTGCAGCGGTTCAAGAAGGCAGCTCACCACCACCTTCTCAAGGGAAATTAGGGATGGGCAATAAATGCTGGCCTAGCCAGCGACACCCACATCCCGTGAATGAAACAAAAAAAAACAAGAGGGCACAGATTTAACGTAATTGGCAAAAGAAGCAATAGCGACATGAGGTAAAACTTTATCATGCAGCGAGTAGTTGGGGTCTGCCTGAGAGTGTGGTCGATGCAGGTTTACAGGGAGGATGGCACTAGGATAATTGCAGTTGCAACTCACCAAGGCTCCTTCAACAGCACCTTCCAAACCCGTGACAACTACCATCTAGAAGGACAAGGGCAGCAGGATAATTATCAAGGATAATTAATGATGGGCAATAAATTCTTACATCCCATGAAAGAATTAAAAGAATGCTTCAGGGATTGACCCTAAGTCTGGTGGTTTTCATTTACAAAAATACTCTGGATTCAGAAACTCAATGAGAATTGGTGGAATTTGCAGATGATCCCAAACTAGGAGGGACAGTGGAATCAGGGAAAGCAGTTCAGAAACTACAGATTGGGCAGAATTGTCCCAGATTTGCACTCAGTGCGGTAGTGGGTGGGTAAAATGACGTTTTACCCGCCAGCCGCAATGGTGGGTTTTCACGCCGTATCGTCCCAAACCCCCCGCATGAGTTATGTGTTCCCGGGAAACACGCCGTTTCCATGGCGAGCGGGCTCTCATTCGTCCGTCACGCCATCGTCTCACCGCTTCATCACGCCGGGCACCATATTTAAAGCCCAGCCGTGCGCAGACAGCTCAGGGCTTCCAGCTCAGGACTGCTGCAGGGAAGATGTCCACAAAAGGCAAACATACTGCAGCCCCCAGGTTTAATGACGCGTCACTGGAACGCCATTTGGATGCCTTATATTGATATGCTGGTGTATTACAATGAGGTTCCTGACGTCCGATGGTGGGAAACGCGGCCCCGCCATCAGTGAGCTGAGCAGACGATCGCAAACTGGTTTCACGCCATCGTGAAATCGATCGTGCCATATTGTCCGTTCACGTCACCGAACTCACCCGATGCTGGCAGGCACAGGAAATCCCGGCCGTTGAGTTGGACAAGATCTGTAAGTGTGCAAGATGATGGCAGGTTAAATTTAGTGAAGACAAGTATAAAGTACTATGATTATGGGGAGTAGAAAGCACACAAAATCCATGAGTAGAGTTGAAATAATTAAGGATGAGACTGAGAGGGAGTTGGAAGTCTTAATGACTCAATACTCGTGTCCAACCACTGCAGAGCAATAAAATGTTGAACCACCTGGACCACAAAGAGTACTAGTCTGAGGACCTCATGTTTAAAATCTTCAGCGATCTGGTCAGATTGTATCATGAATTCTGTGCCCTGTTCTGTTCATTGAGATACGAAGGGGCCATTCAGTTGCTGGAGGCTGTTCAGATTAGAGCCAGGAGACTGATTCCTGATAAAGGCCTAGGGAGAATTGTTCTATTCAGGAGGTCTGTGAGAGGTGTTCCTTTAGAAGCATAAATGATAGTAAACTGCAAAGAAAGGGTCAACTGGAAAAACTCATTCAAAGTATGTTTTAAATGTGGTGTTAAGGTGTAAATTTAAGACCCATATCTCTCAATAATTGTTCAAGACATGGAATGGACTATAGACGGTGGGGGGAGAGGTAGAAACCCTGAAGAACAAATTGTATACTGCAATGGGGGGAGTGTAACATCTCTGGAAGTATAAACCTGGATGGTTCCTAGCTTGATATCGGGTATAACATAGGGAGGAACATTAAATATATTCAGCATAACAGAAGAGTCACAGCAGCAGCAAATGTGTAGTAGGTAAGTGCGGAACAGTGTGATAAATATTTGCAGAGTGCAGATTGCTGGATAATTTATAACAATTTATTACGGTCAGTCTCAGGAGCAGAGGTATTAATCATATCACATTGATACCCCACAGCTATTAATAATACTTGAAGCATGTTTCCAAAGAGAGAAAAAAAATCATTATTTGTGAAACTTTTAATAATTACAAGGTTTGCTCTTCCTATGGTATTCATCAAAAGAAAACCCACTATTACCACACATTAGTGTTTGTCAACAAGTTATATTTTCAGTAGTGATTTAATAGTGGAGTACGCTGCTGTAACCAGACTTTATCCACCAGTTATAAAAGCAGAAAATGCTGGAGTTCCACAGTTGTTGCCTGACTTGCTGAATATTTCCAGCATTTTCTGTTTTAATTTCAGATTTCCAGCATCTGCTTATCCTTCATCAAACACCGTGTTATACACAACAAATCATATTTTTCCAGTTAGTAACAACTCTCTGTTTGCATAATTACATAGAATTACATTGAGTCTACAGTGCAGAAATAGGCCATTCAGCCCAACTGGTCTATCCAGGTGTTTATGCTCCACATGAGCCCTCCCCCCCCTCACTAAATGGACTGAATTTAATGGCCGTGGAGGTGGCCCCTGTGCACAGGCCTGAAAGCTGGTGACAGCCTTGTCACAGCCATTTCTGTAAGTTCCAGGGCAGTTGCATGCCTGTTGGGCAATTAACTGCCTGACATCAAGGTCATTGTTGTGGGCAAGGGGAGCCCTTGTCGTGGGTGGCCTCATCATGGGCCATAGGTTGTCCAATCAGGACAGCTCCCTCCCTGAGCCTGCAAGGAGGCCGTCAGTTGTTACTGTCCAAGTGGCGTAGGGCCGCCCCCGCTGGCAGATTACCCGCAGTGGCGGGGTGAGGCCCTTTAGTGGCCATTAATTGAGCAATTAAGGGCTTCAATTGACCTCCAGTTGGGAAGTCTGTCCTCAAACTACTGTGTCCATGATTGACTTGGAGGGAGTTGGGAGGCACTCCACCCCCTACCTTCCCTCCCGCTTCTACAGCAATCCCCACCCCCCACCTCCCTGACCACCACTGAGGGTGGAATTAAATTTTGCCAGTATGTGCGCATCAAAATACTACAAACAGCAGAGTCAAACATCATGATGGCATCAAGCATCTTAGTGATGTATTATTATCTTGAGTATCTTGATCATGTCACTCAGACCAAGTCACCTGATCTGTTTGTGAACCCAGAAAATTTCTCCATCACAAGCCTCACTCTAGAACTTGAACTCCTATCCTGTGCTGACACTCAGGGCTGTACTGGTGGAGTGCAACATTGTGAGCACTTCTGTCTTTTGGATGAGATGCTTAACTGAATTCCCATTTATCTGTTTCAGTGGTTCAGGTGGATGTTGTCAAATAATTTTGTGGGGTTGTTGAGTATCTGGAAGTTCTGGTGTCCTGGGCAACATTCCTTAATCGATCAACACCCTCAGGACCAGAATACAGGTAGGTGAGGTAATTAGCCGTGGTCCATGAAGGACCATGTATATCTGTCTCCATTGGAAAGAGACCATTGGTTATAGAACCTGAGGAGCTAACCACTCTGCATCAAGTGTAGGTCAAGGCAAGGAGGCAGTCCTCCATGAACTACCACTGCTGGTTCGGGGATTGAACCCGTCTTGTTAGCTTCATTCTGCATCACACTCTAGCCAACTGAGCTAACCGATCTCCACCCCCATAGCCTTATCAGTTATGTCCTTTGATGTTTGTAGGTCCTCGCTCTGTGCATATTATGTGCTGTATTCATCCCTCAACCAACACCAACAAAAATCAGATTTGCAGGTCATTCATCTCCTTTATTGTCGGTGGGAAATTGCTGCATAAATTGTCCTCTCTGTTCCCCTACAAAGCAACAGTGACTACATCATGAAAGTCATCCATTTACTGTAAGTATCTTGGGACATCCTGAGGAATTGGAAAGGCACCTATACAAAAGCAAGTTCCTTCATTTCTTCATGTTGGATTATAAACTAGGTAAGGGGAAGAACTCATTTTGAATACTAAAAGCCCCTTGAAATTTTTCTGCCTGCATATGATTGTACACACACTTAGACAGTGTGAAATTGCAGTGCTATTTGAATGGAGTTGTAGCCTGTTGTCCTCAATTTGAACAACTTGCAGAGACATTTCCGGGGGATGTGTTTCATATCCAAAGATTCTAATTTCAGGCTAAGCATGAACAAGGTGTTGCATGATAGGGACAGCCATGTGTAAAATTCACAAAATCTCTAAACCTAGCCGAATGCAGCTGTTTAGGTGGCTACGGTAATGCTAGTGATTTAAACAGCTGGCTCTTATATTGAGTTTGGATGAGCTCTGACTGCATTTCCAGGGTCCTGCCAGTTCACAAATTTAAGTCTTAATGATAAATAGGCAATTAAATCATTCAGGCATTGTGTTTTGCTTCTATAAAGAAGAGGCCTCTCTGTCACTGTTAGTCTATAGTTCTACCAGATGCTTTGTGTTGGTGGTCCATGAACTAATAACCTGCTCCGTGTGTCTCAACTGCACTGAGCATGGTGCAGGAAAAATGGTTTCAAGAATCAGATAAATAGGGAATAATGGAGTGTTTTCCTTCAGAGTTGGTGTGAATACACCACCTGGGGCTGAGCTGCACAGATCAGGATGCTTCGAGGTTCTACCCTGGTGTGTGCTTAATTGGCTGATCTCAGCCAGTACAACATCTGGCTATCCCAGGGGCAAGGACTGGGGCTTTGCTGGGCCATGTTGATCTGTACCCGAGCTTGAGACAGTCCTTTGAGGGAGGGAAAAAACAGTGTTGCAAATCGTCCAATGAATGGGTCATATTGTTTCCACATAATAGATATTTAGGGGTAGTTACAAGGCCATCGTAGTGTGTTGCCTGCTGCACGATACATGGTGTGCATAAATACACATTCACATGTAGTTATTTAGTTATCACAAACACACTTTCTCCCATTGCCTGTAATATTTTATACATTAGTGGTAAAATTGTATCAATCAAAACTGTCCTTTTAACAAAAGCCTCCAGCCTAACATTATCCCCTCTGTTGAAATTGGCCAATGACAATGTCCCCTCTCTCAAAAGGATGGCATGTCGAATAAAAAAAATGGATAGCCTGTCCAACTAATAATATATGCAATCGGATTTAATTGAGAATCTAGTTCTGTGCACCACAGGCCGGAAGGCGATTTCACGCAGGAGGGAGCCAATTAAGGCCCACCCAGCGTGAAACGCGAGCGGCTGCGCTCAGCGCTGCCTGTGCGGGTGTTAGGGGGGGAGGATGGCGGGCTGAGCGTGAACTTCATGCAAGTGAATGCTTCGGAATCTCCCTGAAGCACAGAGCCGCCTCAGGGAGATGAAGCCTTGTAGGGAAAAAAAATAAAGAATTAAAAAATGTAATAAAATATGTCCCCTCGTGCGACTCTGTCACATGAGCAAGGACATGTTATTGATTACATTTTAAAACTTTTACTTGATTTTTATTTGCTTCAGGAAACGTCCCGCCCGTGGATGAGGTTTCCTAAAAAGTGCAAAGGCCGCTTGGCCTTTTTGCCTGCCCCGCCAACAAGTAAGGTTGGACGGGCAGCGAAAGGTTTCTTTTGATTAACTTTTTAATGGCCTTAACAGGCCTTTTAATTGTCGGAGGGCGCGCTGCTGACTCCGACGCGCGCCCCCTGACCCAAATATTGCGCAACTGCGCGTTGACGTCGGGGTGCTCGGCCAACGTCAGCGCGCGTCATTTTACACTCGTGCGGGTCAGGCGCGCGCCCGCTGAGTTAAAAATTTTGCCCTGTAGGTTCGTGTCCTGTTAGGAAGGTCATGTGTACAACGTGAAGAGTCAAGGCTGAGTAATGGGTGTTATATGTTAGATTAATATAGGTGGAGTATTCACTTGAATGCTTACAAGGTCAAGGACGAAATTCAGACAATTCTATTGCGAGGGGTTTCATCAGTGATTATTCATATTGTTAGGTGTTGAAGAAGACAAGGTGAAGCAAATGGTACATAGACTGACAGAAAGAGGAGGGTCAATGAATATTTCTCATTCCATGCTAATGTGTAAATGTGTAGAGCAGTGAATGATACCATACCATTTTAAAATAAAAGTTTGAGTTTTTACTTGCTCCCTTGTTAAATCACTCCTTTGGGCACATTTACTTCATTTAATTTCAGGCTGGTTTCTTTGAAAAAGCCTGGTCACAATGTCATTGACCATTCAGCTCATTGTGTATAAGTTATGTTCACGAGCACCGCAACCTGTACATTTTTATAGATTCATAGCACCATAAAGCACAGAAGGAAGCCCTTTAGCTCCTAGTGCCTGTGACAGTTCTTTGAAAGAGTTATCCAATTCGTCCCACTCTGGATTCTTTTCCCATAGCCTGCAGTTTTCTTTATTTTTCAAGTATATGCCCAATTCCCTTTTGAAAATAGCCATTGAATCTGCTTCCACCATCTCTTCAGGCAGTGCATAACAGGTCATACCAGCTCACTACGCATTAGAAAAAGAAATTTCATATCCCCTCTGGTTGTTTTTCCAATTATCTCAAATCTGTGTCCTCTGACCCCACCCCGCTCCTGCCGGTAGAAACCAATTCTCCATATGTACTCAAATAAAACCCCTCAAAATTTTGAACACATCTATTAAATCTCCCCTTAACCTTCTCTACTTCAACAAGATGAAGCTCAACTTCTTTAATCTCACCGAATAACTGAAATCTTGCATCCCTGGTACTGTTAGAGTAACTCATTGCACCCACTCTAAGGTCTTGACATCCTTCCCAAAGTGTGGTGCCCAGAATTGAGCACAGTATTCTAGCTGAGGCCTAACCAGTGATTGGTCTGTCCGCAAGCATTACCCAGACCTCCCTGTCGCTTGCCATTTCAACACTCCACCCTGCCCTCATGCCCACATGTCCGTCCTTGGCTTGCTGCATTGTTCCAGTGAAGCTCAACGCAAACTGGAGGAACAGCACCTCATCTTCCGACTAGGCACTTTACAGCCTTCCGGACTGAATATTGAGTTCAATAATTTTAGATCATGAACTCTCTCCTCCATCCCCACCCCCTTTCCTATTTTCCCCCTCCTTTTTGTTTTTTCCAATAATTTATACAGATTTTTCTTTTCGCACCTATTTCCATTATTTTTAAATGTATTTCCATCCATTGTTTTATCTCTACCTTTTAGCCTTTTTCAATCCCTTCCCCCCACCCCACCCCCATTAGGGCTATCTGTACCTTGCTCGTCCTGCTTTCTACCCTTAATTAGCACATTCCTTTAGATAATATCACCACCTTCAACACCTCTTTGTCCTTTTGTCTGTGACATCTTTTGGTTATCTCCACCTATCACTGGCCCTCTATCCAGCTCTTCTTGTCCCAAACCCCCCCCCCACCTTAAACAGCTTATATTTCACCCCGTTTCTATTTTTCCTTAGTTCTGTTGAAGAGTCATGCGGACTCGAAACGTTAACTGTTTTCCTCTCCACAGATGCTGCCAGACCTGCTGACTTTTTCCAGGTATTTTTGTTTTTGTTTTGGATTTCCAGCATCCACAGTTTTTTGCTTTTATTTATAAAGGTTTAGTTTTTTGCACTCAATGCCTCAGTTTATGAAGCCAAACTTATCAACTTGTTGTGACAGCTTCACACACTTGTGTATGTAAATCCCAGGTCCCTCAGACCTGCTCTGCTATTTAATAAGACCATGGCTGATACTCAGCCTCAGCCCCACCTCCCCTGCTGATCCCATAACCTTGATTTCCTTACAGTCCAAAAACCTGTCGATCTCACCTTGAATATAGTCAATGGCTGAGCATCTCCTGTCCTCTGAAGTAGAGAATTCCAAGATTCACAACTCCTCAGAGAACCAATTTCTCCTCACCTTATTCTGAAATGGGCATTCCCTTATCCTGAAACTAAACCCCCTAGTTCTGGCCTCTTTATGTAGGGGAAACAGTCTCTCAGCATCTACCCTCCCACGCCCTCCCAGAATCTTATGTGTTTCAATGAAATTACCACTCATTCTTCTAAACCTCATTATATATTACACAAGACATACAGACCATTTGGCCCAACCAGCTCACTCGAGCCTCCACCTATCTTTCCTCATCTAAGTCTATCAGCATTACCCTCCCTTCTCCCTCCTAGCCTCGCCTTAAATGCACCTACTGTATTTGCTTCAGCCACTCCCTTTGGTGATGAGTTTCATATTCTTACCACTCTGGGTGAAGAAGTTTCTTCTGAATTCCCTCTTTGATTTCTTGGTGGCTATCTTATATTGATGGCCTCTAGTTTTCCTCTTCCCAACATTGTTAGTCAGTGTCTCAAAGTATAGGCCCATTGAGGCCATCAGCAAAGCAGTTGAAGTCATTAATGGACCTGCCCGTCCGACCTTGAGGTTGGCGGGCAGGCCGGGAGCCCTGGCGGGCTTCTAAAAAAGCATGAAAACCTCATCCACGGGCGGGATGAGGTTTCAGGAGGATTTAAAAATCTCCCAATATTTTAAAATAAAAGTTATGGACGTGTCCCAACTCATGTGACAGTGTTACATGAGGGGACATGGCAGGGAAATTTTTTTCTCAGCTTGATTTAAAGTTTTAAATGGGAGCCGATCTCTCTGAGGCAGCACTTTGCCTCAGGGAGATCTGTGCTTTCTCCTGCGCATGAAAGAGTGCACCCTCGGCTGAGGGGCCCGCACAGGGAAAGCATAGCGCTTCCTGCCGGATGTCACGCTGGGCGGGCCTTAATTGGCCCATCCACGTAAAATGGCTGCGCCCGCCCCCCCCAACCGGGGGTGCCGATTGGAAGCCCACCCTCCTGCGCCCACTCCCGCACTCTTCCCCCCACCCCCCCACCGCCCCAGATGGGGAGAAAATGTTGCCCTAGGTATAGAGACCAAAACTGCATACAGTACTCCATGTGTGCTCTCCCCCAAAAAGCCTTAAACCAATGCAGCAAGATTTCATTACTATTGTACTCAACTCCTTTGCAATAAATGCCAACATGATATTTGCTCTTCGAATTGCTTGCTGTACGTCAATGTTAACTTTGGGAAAAACTTTCCCCCTGTTGGGGGGGAAATGCAGGAGCGGGCACGGGCGGGCGTGCCTCCGATCGGCTGCCATTTTATGTGGGTGGGCCAACTAAGGCCCGCCCAGCGTGACGTCCGCCAGGAAGCGCTATGCGCTCTCTGTGCAGGCGGTGGGGGGGATTCCCTCAGCCGGGAGTGGGCTATTTCACGCATGCTCATGAAAGAGCGCACTCATCTCCCTGAGGCTAAGCGCTGCCTCAGGGAGATCGGCTCCAAATTTAAAAATGTTAAAGAGACAAAAACAAAATTTCCCTGACATGTCCCCTCATGTGACACTGTCACATGAGTTGGGACATGTCCATCACTCTTAGTGAAACCTTTATTAAATATTTAAAAACCCTCATGAAACCCGCGGATGAGGTTTCACGCTTTTTCTTAAGCCCGCCAGGGCTCCCGGCCTAAGTGCAGCCTCAGGGAGATCGCCTCGACTTTTAAAAATATTAAAAATAGAAAAAGAAATTCCCTTACATGCCCCCTCACGTGACAATGTCACATGAGTTGGGACATGTTCATAATTTTCATAACAAGTTTATTACAATTTTTAAAACCCTACATGAAGCCTCATCCCGCCGCTGGATGAGATTTCATGTTTTTCTATTTGCCGCCGGGGCTCCTGGCCGACCCGCCAGCATTAAGGTTGGACGGGCAGGTCCTTTAATTGCTTAATTGATCCTGTCAATGGCCTCAATTGGACATTGACAGCTCGGCGGGCCCGCAGTTGATTTTGCTATGTCCCCGCCTTCCTGAAAACTTAAATGGGATGGGGTGATGTCGGGGGTTCTGCCCGACGTCATCCCTCGTCATTTTACATGTTGGTGAGCGGGACCCGCCCCCTGCTCGCCGATGGTAAAATTCTGCCCTATGTGTGGGATTTAATTAAATTAGAGGCAGCTGGTCTGGAGGTTTTGACTCATCAAAAGGAACTCGGTTTGAAATGCTAAATATGTAAACATGGCTGAAGTCTTAGACTGTGAAGTGAGGAGAATTTGCATTTTTAAATAATTCAGGGTAGTTTGAATTTCAAAGAGGATGTTTACACCTAGCCAGAGAAACTAGGCCAAGCAGTGTGTTTATTTTTCCCAAAGGCTATTGATAGTATCAGCACCATGAAAAGGTTTATATTATGAGAACGGTAAAGTTCCAAAGACACATGGGAACATTGGAATTTGCATTAAAAGGGAGAAACACAAATAAAGGGGAATGAGGTTACATGTTAGGGAAGGCGTTGTAAGATCTAACATAAGTGTGAGAAGTCTCCAGTATTTGTGTATTAAGCCTGCTGTCTACAGAAACTGAAGCTGGGAAAAGTCATTTTGAATTCTACTGTCCAGGGTATTGTGTTAACTTGCTGGCATCTGTTTAAAATCTATTTCTTTTAACCTTTGCCTTAATGGGGGTGTAACTGGAAGCCAGATTAATTAGGGGTTTTAGGAGTTATTATAGTAGTAACTTGTAGACCAATGTATGTGCTTGAAATAATTTCTTTTGTTAATAAATGTTTAATTTAGCTTTCTAAAAATCTCTGAAGTCTTGGTAGACTTATTAATTCTGAATTCAGGGCACGCATCTCAAAATAAAATACAAATTGCAAAACCATTGTAACCACGTGATCAAGTTTCCCTCGTGGATTTGATCCACCCAGCACACATCATCTGCCGCATCATAACAATGTATTTATCGATCAATCGAACATAGCATGTAATACACACGAGGTGGAATTCTTCTTGTTAAGATGGTAGAGAAAAGAACGAGTCGCACACAGCCTTCAAACTTAAGGTGATAACAGTTGCTGAAGACCTGCGATAACAGAGCCGCAGCATGGCTATTCAATGTTAACAAGGTAAATGTTAGGATTAGGTGAATTTCGAAGGACAAGCTAAAACGCCTAGGCAAGCTAGCTGAGGACTCCGGAAGTGGAAGAAAGGCTCAGCACCCACAGCTTGAGCAACATCTCCTGCAATGTATTCACCAACATCGAGCAAGGGGACCTGCAATCAGCACAGGAGAAATTTGTTTCAAATCTCTTCATATCACAAAAACTCTGAAACCCACAAGTACCTTTAAAGCATCTCCAAAATGGTGCTCCCTCTTCATGTGAAGGCGTGACATCCATCCATCGACACACGTGAATCGCACCAGCATGCCTTATGGTTTTGAAGGCAAGCTTTGTGAGTGCCAGTGTTATAAGGTTGCAAACCCACACCACTATAGTGCATTCATGTCGCCAACATAGATTCAGGCACTCTTCACATTTGACATTCCGTTTAGTCAAACCATTGTTCAAAGGAGAAAAATCAATATCCTTAAGATCAGCTGGCAACAAAAAGAATCATTTCCCCATCATGCTCGGGACATATGGAGATGGAACCAAATTGCTGCCGTATATTATGTTCAAACAAAAAACTGTCACCAGTAATATCACATAGCCAAAGGGTGTGATTGTCTGTGTACATGAAAAAATTTGAATGGCTGAAGGTTTGACCAAATACTGATTGCATAGCCTATGATACAAAGGCTTCTCTCAGGGCAGATCTTGTCGTTATTCCCGGGTATGACAGACCGGGTGCAAGCAGCGGAATTCAGCTGTAACCAATTATTTAAATTGTAGATGCACCAAAAGTGGAATGAGTGGCTCTATGCTGGAGCACATGCATTTATATAGGTGGGCAACCAAAAGAGACCAGACCTTCTGCTCACTGCCCAACAAAGGCTGCTATGTCATCGATCCATTCCCGATGCAGCTTGGTTTCAAGCAGTGCTGTTTCACAAATACCAATGATTGTTCAGAGGATGACATACTCTGGGATGATGTCACTGCTCAGGTCAATAACAAAATCTGCAGTGATGCCATTTGCAGTGACGATGAGAGAGGGAGAGAGAGAGAGAGAGAGAGACGATGAGGCAGTGGAGCAGCTGTATAAACTATCTGAGGACATTGATTCAGCCACAGCATTTCAAGGCTTCTACACATGTAATTAAATGTGGAAAACCTCAAAATCGACTTGTAGCTTCTTGATCATTTCTATCAAAAAATAAGTTGATAAATACTGGCTGAAAATTTTTTTTGAATTGTTACCACGTATGATACAGGCACCAACTTGGAGGATGGTGATGTCACTGAATTAGTAATTCAGAGGCCCAGGTTAATGCTCTGGGGACATGGGTTCAAATCCCACCTTGGCAGCTGGTGGAATTTAAATTCAATTAATAAATCTGGATATGAGAGCCAGTCTCAGTAATGGTGACTGTGAAACTATCATTGTTGTAAAAACCCATCTAGTTCACTAGCGTCCTTTAGGGAAGGAAACCTGCCACGCTTACCTGGTTTGGACTACAGGTGACTCCAGACCCACAGCAATGTGGCTGACTCTTAACTACCCTCTGAGATGGCCGAGCAAGAAACCCAGTTTAAAGGCAGTTAGAGATGGGCAACAAATGTTAGCCTTGCCAGTGATGCCCGCATCCCATGAAAGAATAAAACTTCCAGGCAATATTGGGGGCGGGGGGAGGAAATGTGTATTATATTTGGAAAAATTACGGTATGAGTATCTCCAGATGTGAATATTTAAGGAGCGTACTGCCAATCTCCACCTCCTGAACTCTTCTTATGAACACTTAAAGGGTCATTTGTTATCCCCCTCTTAGCTCTAGAGCTTTTAACAGATATGGGATGCACACATCTTAAATCAAACAACTTTTACAGGGTCTTCTCCGGTCCTTTGTTTCCTCTTGGATGCTTTTTGTTTGTCCTGTAGATGCTGGCCCACTTTCTGACTCATTCTATTAACCCAGGAGTCCCCCAGAGCTCAATGCTTTCTCACTCTGCCCCCTTCTCCGTATCAATGACCTCCACTCACCATTGCTCCCAATACATCATTTTACTGATGATTTCACTCTGCGTGGGCGCTCACATACTCCAGCCTTCTCACACTGTAATGGCTGAAACAGCACAGTGCGAATTTCAACACCTCACAAATAGTAGAACTCTGAGGTTTCCACCTTGGGAACTTTGATTTCTGAAGCCAGCACACTCTCAGTAGCATGCAGCAAAATCTAGTGACTCATTAAACCTTGCAGGCAGGTGATGAAGATTCTTATTTCTATGACTGCAGCTTGGAGACACAAAACAGTCTCAGGAAGGACCAATGAGAGGGAGTACATAATGAACCTCGGCAGATTTGAGTGTCAGGTAGTCCCGATGTGTAAACATAGCTTTGATGTAAGCTATTCATCTAAAAAGACATGTGTATTGCTTCCTTTTGAAAAGTATTGATAAACCAGAGTTCGAACATTCTGCAGGGAAAAAATATTAAAGGGTATTGAGAAAGAAAATTGCAGCTGTATTGCAATAAATATCTCAGATGTAGAACTAGTATTGAAACAGACATAACACAAGAAATAGGAGTAGGAGAAGGCCATTTGGCCCTTTGACCGTGCTCCGATATTCACTAAGATCATGGCTAATCTTCTACCTCAACTCCCCATATCTCTTGATTTCTTTAGTTTCCAAAAATCTAGCAACCTTCGTCTTGAATATACTCAGGGACTGAGCATCCACAGCTCTCTGAGATAGAAAATTCCAAAGATTTGTAACCCTTTAAGTGAAGACATTTCTCCTCATGTCAGTCCTGCATGGCTGCTTAATGGATTTCTGAAAGGGAAGTCATGTTTAACAAACCTGTTAGTGTTTTTTTTGAGGATGTAACTAGCAGAATAGATAGGGAGGAGCCAGAATGTGGTAAATTTAGATTTTCAGAAAGCTTTTGATAGGGTCCCACATGAGGTTAGTAGGCAAAATTAGAGCATGTGGGTGTTGTATGATATTGTAGGTGCCTACATGCCATTGTAATGCAAAGGTGTTCGGCAGAGCAAGAGTTAATGTGGGACTGGAGGATAGCACTGCTTGCAGTATTACGTATAGAGTCACATGGTAATAGGCTGAGAGAAATGGCTAGAAAGTACATTCTGGAACCAGCTTGCATGAAGATAACAGCGCCATGCATGACCATACCTTAGATCTATAAATAGTTAAAGGTTAACAATAAAGAGTTCATGTTTAAATATACATGTCTCAAGGTCTCTTCATTGAGACATCACCGTGCACCATAATACAACATGGTTGGCAGTGGTAGGGTATCAGCGCTATCATCATAGTACAACATGGTTGACAGCATTGGTCGCTTTTTCAAATTCATTTATGGGATGTGGACATTGCTGCCTAGGCCAGCATTTATTGCCCATCCCTAACTGCTTTTGAGAAGGTGGTGGTGTGCTGCCTTCTTTAACTGCTTCAGTCCACATGTTGTAGGTACACCAATGGTACTGTTAGGGAGGATGTTCCAGGATTTTGACCCAGACACAGTGAAGGAATGGTGATATATTTCCAAGTCAGGGTGGTGAGTGGCTTGTAGGGGAACATCCAGGTGGTGGTGTTTCCATCTTTCTGCTGCCCTTGTCCTGTACCATAATCCGACATGGTGATCTGTGGTGATATGAAAGGTGGCAGCTAAAGGATGAACCCAGAGCAGCATCCCAAGATATAAACATTAAAAGCAACTGAAGCCTAACTAGAGAGATGAACATATAAGAAAACTTGAAGAAAATGTTGAAGAAGCTTCACTATAGACTTAGAAGTTGAGGAATCCACCAGAGTGAGTGGAAGTTTATTGCAAGATTCCCAAGTGATGCAGAGCTAAGGAACCTGGTCAAAGGCGGGTGAGCAAAAATACAAAAATTGCAAGACCCTGAGTGACACAGTTCACAGGATGGTGAGCAAAAATACAGAAAAGTAGCTGTACTTACATTTTAGAATAGATGGCGGTCAAAGGGGCTGCAAATAAAAAACAAAGGTTTAAAAAAACTGTTAAAATCGGCTGGAAGAGTGAAAAGTTTAAGAAGAAGCTGCAGAATTTAAAAAAAGAAACCTGCAGAGTTTAAGATAGCAGTGCTGTCCCTTTAAGTTTATAAAAATGGGCACTGATCAGACTATGAGCACGCCAAAACTCCCAAAGCACGGGACATTCAAAAAACACCCGCAGAAAGAGAAAAAAAGAAAAAATTGCTCAGAAAATAAATTCTGCCTTAAAACTTAAAAAAAGGAGCCCTGAACAGAGTGCTCACCCACCGAGACTCCCAAAGCATGGAAAGTTCAAACAAAAACGTCACTGAGAGTAATAAAAGAACACCTGCTGATTGTCTTTTTGAACAAGACAAACGTTTTACAAGCTTTGAAAGCCTATCAAACAACAAAGCAGACACGATCATCAGGGAACCCACCAAAACCCGAAAAAGCATGGAAACTCACAGCACAGAAAGCTAGGGGCTCAGCAAGTGAAACAGTGCTTCACTTGCACCTCCATCAATTTGGGCTACTACATTAGCTGCTCCCAATGCAGTCTCCTCTACAATGGGGAGACCAACCACAGACAGAGTGACCGCTTTGCGGAACACATTCAGTCTGTCTGCAACCGTTACCCAGACCTTCCTGCCACTTGCCATTTTAATTTTTGAATCCTCCTTTTTAAAATAAGTATTTTTAAATTTGTTTTTATTTTTTATCCACTTATTTTCATTTTTATTCATTTATTCATTTTTAATCCCCTTTTTAAAAATCTTTTTCCATCCTTTTCCCCAACCCCCACCCCCACAGGACCATCTGTTACTTGTTCCATGTTGTTCTTTCACAGAATTCTTACCCTTGTTCTACTATTATTACATTCAGCTTTCTTACATTTACACCACCATTAGCACCTCCTTAAGCCCTTACCACTACCATTAACACTCCCTTTGTCTTTTTGTCCATGACATCTTTGTTAATCTCTCCTTAGCCCCCACCTATTGCTGGCCTTCTATCCAGCTTCACCTGCTCCACCCCCCCCCCCTTAAACAGTATAAATTTCATCACACTTCCACCTCTCTTCAGCTTTGAAGAAAGGTCTTATGGACTCGAAACATCAGCTCTGTTTCCCTCTCCACAGATTCTGTCAGACCTGCTGAGTTTTTCCAGCATTTTCTGTTTTTATTTCAGATTTCCAGCATCCGCAGTGTTTTGCTTTTTCCTTCCATGAACCAATCTGTTTGCGATCTGAACAAATAAATTTCAAAGATGACACAAAGGTACCAGGAGCAAATAACGCTCCTCAGTACTATTGTTGGCAAATCAAAGCAGGAATTGGGAAAACTCAGCCAGATGTACGACCAGGCAAAACAGCGGGCGGAAAAGGCACACAAAGAAGTTGCAACTCTGAAAGACTCCTTGAAGAATCAACATGTAGCCATGGAAAGACATGAGGAGCTACAAATGACGTTGAGTATTACTTCAGAGCAGCTGCGTTGGAATTATCAGTAGCAACGAAATGATGCACTGAAGAGTGAGTTGGCAAGAGGTCGACAAGAAAATGAACAGTTGAAAGAAAAACTGATTGTCCTTCAAGATCAAATGCAAAAGGAACGTGTGACCCATTCAGCAACCCGAAGAAATGAAGACAGTCTTAAACAGCAGAATGGAAGCACAGCAGAAGAAACAGGAAGAGACGATGCTGAATTGCAGGAAAGTTCAAGATGAAGGAAGTGAGCTTTGTAAAGAAAAGGAACACCTGTTGACAGAACTTCATGCCACAAGAATTCCTTAGGACAAGGTTTATTCCTCTGGAAAATTACAAAGAGAAGGAAAATGAATTGAACAGCACCCTGAACAAATTGAAGAACCAGTTGGCAGAGAAGACTCAGCAATGTTCTATATCCCAGGAGGAAGCCAAAAGCTACAAAGAAGAGACTGAAGGGATGAAAAAGCCATTGAATATAAAAGAGGAGGCATTGAAAGGAAACGCTGTTGAACTTTCCAAACTGTGGGCAGATAATGAAGCCATGAGTAGCACAATTACAGAACTGAAACAGATTAAAGCTTCACTGGAGACAGATCTGGCCAAAAGTAAAACAAAATGAAGGACAAGGACAAAGCTCTGTTGCAGACAGAGAAAGAAAAAACAAAAATTCGATTGGAAAATATCAGTCCGACACTGAAATACAAGGCACTAGAAGAAGGAAAAGCTGAGCTGAATGAAGATTCATAAACTTGCAAAGCAGGTTGAAAGTAAAACAGCAAACAAATGTTTGGCTGAAATTGTGAAATAAGTGGAAATGAAGGTTCCATTTGCGAATCATCAATGTCCAGCAAGAACCTGGCGGACTCCACGGAAAAAGAAAATTTGAATCCTCTCTAGGAATGAATGTGGTGCACATTCCCTGTGGAAGGAACAGGACAAACCCACAGTGTCCAAAAAAAGCAGATGTGTTGTTAATAAAGAGAAACACAACTCGAAGGAGCACAAAAAGCAAATCAAAAGGAGATAGCCAAGTGCCAGAAACACAGAGTACTACCACCTTTCCTCCAAACATGACAGAACAAGATCCCACAACCAACGGATCAGATCTAAGCTCTGCAGTCCTACCACATCCAGGCATGAATGGTAGTGGACAATTAAACAACTCGCTGGAGGAGGAGGTGCCACAAATATCCTCATCCTCAATGATGGAGGAGCCCAGCACATCAGTGCAAAAGATAAGGCTGAAGAATTTGCTCCAATCTTCAGCCAGAAATGCCGAGTGAACGATCCATCTCGGCCTCTTCTGGAGGTCCTCAGCATCACAGATGCCAGTCTTTAGCCAATTCGATTCACTCCACGTGATATCAAGAAATGGCTGAAGACACTGGATAGTGCAAAGGCTATGGGTCCTGACAATATTCCAGCAATAGTACTGAAGACTTGTGCTCCAGAACTTGCCGTGCCCCTAGCCAAGCTGTCCCAGTACAGCTACAACACTGGCATCTACCCAGCTATCTGGAAAATTGCCCAGGTATGCCCTGTACCCAAAAAGCAGAACAAATCCAACATGGTCAATTACCACCCCATCAATCTACTCTCCATTATCGGTAATGGAAGGGGTCACCAACAGTGTTATCAAGTGACACTTGCTTAACAATAACCTGCTCACTGATGCCCAGTTTAGGTTCCGCCAGGGGCACTCAGCTCCTGACCTCATTACAACCTTGGTTCAAACATGGAAAAAAGAGTTGAACTCCAGAGGTGAGGCGAGAGTGACGGCCCTTGACATCAAGGCCGCATTCGACTGAGTGTGGCATCAAGGAACCCTAGCAATACTGGAGTCAATGGGAATTGGGGAAAACTCTCCGCTGGTTGGAGTCATACCTAGCACAAAGGAAGATGGTTGTGGTTGTTGGAGGTCAGTCATCTCAGTTCCAGGACATCACTGCAGGAGTTCCTCAGGGTAGTGTCCTCGGCCCAAACATCTTCAGCTGTTTCATCAATGACCTTCCTTCTATCATAAGGTCAGAAGTGGGGATGTTCACTGATGATCAGCGCCATTCATGACTCCTCAGATACTGAAGCAGTCTATGTCCAAATGCAGCAAGACCTGGACAATGTCCACACTTGGGCTGACAAGTGACAAGTAATATTCATGCCGCACAAGTGTCAGGCAATGACCATCTCCAACAAGAGTCAATGGCATTACCATCACTGAATCCCCCACTATAAACATCCTGGGCAATACCATTAACCAGAAACTGAACTGGACAAGCCATATAAATACTGTGGCTACAAGAGCAGGTCAGAGGCTAGGAATCTTGCGGCGAGTAATTCACCTCCTGACTCCCCAAAGCCTGTCCACCATCTATAAGGCACAAGTCAGGAGTGTAATGGAATATTCCCCACTTGCCTGGATGAGTACAGCTCCCACAATATTCAAGAAGCTTGACACCATCCAGGACAAAGCAGCCCGCTTGATTGGCATCACATCCACAAACACTCACTCCCTCCACCACCGACACACAGTAGCAGTAGTGTGTACCATCTACAAGATGCACTGCAGGAATTCACCAAGACTCCTTCGACAGCACCTTCCAAACCCATGACCATTACCATCTAGAAGGACAAGGGCAGCAGATAGATTGAGACACCACCACCTTGAAGTTCTCCTCCAAGCCACTCACCATC
The DNA here is from genome assembly GCF_964194155.1 of Cetorhinus maximus. Lineage (NCBI taxonomy): Eukaryota > Metazoa > Chordata > Chondrichthyes > Lamniformes > Cetorhinidae > Cetorhinus > Cetorhinus maximus. The sequence continues at coordinate 23,079,615 of NC_135905.1, read as the reverse complement.
CTGAGTTGGAAATATCTTGCCATTCCTTCACTGTTGCTGCGTCAAAATCCTGGAACACCATCCCTAACAGCACCGTGGGTGTACCTACACCACATGGACTGCAGCGGTTCAAGAAGGCAGCTCACCCCCACCTTCTCGAGGGAAATTACGGATGGGCAATAAATGCTGGCCCAGCCAGCGAAGCCCACATCCCGTGAATGAATTTAAAAAAGAATGCGGAAGAACTATCAAGCCTCAAGACCAGCTGCATTTATAAAGTCAGAGGCTTGAGATGGAGCAGCAGGGATAGCAAGTAAAGGTTGTATGACAAATAGTTATACTGTTGGAAAGGAAAGTTTTCTTTGGAGAAGAAAGGGGGATGTTGAATGATGTTGTAAGTGCCTGCATGCCATTGTAATGTAAAGGTGCTCAGCAGAGCAAGGGTTAATGTGGGACTGGGGAATTGCACCACCCAAGGCATGCTATATAGAGTCACACAGTAATAGACGGTAACACACGGTGAGAGAACAGTCTAAAAAGTACACTCTGGAACCAGCCTGCATGGAGGTAACAGCACCATGCATGACCATACCTTGGACCTGTGAATAGTTATAGGTCAATAATAAAGGATTCATGTTTAAAGTGTGAGGTGATACATTTTGGAAGGAGTAATTTGACAAGGAAGTATTCAATGAACGGCATGACACTAGGAAGTTCTGAGGAACAAAGGGACCTTGGCGTGTGTGTCCATAGATCTCTGAAGGCGGAGGGGCATGTTAGTGGGGTGGTGAAAAAGGCATATGGACACTTGCCTTTATCAATCGAGGCATAGATTACAAAAGTAGGGAGGTCATGTTGGAGTTGTATAGAACCTTGTTGAGGCCACAGATGGAGTACTGTGTGCAGTTCTGGTCGCCACATTATAGGAAGGATGTGGTTGCACTGGAGGGGGTGCAGAGGAGATTCACCAGGATGTTACCTGGGATGAAACATTTAATTTATGAAGCGAAGTTGGATAGACTTGGGTTGTTTTCGTTGGAGCAGAGAAGACTGAGGGGCGACCTGATCGAGGTGTACAAGATTATGAGGGGCATGGACAGGGTGGATAGGGAGCAGCTGTTCCCCTTAGTTGAAGGGTCAGTCACGAGGGGACACAAGTTCAAGGTGAGGGACAGGAGGTTTAGGGGGGATGTGAGGAAAAACTTTTTTACCCAGAGGGTGGTGACGGTCTGGAATGCACTGCCTGGGAGGGTGGTGGAGGCGGGTTGCCTCACATCCTTTAAAAAGTACCTGGATGAGCACTTGGCACGTCATAACATTCAAGGCTATGGGCCAAGTGCTGGTAAATGGGATTAGGTAGGTAGGTCAGGTGTTTCTCATGTGTCGGTGCAGACTCGATGACTAAAGGCCCTCTTCTGCACTGTGTGATTCTGTGAAATATACAAGGCTCAAGATATCATTGTTGAGACATCACCGCATGCTATAATATAACAATGAGATTGAGGGAATATACTGGCATAGATTGAGAACTGGTTAATGGACAGAAAACAGAGAGTAGGAATAAATGGGTCATTTTCAAGTTGGCAGGCTGTACCTTGTGGGGTAAGACAATGATCAGTGCTTGGACCCAGCTATTCACAATCTGTAATAATGATTTGGATGTGGGGATTAAATGTAAAATTTCCAAATTTTCAGATGACACAAAACTAGGTGGGAATGTGAGTTGTGAGGAGGATGCAGAGATGCTTCAAGGAGATTTGGAGAGGATAAGTGAGTGGGCAAAAAATTGGCAGATGAAATACAATGTGGAGAAGTGTGAGATTATCCACTTTAGTAGGAAAAACAGAAATACAGAGCGTTTCTTAAATGATGAAAGGCTGTTAAGTGATGAACTTCAAAGGGACTTGGTATCCTTGTTCATGAGTCACTGAAAGTTAACATGCAGGTACAGCAAGCAATTAAGAAGACAAATGGTAAGTCGACCTTTACCACAATAGGATTTGAGTATAGGAGTAGAGCTGTTTTACTGCAATTATATAGAGGCTTGGTGACACTGCATCTGGAGTAGTGTGTGCAGTTTTGGTCTCCTTACCCAAGGAAAGATATACTTGCCATAGGAGTGCAACAAAGGTTCACCAGACTAATTCCTGGGACGGAGGGATTGTCCTATGAGGAAAGGTTAAATAGACTGGGCCTTGATTCTCTGGGGTTTAGATGAATGAGAGGTGATCTCAAACGTACAAAGTTCTTACAGGGTAGATGCAGGAAGGATGTTACCCCTGGCTATTGTGTCTAGAGCCAGGGGTCACAGTCTCAGAATAAGAGGCAGGCCATTTAGGACTGACAGGGGGAGAAATTTCTTCACTCAGAGAGTGGTGAATCTTTGGAACTCTCTGCCCCAGCGGGCTGTGGAGGCTCAATCGTTGAGTATGTTCAAGACTGAGATCGATAGATTTCTACATATTAAAACATTAAAGGATACGGGGACAGTGCAGGAAAATGATATTGAAGTAGAAGATCAGCCATGATCTCATTGAATGGAGGTGCAGACTCGAAGGGCTGAATGGCCTACTATTTCTTATGCTCTTATATTTGACCCTTTATTCTGAGACTATGACCCCCAGTTCTAGACTTCTCAGACCAAAACTATACACAGTATGTCAGGTGTGGTCTTATCAGGGCCCTGTATAATTGCAGTAAACGTCTTTATTCCTGCACTTTTAACCCCTTTATAATAACATCAGATTTGCTTCCCTAATTGCTTGCTGTAACTCATGTTAACTTTCTGTGATTTATGTACACGAGCACCCAGGTCCTTCTGAATATCAACGTTTTCCAGTCTCATTCTATTTAAAAAATATTCTCCTTTTCCACTTCACTTACCAAAGTGGATAACTTCACACTTGCTCACATTATACAGAATGTCATCTGTCATGTTTTTGCCCATTCACTTTACTTGCTCATATCTCTTTGAAACCTCTTGTGCCCGCCTTACAGCTTACTATCTCTCCTAACTTTGTATCATCAGTAAACTTGGATTCATTGCATTCGGTCACCTAATGTATTGTTAATAGCTAAGGCCCGGGCACTGATCCTTGGCCCCACTAATTATAATTTGCCAACCCGAAAATGACCCGTTTATTCCTGCTCTCTTTTCTGCCCATTAACCTATACTAGTATATTTCTCCCAATACCAGGAGCCCCCATTTTGCATAATAACCTTTTTGTGAGGCACCTTATTGAATATGTTTCGAAAATCCAAATGCACTACATTCCCTTATCCACCCGACAAATAACAATCTCAAAAATATTTTACCAGATTTGTCAAGCATGATTTCCTTTTCATAAATTTGTGATGATTCTGCCCCAGCATATTACGATTTTCTAAGTGCCCTGTTATCGCATTCCTAATAATAGACATGAGAACAATGCGTTGAGTGATCTTCTTCTGTGCTAAAACCTCCATGGTTCGATGTTCAATGCAAATCATGCATACAGTTCCCCTCTTCAGTCACTCCACTCTGAATGACTTCCAAATTCAACCATAAAGTGACCTGGCTTAATTTTCCAGAGTCCAGAGTCACACGTCTGCAAACACTCTGTACGCTGTTCATGTCTTATGGGGAATAAAATATTTTAATTTAATCCCAGTGTACTTTAAGTGATTACCTATCACTGGGGTAGAAGTATCACAAATTGCAATGCATGAGTAAATAAATTGTATATAATATGGATGAATATATAAAACTTACGCACTGCAGTCTGAATGCAGCCTCTCTTTGTAAGCTATTTTTCCATTTACCAAAATTTAATTACCTTCACAGCTTTGCTGATTTGTGTTTAGTTTAAGTTGGTAATTGCCAAAAGCTAGTCTCGGTAATAATGACCATAAAACCATTGCTGATTGTTGTAAAAACCCATCTGGTTCACTAATGTCCTTTAGGGAAGGAAATCTACCATTCTTACTTGGTCTGGCCGACATGTGACTCCGGACCCGCAGCAATGTGGTTCACTCTTAAATGCTCTCTGAAATGGCCTAGCAAACCACTCAGTTGTATCAAAACTGCTAGAAAGTCTACAAAATGGATTGAAACTGAATAGATCACCTGGCATCGACCTAGGCAGCGGAAACAACAATGGAAAACCTAGCCCTGTTGACCCTGCAAAATGCTCCTTACTAACATCTGGGGGCTAGTGCCCCACAGACACGCCAAGCCACAACCTGACGTATTCATACTCATGGAATCATAGCTTTAAATGTGACAGACACCACCATCCCTGGGTACTTCCTGTCCCACCGACAGGACATACCCAGCAGAGTTGGCGGCACAGTGGTATACAGCCGGGAGGGAGTTGCCCTGGGAGTTCTCAACATCAACTTTGGACCCCATAAAGTCCAGAGCAACAGGTCAAATCATGGACAAGAAAACCTGCTGATTACCACCTACCGCAGTCACCCCCCCAACCCAACTGATGAATCAGTGCTCCTCCATGTTGAGCACCACTTGAAAGAAACACTGAGGGTGACAAGGGTGCAGAATGTATTCTGAGTGGGGGATCTTCAGTGTCCACCACCAAGAGTGGCTCAGTATCACCACTACTGACCGAGCTGGCCGAGTCCTAAATGACATAGCTGCCAGACTGGGTCTGCGGCAGGTGGTGAAGGAGCCAACAGCAGGGAAAAACATACTTGACCTCACCCTCTCCAACCTGCTTGTCACAGATGCATCTGTCCATGACAGTATCAGTAGGAGTGACCACTGCACAGCCCTGGTGGAGACAAAACCCTGCCTTCACATTGAGGATACCCTCCATCATGTTGTGTGGCACAACCACAGTGCCAAATGGGATAGATTTTGAACAGACCTAGCAGCTCAAGACTGGGCATCCATGAGGCTCTGTGGGCCATTGGCAGCAGCAGAATTGTACTCAACCACAATCTGTAACCTCATGGCCTGGCACATCCCCCACCTTACCATTACCATCAAGTGAGGGGATCAATCCTGGTTCAATGAAGAGTGCAGGAGGGCATGACAGGAGCAGCACCAGGCATACCAAAAAATGAGGTGTTAACATGGTGAAGCCACATCACAGGACTAGTTACATGCTAAAGAGTGAAAGCAGCATGCAATAGACGGAACTAAGCAATCCCACAACCAACGGATCAGGATCTAAGCTCTGCAGTCCTGCCACATCCAGTCGTGAATGGGGGTGGACAGTTAAACAACTCACTGGAAGAAGAGGCTCCACAAATATCCCCATCCTCAATGATCGGGGAGCCCAGCACATCAGTGCAAAAGATAAGGCTGAAGCATTTGCAACAATCTTCAACCAGAAGTGCCGAGTGAATGATCCATCTCGACCTCCACCGGAGGTCCCCAGCACCATAGATGCCAGTTTTCAGCCAATTCAATTCACTCCATGTGATATCAAGAAATGGTTGAAGCCACTGGATACTGCAGAGGCTATGGGCCCTGACAACATTCCAGCAATAGTACTGAAGATTTGTGCTCCAGAACTAGCTGCGCCCCTAGCCAGGCTGTTCCAGTACAGCTACAACACTGGCACCTACCTGGAAATGTAGAAAACTGTCCAGGTAGTCAACAGAGCTGGGTTTGCCATTGTCCACAAAAAGCAGGACAAATCCAACCTAGCCAATTACCATCCCAACAGTCTATTCTTGATCATCAGTGAAGGGCTGGAGAGAGTTGTCGACAGTGCTATCAAGCGGCACTTACTCAGCAATAACCTGCTCAATGACGCTTAACTTGGGTTCCACGAGTGTCACTTAGCCCCTGACCTCATTATAGCCTTGGCTCAAACATGGACAAAGGAGCTAAACTCAAGAGGTGAGATGAGAGTGACTGCCCTTGACATCAAGTCCGCATTTGACAGAGTGTGGCATCAAAGAACCCTAGCAAAACTGGAGTCAATGGGAATCAGGAGGCAAACTCTCTGCTGGTTGGAGTCAGACCTAGCACAAAGGAACATGGTGGTGGCCTTTGGAGGTCACTCATCTCAGTTCCAGGACATTCACTGCAGGAGTTCCTCAGGGTAGTGTCCTAGGCGCAACCATCTTCAGCTACTTCATCAATTACCTTCTTTCCATCATAAGGGATGTTTGCTGATGATTGCACAATGTTCAGCAACTCATCAGATACTGAAGCAGTCTGTGCCCCTATATAGCAAGACCTTGACAACATTCAGGCTTGGGTTGATAAGTGGCAAGTAATGTTCATGCCACACAAGTGCCAGGCAATGACCACCTCCAGCGAGAGAAGATCCAACAGCTCCCCATGACATTCAATGGTATCATCAACACTGAATCTCCACTATCAACATCCTGGAGGTTACCACTGGCCAGAAACTGAACTGGCCCAGCCATATAAATATAGTGGTTACAAGAGAAGGTCAGAGGCTGGGAGTTCTGAGGAGTGTAATTCACTTCCTGACTGCCAAAATCTGTTCATCATCCACAAAGCACAAATCAAGAGTGTGATGGAATACTTGCCTGGATGAGTGCAGCTCCAGCAACATTAAAGAAGCTCAACACCACCAAGGACAAAGCACCCCATCCACCACCTTCAACATCCACCCCCTCCACCACCGACACACAGTAGCATCAGTGTCTACCATCTACAAGATGCACTGCAGAAACTCACCAAGGTTCCTTAGATAGCAACTTCCAAACCAATGATCACTACCATCTAGAAGGACAAGGGCAGCAGACATGTGGGAACACAGCCACCTGGAAGCTCCCTTCCAAGCCACTCACCATCCTGACTTGGAAATAAATTCACATTCCTTCACTGTCGCTGGGTCAAAATCCTGGAACTCCCTCCCTAACAGCACTGTGGGTGTACCTACACCACATGGACTGCAGCAGTTCAAGAAGGCAGCTCACCGCCTTCCCAAGGGCAACTAGGGATGGGCAGTAAAAATCCTGGCCAACGAAGCCCACATCCTGTGGAAGTATGACAATAATAAATAAATGGCTCTGAGAAGGGGGAATTGACAAATAGTTGGGTTGGAGTAAGGAAATTGAGACTTTTTTTTGTATATTTTGAATTAGAGGAAAATACTTACAGGAAGGAAAAGTCCTGAGCAACACTAGAAGTGGGGAAAAATATAAAATCTGAGGAGGCAAACACTACCAAGTACTCAGCAGGATAGAAATAGTGCAAAATGCAAAAATAATAATAGTAACAGTAATATAAAGTACAAGAATTATACAGTAACACAACAATGTAGCAATGGTGCAACAAAACAGAAAAAAATCCAATAATTATGAAGCACTAATAAAGAAAGAATGCAACAATTACAATAATAACACGGCAATAAAACAGTAATAATGCAATAATTACTGTCATAATGCAGCAATAAAACAGTCATAATGCAACAATTACAGGAATAATACAGCAATAAAACAGTAATAGCACAGCAGTAAAACAGTAATAATGCAGCAATAGGTTGGGAACAGCCAAAGTCTTCAGGCAAATATATTAATCAACAATAATATTGCAACAGCATTGCAGCATGATTCTTGGGAAGAATTGACAAGAGGCTTTTAGAAAGCAGTTCAGTTCAGTTAAGCTCCGCGCTGGCAGTAGTAGTTGGGGCTAGGGCAGCAAATCGTGGCTTTAACAGCAGGAAAAATCTTTGGCGTGCAGCAGTTTATTTCATGCCTTTAAAGAGACTAACTTAGATTACATGTCATGGGCAATAGTTCTCAGAATTCCATTCAAGATGTGAACTCCACAGAACCCAATGGAAGTGTCGAAGAGCCCAGGGTTGTGAAAAGCGAGTTTAGGCCAGACATTGTGGCACACACAGAAAAGGATTGCCAGCTACAATGGTTTGCAAGGAAGGGTGAATGAGGCTAGGGCACCAAATTAATTTAAGAAACAGCTGGATGCTGCAGATGGGGAGACGGTAGGGGCAGCAGGTCGAATAGGCTGAAGGACTTCCATCTATCCGAACAGATCATGTGAAGCACTACCCACCTTCCAGTCCTAATGAGAATGAATAACAGTAGGTAGATGTATTTAGAAAAACAATTAATGATAATGCGAGAGTACACCACAAAGTGAATATATCATGATGTGTGATTTATGTCCCGCTTTGAGCTGGATCATAATTCATTCCAGCACATGTGAACTACACAGTCAGCACCATGAACAGAATATAAATCCGATTTCTTGGCTGCCCTTAACACATCCTCTTTATTCTTCTTGATCTCTGTGAAGTTGATTACCTCCAAGTACGGCACAAGATTTAATCAATTAAAAATCTTAGAGGTAACATTTTTTGGGGTAAAGCTGATGAATTTTGTTTTAAGATTTCTATTCACCATATGATCTTGGCATGCCCCTTCGTTAAATGTGTAAAATAGGAGTGAACGTATTGGTAGAAGGTGCAGGAGCTTGAGCTATACATTAGCCAATCTTTCTGAGCTAAATGCCACTGCATTTCACATTCCATTGATCCGCTCGGGTAAACTGTGAAGTATGACGCTCCAGAAACCAATTTCAAGCACATTTTACAAACACATGTCATTAACAAAATAGTTCAAAGAAAAGAAATGGATTAAGTAACGTCAATATTTGTATTCATTCCTTTGCCTTTGCTTCCAAGGGACAATTCAAATTAACTACAAGTCGTATATCCTTTTTCCAAACATCTGAAAACCAAACACATCCAAAAGCTGAACGATGTTTTGAATGGCTATGCTAATTAAGCAACGTAGTGTTATATTACGGGTGTAATAAATGTTAACAGGCAAGAAGTAGGGTGTGCGAGAGTTGGCAAATGGGGAAACCACCTAGTATTTGTAGACTATAGCCAGCCTAGGCTGAGGCTATTGTAATGTAAGTAGGTCTAGGCCTGAAGCATATACGGTAGATCCAAACAATGAGAATATCTGAATACCGAAAAGCAATCGGCCCTAAGGGTTTTGGACAAAGGATACTCGACCTGTATAGTGATGCAAATGTAGAGATCCAATAGAACTGTGATGGTTGGAGGAGGAAGGGTATCAGAGGGGCCGGGAGGTCCAAAGGACAGTGACAGATTTAAAGTTAGTGGGGCCCTGAGCTCAGCTTCATTTTTGGACCCTCCCCCACCCCTCGGAGACAACCCATTGGTTATTTCAGCGGCTTTTTCACAGTCACATAGCTACTTCTGCACACTACCATATAACCTCAGTTTCACAAGCACAGTATTCGAGTCTTCACTGATTTTACAATCCTGAATTCATCACGTACTCTCTCATGGCAAATATATGCAATGTGATTTTTTTTAATGTATCATAAAATGACTCTTTAATCCCTGGAGCCCCCCCCTTTTTTTTACAGTCGCTGGGGGAATAGTCCTTCTCTGAGTAAATTGATAATCAAGTCTTGTTCACCTGTCTCACTGTCAAGAGCATCTGATCGCGATTTGCCTGGTAAAAGCTGCAAAGTAAACAGGACAACTCCGAGCTGGGGCCACTCCGAGCTGGGGCCACTCTGAGCTGGGGCCACTCCGAGCTGGGACCACATCAGGTTTGGGCTACTCCGAGCTGGGACCACATCAGGTTTGGGCTACTCCGAGCTGGGACCACACCGGGTTTCGGCTACTCTGAGCTGGGGCCACTCCGACCTAGGCTGCTGCACCAGAGGGATCACTCAGCTCCGCCTGAGATTGTTGATGCTTTGCTAGTTGAACAACCTGCCTGTTGCTCCACCTTCCAGGAGGAGGAATTTGCAGTTCTCTCCGCACTGGGGATGTTCGGGGTGTCTTGCTCTGCGATGGGGACATTGTGCCTGTTTGTTTGTCTGTCTGTGTGTGTGTGTGTGTGTGTGTGCCTGCACTGGCAGCAAAGCTAATCCTTCTCTCTCCAAGCGGCATTAAAGAATGAGAAAGTGCAGAGTTGGCGGGGAGGATGAGTAAACCCAGCTCGATGATGCAAAATGCAGAAAACCCATCCTCACCATCCTGTGCTCGGGATTGTAGAGACAGGTGATGAGGGTATAGAGAGAGAGATTTACAGAGAGATCCTGTGCTCAGTATAGTACTGGCTTTATTCTGAGATTCAGAACTTTGTAGAAAACAAAATCCTTGCAGACTGTTACTCAGAGATGTAAGTTTTTTTTTTAAAGAAATTGCTGGTTGCTGCATATTATTTATTGAAGTTGGGGTTGGGGAATTGAGCTTTTTTATTTTCGCAGTTTCATTCACAAGGATAAAACCTCACCTCAGTTTATAGTTCTGGGCATTGAAAGGAGATTTTGCAAGGGTTACTGTTCCCCATTGAAATGGAGCCTGTGTGAGAGGATTTCAAGAGCAGATCATTCTAATATAGGGCGATGAGCACACTCAAGTCTGTTTTACACACAGGGAGCTGTGTGATGCTCGGAGCTTTGAACACCCCATTTCCAGCGTCTCTGCATATGGTGCTCGGGAGAACCTCAGTGGACCCTGTACCAGTGTTATGATCCCCAGCTGATGTTACTACTGGACAAGTCAGATCTCAGGGTGGAACCCAGCTCGATAGATCCTAACTTTTATTTTTTTGTTTAGGAACATGGAGGGTGGCTACTGAACAGAGTCACAGGAGTCAGCTGATGAACTCTTAATGAAAGAATAAAACATTTATTAAACAAGAAAAGATGGTCTATATTATAATACTCCTTCACCCACAACTAGATCTTTACAGATATATACAGATTTGTGAGGATAACGCAAGTCACAAAAACTATCTTATATTCTAATGTTCACAGGAAGAATACAGTCCATGTAAACCAATAGGTGACCTATGGTCAGACATAATAAGCTCTGAAACCAAGTGACAGATGCAACCCAAGCAGATGCTGTGGATCCCTCATCAATCCCCCCACCCCCCAGACACTTGTCACACTGTAAGCCAACCAGTCCCACTGAACTCCACCTTTCACATGGGGGTTTTCAACCTTCCCTCTCGAAGAAACTGCTTTGGGAATCCTCTCCCAAACAATGCTTTCTCTCGGGTGCCTTCCACAAGGGTCCATCTCCAGGGTTTCAAGCTCTCCTTCCGATGTTCCTCTGCCCTGGATCGCCACGTGCATTTAAGCTTCCTTCCGTGCACTCTCTCTCTCTGACTCAGCCACGCCAACAGAACACCACTGCATCACATGCACATGGGAAAGGGTTACAGAACTTCACCTGTCTCCTTGGATCTTCTGGCTTCTCATAAGCTGATTTTGCTTTAAGTCTGTGTCCTGCAGCTTTCTCCCTTTAAGCTTGGAGCCTTCCTCTCTGCTCCTTGTTTTCACCTGCACTGAACAGGATCTTGTTCCAAATTCCTGACATTGTCCTTTAACTTAACTTAAGGGGTTTCTTGGAGCCTTTCTCTTTTTCCTGCAGTTCCCTCTCCCAGTAAACTGTTGACAACTTGGTATCTCCCTTGAAATCCAGAACTCACTTGAAATTCACTGTTACTTTAACTTCAGAGCAATTTACCTAAGGTTCTTGGACTTACTTTCCTCAGCAATCTGCTAGTATGTCAGTGAGAGAGACTGAAAATGCTTCCTCCACCTTACAGCGCAACCACCAACAGAACTCAAATGCTTTCGGTTTCTCTGTGACCCTGCGTGGACCTCCTGCTGCTAGACAACAGCTCAGTTTTTTTTCTACCTTGTGTTTGTTTTAATTCCCCTTCAAGACTAGTAAAACCTAATTAAAATGCAGGCATCTTTTACAGTGAAACTGAAACTCAAGTGCCTCTCTTCCTTAACACACAAGTACAGGTATACAAATTTAACTGTAACTTAAAGCTAAAATTCATTTCTAACACCCACAAATACAAACATAACTTACTTAAACTATCTCTACTTCTGAACACCAGCCTTAAATTCATAGTTGCAGCAATTTTCCGCTTGAGGACTCACTCATCATTTTGGGCCCCCCTTCCTAGCAGCCCCTGTTGTTTGGGGGCCCTGTGGCATGGCGCGGTGAGTTTCACTGTAAATCCGCCACTCCCAAAGGGTGAGAGTGGAGTGAAAAGATATAATGGAGAAGAAATGCATCCATCTGGCCTGTTACTGTGCCGGTGATATGTGTATCATTTTGTTGCTGTGCTGGTGATATGTGTATCATTTTGTTGCTGTGCTGGTGATATGTGTATCATTTTGTTGTTGTGCTGGTGATATGTGTATCATTTTGTTGTTGTGCTGGTGATATGTGTATCATTTTGTTGCTGTGCTGGTGATATGTGTATCATTTTGTTGTTGTGCTGGTGATATGTGTATCATTTTGTTGTTGTGCTGGTGATATGTGTATCATTTTGTTGCTGTGCTGGTGATATGTGTATCATTTTGTTGCTGTGCTGGTGATATGTGTATCATTTTGTTGCTGTGCTGGTGATATGTGTCTCATTTTGTTGTGAGGGAAGGAGGAAAGAGGCAAATAGAAAGTCGATGTATTTATTACAGAATTGTATCCAGTCCAGTAATTATCACAAATTACTTATTTTTTTCAGGCTGGGTACTGATGTTTTTGAGGGAAATACAGGAGACAATTTGTGCTCAGCAAGATTCTGCAAACAGTATTAACATAAATGAACAGTTCTCAGTTTTCTTGTTGGATGTATGAGTTTATGTTTTGGGGGATCTGACGGTGATGTTTTTTTATAGCACTTCGTGCATTGGGAATAGAGCAATGAATGAGTGTCCATTACCCCAGTGGCTACAACTTCATAAATATCTAAATCATTGGAACTCAGAAGTTAAAGCATGTGTACTTGTTCCTTGTTGTAGTCGGGGGTAACTCAGTGTCCTTCAATGTACCTCTCATTACCTCTCTCAACACCCACCCAGCACGCAGAATTAACTTCAATGTCAGCTGCTGTGATGTCCTTGGCATCATTGTTCCCACTGTATGATCTTACTCAGATACAGAAGGTTTTTTTTTGTGTTTTCTCATCTACCAAACCTCAGATTAATGTGTGTGGGTTATGTTTGTTCTGTGTTAACAAAATGAAATGAAACTAGGGGCAGGACTTTTAGGCCCGCGTGCCCGGGAGTGACCGGGGAACGGAGCGCTGCCCATGAGTGACCCCTGACCGCGATTTCATGCTGGCTAGCCAGTTAACGGCCTGCCAGTGTGAAGCACGTGCTGACATGCTCAGCGCTGCCAGGGTGGGGGTTGGAGGAGGGCGGGCGCTGATGTAAGCGCGGGCGTGAGCGAGCGCTGAGTGAAAGCTCCCTGAAGGTAGAGAGCTGCCTCAGGGAGCCGAAGACTTGAAAACCAATAAATAAAGATTTTAAAATCTGGAGAAAAATGTCCACGCATCAGAATCAGTCACCTGAACATATACATGATGAAAATTCTGTCCGTACATTTTTATTTTTAAAAATTTTGTTTTATTTTTATTTCATCAAAAATGTGAAGTCCACCTTGGCAGATTCACCCGTTCGTCAGCCATAAGGTTGGACGGACACAATTGGAACTTTAATGGGCTTAATTGTCCTCTTACGTTTCAATGGATGGACTTCCGATTTGCGTGTGCCCGCTGACCAAAATATCACACGAGCGCAGGATGACATCGGGACACTCGCCCGATACCATCATGCGCTACTTTATGCTCAAGCGGGTCGGGTGCACATCTGCACGCTGAGCTAAAAATTCTACCCCGATGTTATTTCAGTTCAATCATGCAGTTAATTTACAGGGGCGTGCTATATGTTAATTTACAGGGGCGTGCTATATGTTAATTTACAGGGGCGTGCTATATGTTAATTTATAAGGGCGTGCTATATGTTAATTTACAGGGGCGTGCTATATGTTAATTTACAGGGGCGTGCTATATGTTAATTTACAGGGGCGTGCTATATGTTAATTTATAAGGGTGTGCTATATGTTAATTTATAGGTGTGTGCTTTATTTGTTATAGTGTTGTGCTATATTGTAATTTATAGGGGTGTGTTATGTGTTAATTTATAGGGGTGTGCTATATGTTAATTTACAGGGGTGTGCTATATGTTAATTTACAGGGGTGTGCTATATGTTAATTTATAGGGGTGTGCTATATGTTAATTTATAGGTGTATGCTATGTGTTAATTTATAGGGGTGTGCTATATGTTAATTTATAGGTGTATGCTATGTGTTAATTTATAGGGGTGTGCTATATGTTAATTTATAGGTGTATGCTATGTGTTAATTTATAGGGGTGTGCTATATGTTAATTTACAGGGGTGTGCTATATGTTAATTTATAGATGTATGCTATGTGTTAATTTATAGGGGTGTGCTATATGTTAATTTACAGGGGTGTGCTATATGTTAATTTATAGATGTATGCTATGTGTTAATTTATACGGGTGTGCTATATGTTAATTTACAGGGGTGTGTTATATGTTAATTTATAGGTGTATGCTATGTGTTAATTTATAGGGGTGTGCTATATGTTAATTTACAGGGGTGTGCTATATGTTAATTTATAGGGGTGCGCTATATGTTAATTTATAGGGGTGTGCTATATGTTAATTTACAGGGGTGTGCTATATGTTAATTTATAGGGGTGCGCTATATGTTACTTCATAGGGGTGTGCTATATGTTACTTTATAGGGGTGTGCTATATGTTAATTTATAGGGGTGTGTTATATGTTAATTTATAGGGGTGCGCTATATGTTAATTTATAGGGGTGTGCTATGTGTTAATTTATAGGGGTGTGTTATATGTTAATTTATAGGGGTGTGTTATATGTTAATTTATAGGGGTGTGTTATATGTTAATTTATAGGGGCGTGCTATGTGTTAATTTATAGTGGTGTGTTATATGTTAATTTATAGGGGTGTGCTATATGTTACTTTATAGGGGTGTGCTATATGTTAATTTATAGGGGTGTGTTATATGTTAATTTATAGGGGTGCGCTATATGTTACTTTATAGGGGTGTGCTATATGTTAATTTATAGGGGTGTGCTATATGTTAATTTATGGGGGTGTGTTATATGTTAATTTATAGGCTTGTGCTATATGTTCCTGACTAAAATGTCCTTTTGTGCCAATGACTGAAAGTGAAATAAAATTGCTCCATCAATGATAATTCAGTTGATTTGAATACATTAGATGATATAATGCAGCAAGGAGCACAATGTGGACACTTTGGCCCAATCCTCCGGTCTACAGGTCATTGGAGACCAGACATAGACCCAGATGCGCAATGGGACCCACCAGAGTCCTGACACACTGACTCCATGGGAATTTCCCAGGAAGTCTGAACTTCCAATGGGCAATTCCTCTGCTTCCGTGGGCCCTTGGAAAATGTCTGTGACTCTGAGTTTCAGCCAGAGACTTTGGACAGCTCCAACTTACTCACCTGGATAGTTACCCAGGAAACATTTGACACACTAAATCCTAGTCTAAATCCTGGCTAACTATGCAACTGAACCCCCCACCTCCCAATCACTCACATTGACATACCCCTGTGACCCGACTACCTGCCTGACCCGACCTGACTAGCCCCCCTCCACCTGACTACCCTCCCAACCCGACCTGACTACCCCACCTACCCACTCATCCACCCCCTCCACCTGCCACCCTACTACCCTACCACGCTATCCACCTGCTACCCAACCCACCTACCACCCTACTCACCTGTCACCTCACCCACTTGCAACCTTACCATCCGACCCATTCATTCATTCACCCATTCACTAACATTCACACTGGACATTTAAACTTACCTTACAGCATCTAGCGCTGTAAAAGTTGGGCATGTCTTCTGCACTGATTCTCATCGCTGCTCTTTGCGAGGATTCCTGCATCGAGGGAGTTCTTCTGCGTTGTGGATCGGAAGTTTGGCCATCAGAAGTTAAATGTATCCACATAAGTGAGTATTTTCTGTTTGATCAGCACCAATGAAACTAATCAGACTGAAGACTTGGGCCATCGAGGAAATTCAACACAAAGTTTGAGCAATATCTCGCGATGTTGGCCCAGATCTTCTGGTCTCCAGATCATCAGAGACTGGACATATGACCCAAGATGAGACCAGGCAGGAAGACCTTGGCATTCAGGTGTGGGGTGAGGTGCACCCTCCAGAATGCATCAATCACAGAGTGGCCATTGCCACCGAGGGGGTCCCTTTCTGACATCAGTAAAGTGCTAGCTTGGATGGAACTGGCTCTTAATTGGCCACTTAATTGGTTTAATTAGTTGCCAGAAGACATTGGGCTCCCCTCTTGATGCTTTGTGCATTTTACATTTAAAGACCCGCATGAAACCTCATCCCGCCCGTGGATGAGGTTTCATGGTTTTTCTGAGGCCCGCCAGGGCTCCCGGCCTGACCGCCAACACCAAAGGCTGGACGGGCAGGTCCATCAATGAGGCTAGTTAGTTTCTCATTGACAGTTCTGAACTGACAATCTAAATGATGCGGAGTGACGTCGGGACGCATGCCCGACATGTACCTGTCTCATTTTACTCGTCGGCAAGCAGGCCCCGCCCCTGCTCACTGACCAGGGTAAAACCTGCCCCTGATAATTTTGCATCAGTATTCAGCACGTTGGTATGGTATAGATCATTTGTTGCATTCAATTACATTAATAAAGTGTCTCTAGATTGTAAACTGAACTTCCTTGAGCCAGGAAATGATTTCATTGTCATTGAATGTATAAACTCTGCCAAACACTCATTATAGAATAATGAATGATCAGAATCGAAGTACTGGGGAATATATGGTCCCAGTTTGGCTTGTGGCTCTTCGCTCTCAACCGCCAGCCAAAGCTTCCTCTGCAGTTAATGGACTGATCAATCCACATAATAGAATATGTCTTCAATATGCTGAAGTTTGTAAGCCTGGATATAATATTGCATTTTGTAGTTGTTGATTCCTCCAGCAATCCTAGTTTGCGTGGAAGTTTCCCAAGAGATGGCTGTGGGTGGATTTTGTTTCACAACATTTCAAAATTACCTTCAAATGCAGTTCAAAATACATTTCCCCTCACTAAAATGGATAATTTACCCTTCATAATCAATACAAGTGGTTGGGAAATAAGAATTCCACCAAAATATTGAGCGTTAATAACTCTTGTCTCATAATCGGCCTTCAGAGGCAGTGCAACCTTTTCAGTAAATGAACCGAGATTAATTGAACTCAATTTCTAGCCTCCAAAAGCAGGGGTGTTAACTCTATTGTGTGTTATCTTTACAGCTAGAGCCAGCTTCTAAAAATAGCTCGGCAAAGTTCCATATTTCATATGGAAAATTAAATATTCAATCAAAAAGTTAATTGTTGGAAAGGGACCAAAAGGGAGTCTGTGAGTGGTGCAGTCAACGGTCTGTGGATTTTCCAGAAACAGACCTTGAAATGGGGTTTAAAGTGAAAACCCGTGTCTCAGGGAACACTGTCCAGCTGGCCCATTAAAGTCAACAGACCCAACACATCTCGTTGCAGAGGACTTGACTAGTTTCCAAATTGTGAGCTTTGAAATGAGGGCAGGCTGAGAATATCAGGCTTTTGGCTACCACCTTTGCTGAAAGTGGTTGATGTCAGGTCAAAGTGGCAGCCTCTCTGTTATTATCAGAAAGTGGCTGTCTGGCACCAGAGTCAAGATCATAGCAACTGCCCGACATTGGAGGTGCAAAATTATAAGAAAATCGTTTGAATTTGCTGCATTAAAAATAAGCTGACGGGCATGTTAATTTCCATGGTGAGCAAGTGCTCTTATGTGGTTTTTACATGAAGCATAGACATCAGAGAGCAAACAAGCAGAGGAATTACAAAGCTGCTGTGAGGGTTTCAGATAAGGCCAGAACCATAGCCTTATATCTCCGTTGGCCACTTTAAGTGCATGCACAAAGCCTGGGCAAGGGGAGTAGGACAGGGTCGGGAGAAAAGAGGAAGCGCATTCAACAGTTAAATGGATATTTCCATTAACTTGCTGATACTAATTGGTGTTAATATTCTAATTAAGGATTTATCTACTGTTGGGAGGATTTTATTTTAAAGAAAAAGACACAATTTCTAATGCCTTTTTATTCTGGCTGGATTTTTAATAAACTGTAATTCCATCAAGACAATGGAAAGACTGCCAGCCACCGAATATCTAACTTGCATTCACCCTTAAGTGGGATGAAAATGAACAGACTCTCAAAAGCCTCCACCTCCACCCCAGGGAGCATGAAAGACCCAATCTCCTGTCGACTTTTATACCATTACTCTTCAAAAATTTCTGAGATGAGACATCAAGAAATGTAGTCACCTGTTCTATAACATAATGACTACAGCAGACATGGTAATCAAATTCCTCTGGAATATACAGTCAGCAAGGCTGTTAAGAACAGTTTTTTTTAACTAAGTCAGAGCAGAGATTGGAAGGATATACAGAATGGCTACAAGAGGCGTGTTTCTCTCTCTCTCTTTCTCCGGAAGTATTGTGCACAGATATTGCAAAGTAACCAAACTAAGAAGAGTAATCTATGGCAAACCAAGATCTTTTATGGGATAAAATGTGGAAATCTGCTCCATATAGCTACACACAGGAAGACAACTGAAGAAAACAGCTGCAAGTTGGAACACCACATGAAGACCAGCCAAAGGACAATTAACTGTATATTTCTTTGATTTTTAAAAATTTTTCTTCACAAACCGTAAACATATTTTAAGCCTATCCTCATATCCCACCATCTGTGTGTGCACGGCCCAGGGAATGTGCGTGTGTATGAATGAGTGTTACGATTTACCATTTGTTTAAATTTGTGAAGTAGGGTCAATAAACTTATTTTTGTTCTTTGATTTAAACTCAAAGAATTAATCAGTCAGGTTTTCTATGATCTGAAAATGTAAATAGTGGGGCGACAGCAGTATTGGCAAAGCTGGACCAGTATTCCAGAGACCCAGGGTGATGCTCTGGGGACCCGGGTTCAAATCCCACCACGGCAGATAGTGGAATTTGAATTCGATAAAAAATCTGGAATTAAAAGTCTAATGATGACCACGAAACCATTGTCGATTGTTGTAAAAACCCAAACAAAAAGTGCTGGAAAAACTCAGCAGGTCTGACAGCATCTGTGGAGAGAAAGACACGGTTAACATTTCGAGTCCGTATAACTCTGAGAGACCTGCTGAGTTTTTCCAGCCCTTTTTGCTTTTGTATCAGATTTCCAGCATCTGCAGTATTTTGCCTTTATCTTAGTTGTAAGAACCCCTCTGGCTCACTAATGTCCTTTAGGGAAGGAAATCTGCTGACCTTACCTGGTCTGGCCTACATGTGACTCCAGACCCACAGCAATGTGGTTGGCTCTTAAATGCCCTGTGAGCAAGGGCAATTAGGGCTGGGCAATAAAGTCTGGCTAGCCAGTGACACCCACATCCCATGAATGAATAACAATAAGAAAAATCCTCGCTAAATTCACAACTAAACTCTAATACAGCCACACCTAAGTGGCAAATTAGGGGAGTCAATGTTTCCCCTTCTCATGTGGTCGTAACATTACCAATGAGCGAACCCACTGCTAGGAAATTCCCAACGCAAAAAATCTAGGTGCACACAATTCAGAGAAGCCCAGTAGATGAGTGGGAAATGTGGGGATGATTGTACAACAGCCATATTGAGGGAATCTTGAACAGGTCACTTGTCATTTCGCATCCTTCAATTTCAATGGCTTAAAGCGCTGGATCTCAAAATCATCCTTCATAAACATAAAATAGGACTGAGTTTCCTGGGCCTTTTGAGATATTTACTCAGATTTGTGGGCCATGGGCTGTAGTTTAGGTGCCCTTAGTTTATAACCATCATTTGTTTCTTGAGATGAGATTACTGCAAATGACTGCTCCCATTTATTTACCCTGCAGAACTGGTTGGCAGTTTTTTATTGTTGTTCCAATTTCAACCGCCATTTTTTGGGAATTTGGGAAAAAGGGAAAAGCAGACAAAATGACTGTAATCCCAGCCATTTTGTGTTTGGGGACCTTAGGAGTATTGATACCCCCGCTGCCTGAGTTGAAGTTACAATTTCCTGTTCCCTCTTTGTTAGTCCTGTGGTGAGGATACAGTAACCAGCTAGCTATCTTAAGCTTTCTAATCTGTTTATACTATTGTGCAGATCAGCAAGCACTTTTGGCCTTCTGCTGGGGTGTTTATCTTCTTTAGCAATGCAAGACGCAGAAAGGTATCATTACCCCAGGAGAGCTGTCTCTGACTTGCACTAAGCCGCTGGTATTACAGTCAGAATTTGCTACCAACCTTAATAATGCTGTTCAGGGGAGGCTAGTAATATGACTGGAGTGATATATACAGTGCAGAAATGGGCCTGTGAGCAACATGAAACACTGGCTATGACCATTAACACAAGGCGTTTAGGTTTTCACCCCTTCATCATGTATCCTGACTTAACATTGTCATTGCTATATTGGCAAAGGCCACTTTTTTGGGAACACCTTTTTACTTTACAGTAGACTAGTTGTAATGGTGAGACCTGTCTAAAGTGGAGTGTATTGGAGTGGAGTGCACAGCCTAATGTTTAAATACCTAGGCCCATGCAGGATCTCATCACTTATTTTCTCTGCCTGACACTTTGTGATTGTGGATGGAACAAATCAGTCAATATCATGGCATAACAGTCCATATCTGAATGCCATCTCCCCATTAGTTGGTTAACTAATGGAGTCAGTGCATTTCATTGAGGTACAAATGTATGTAAAGCAGGTTGTGCAAAGATAATGGGCTCAATGATTGCTCATGCTCTCCATTGGACTGTGCAACCTCCTCACCCCACACAATCGCTAGTATACCTAATGCCTGGGGAGGCGAAAATGCAGAGGGGCAAAAAAACCCAGAGCCAATTTCAAGGCAAACTCCGGGGAATTCTTCCCTGCCTCCCTAAGGACACTAAGCAAGGTAACCAGGAGAATCTGGTTGCACAGAATTCACCAAACATCATTCACCAACCCCCCTCGAGCGTACTGGAGTGAATGCCCGAACTTTCTAATCCTATCCCCACCACTAAGATCTCTAATTTCCCTTTGATCCTCTTTTGTTCTTTCCTCTCCTATCCTTGCGCCAAATTTAAAGGTTCAGTCTGGCTAAACCAGTGCACAAATGCATTTTTATGAGTGAATGTAGTGGATATTTGACTGCCAACATTGTGAGGCTCTGTTGTCAGACAAGTCCTTGTTCCAGTTACAGATGCAAGTGGTACTGCCCCTTAGGGAATTAGCTGACAGAGCAGCAAATGAGCTTTTCTGGTTATTGTTTGACAACTTTAATCATGAATCAGATGAATGACTTGAAATGCTGTATTAATTATTGACCGTGTATAAGCAACTAATCAGGAGTGCTCCTGGTGTTTAGATATGAAGTATCTGAGGTTAAATAAGCAGAGGTTGGGGGATTGTAGAATCTCTGCCTTGAAGAGATGTGAAAATGACGGCACAAATTCTCCACTAATGGTGGGATTCAGGCATGCAGGGAATAAAGAATGAAGCAACCGTGGTTCCCACTCATATCTCACTGAAAGTTTACCGATTCCAATTGTGATTGTGCTGTCAACCTGAGTTATTCAGTACCACTCATTCAGAATGGTGGCTCATTGGCATGCTGTGCTCATGTTGAATCAACGGCTTTAAATGCCCCATTGAATTTCTGATGTTTGTTTAGTAGTCCTACCTACCATAACTTTCCTCATTCAAATGCCATTTGCACGTATAATTCAAAATCTAAGGGAGACCAGCTTCTTATATTATTTAGCATATGTTCTTCCTGGATCAGACCATTGAAGAAATGCTCATGTTAAAAAACAAGCAGCTGATTTATTATTCTCAAGAGGAATTGACGACGCAGGAAGTTTTCCCATGAGTTTAGTAAAACAGGAAGAGCCTGGAAGAAGATGAAGCCTCTCTCAAACATCCCTTAATCCCTTAACATTCATTTCAGCTCTTGCTGCATGAAGTCATCTCATTGGGAGCTCCAGAGTGCAGGCTCCAATTATTCAGAAAGGTAGCTGTTGATATGATATAGTCCTTCTTCAGCTATTTCAAAAATATTTGATGTTACAGAAATTTCTTTTGAAAACTCTAATATTTAATATCTTTGGGGCTTGGCACCTCAATACTGTCTTTCACCTATTAAGCTTTTCTGGTCATTAGAATATTAAGATCAGTGAAGAGTTCTCATGAGCCTTAAGTCAATACTCTCAAAAATGTTAATTCCAAACCAATTTAATTTACCAATCCCGCCATTGTCTTTATCCTGACGATGATTTATTGATTTATTCAGTTCCAACCTAGACTCACCTGCAAAGTACAGATTTAGTTTTAGAATTGGATCCTTAATTTGCTAATTTTTTGACCTGCAAGACATCCTATCTATATTCTAAGCTCCGCAATGGTACAGTATTGTTCTTCATCCTTTCCACTGACAAAATTGCATTTCATATTAAACCCACCATGCAGTACTCTTATTCATTCTCTCCCACCAGCTTTTGTCCCTTAACTCTTGTGATTTCCTGATGGCAGTGACATAGTATGTGGTCTTTCTGTACCTTGTCCAAGTTTGTGATCCTAAACTGCGTTGACAGATTATTTGAGCCAGACCTTGTATCTAATCTGCTGTTCTGTTGTTTACGTGCTGAAGAAGCTGATCAGTTTACAGCCCTTCCCTCACTGTTGTTATAACTGAAGGACTTCAGTTTCCTGTTGAGCCTGGTTCTTCTGTTGCAGCTATAGTCTGTTCCTGGTCAGAGATTCACTTGCTTGGGCTGAAGTACACTCCTCCACTGCTTCTGGATCTTATAGTGATCTCCAACTTCACCAGCATCTTCCTGCCTTGCAGCAACTCTGTAAACCGCCTGCATATTCATTCCCACCAATGTACCTTCATCAATGCCTCCTCTAATACTCTACACTTACTGTTGAAACTCTCCATCTGTGCTTCTGTTATCTCTGGATTTAACTATTGCAACACACTCCTTGCCAACCTCCCACATTTTATCCTCTGTAACCTTGATGTCATCCAAAACTCTGCTGCCCATGTCTTCAATCGCACCAAGCCCTGTTCACCCTGTGACAAACCCGTTCTTTGAAAAAAATTGAAGGATATTGAATTTTGGACATTCCTCCTCCTGAGTTATTTTTAAAAGTTTGCAATATTAATTTGGGCTGTGAAGATGCCATTCCTCAAGAAACCATGAATCAAGACAGGGAACACCTGGAGTGGGAAGGGATATTTTGTATATCTAGGGTAACAAAGGACTGCTGTTACCAGGTTAAAGATTCTTGCTGATTGGTTAAAAAAAAACACCTGGGCCAAGGGAAGTATTCTTTGAACATCTTAATCTTTAAAACTCTCAGTCAGAGAGAGTGCCTTAGAGGCAGGCTGCAAGAAAAATACACTCTCTTTCCCTCTCTCTGTCCCACCTTTGCGTTAAACTTTCCTCAGAAATGTCTCATCAGGAAAACTCATCTGTTTTTTCGAGAGTTTGCAAAGTTGTAATAAGTAAGAGTCATCAAGGACACTTCACCAAAAAAAATCCATCTGAAGAACTTCCAGATCTATTGTGACCAGAGTCCTATTAGATCAACAGTGTTGAGATTTCTTCAAATAGTATCATTTTAAAAGAAACATTCCTATACTCCAGTCTCTGCTGGGGACTGTGTTTGTTTTGTGCTGTTTTTTTTGTGTGTGAATGTATGGAGGTTCAAATATCTGTTTTCTAAAGAAAAGGGAAATTATTACACTTCTAAACTACAACTTGTGTGTCAACTATTTCATTAACTTGTTCTTAAAAGTAGTTTGTTTTATAATAATTTTTTTTGCGTTTACTGAAAGAAGTCTTTCTATGCCAGGAATAACAGCATCAAAAGGTAACAATTGGCCAGTTTTGTGGGTGAATCAAACATTTAAACTATTGTTACAAACCATGGAGAAGTGGGGTTAAAATTAACTGCATACTCCTCCCATCTCGGTCTGTAACAACCCTTCATCACCCCTCATCTTGCTGATCTACACTGGTTTCTGCTTAGGAAATGCCTGAATTTTGAAATTCTCAAATGTTTTGAACTTCCTCTGGCCTTGCCCCTGCATATCTCTGTCATCTCCTCTAGCCCTACTCTTGAAGACATCTGCTCTCCTCCAACCCTGGGCTTTTGTGCTTCCTGCCTTTAAAGTGTTACCATTGGTGGCCATGCCAAGGTTGAAGGTCTGGAATTCCTTGCCTAAAGAAATTGACACTTTAGGCATTTCTTCCCTTCTGTCTGAATCTATATTCTTTGGAATATTGCAGTAAGCAAAACAATATTAAATCCACTAATTAAGATTTACAGAAACACAGAATTTTAATGGCACAGAAGGGGGCCATTCGGTCCATCGTGTCTGCACTGACTCTCCAAATGAGCATAATGACCGAGTGCCATTGCCCTGCCTTTTCCCTTTACCCATGCACATTGTTTCTATTCAAATAATCTTCTAATGCCCTCTTGAATGCTTCAATTGAACCTACATCCACCACACTTCCAGGCAGTACATTCCAGAACCAAACCACTCATGGTGTGAAAAAGTTTTTTCTCACATCACATTTGCTTCTTTTGAAAATCACTTTAAATCTGTTCCCTCTCATTCTTGATCCTTTTACGAGTGAGAACAGCTTCTCCCTATCGACACTGTCCAGCCCCCTTGTGATTTTGAACATCCCTATCAAATCTCCTCTGAGCCTTCTTCTCTCCAAGGAGAACAGTCCCAACCTCTCCAATCTATCCTAAGAGCTGAAGTTTCTCATCTCTGACCATTCTTGTAAACCTCTTCTGCACTCTCTCATCCTTCCTATAATAGAATACCCAGAGCTGTACAAAATATTCCAGCTGAGGTCTAACGAGTGTCTTATATAAATTCAGCATAACCTCCTTGCTCTTGTACTCTATGCCCCTATTAATAAAGCCCAGGATACCATATGCTTTATTAACTGCTCTCTCCACCTGTCCTGCCACCTTCAATGATCTATGCACATATACACCCAAGTCTTTCTGCTCCTGCAACCTCTTCAAAATTTCAACCTTACTTTATATTGTCTGTCCATGTTCTTCCTACCAAAATGCATCACCTCACACTTCTCCACATTGAATTTCATTTGCCACCTATCTGCCCACTCCACCAACTTGTCTATGTCCTCTTGAAGTTCCACATCATCCTCCTAGCAGTTCACAACACTCCCAAGCCTAGTATCATCTGCAAATTTTGAAATTGTCCCCTGCACACCAAGATCTAGATCACTAATATATATCAGGAAAAGCAAGGGTCCCAATACCAACCCCTGGGGAACTCCACTACAAACCTTCTTCCAGCCCGAAAAATATCCAGTGATTCTCTGCTTCCTACTCTTCAGCCAATTTTGTATCCTCGTCCTTTTTATTCCATGAACAATAACGTTTCTCAAAAGTTGGATGTGTGGTACTGTGTCAAATGCCTTTTGGAAGTCCATGTGCACCACATCAACAGCATTATCTTCATCGACCTTTTGTGTTACCTCTTCAAAAAACTCCAGCAAGTTAGTTAAACACAATTTCCCCTTTAGAAATCCATGCCCGCTCTTCCTTATCAACCAATATTTTTCCATGTGACTATTAATTCTATGCCGAATAATTGTTTCTAGAATCTTGCCCACCACTGAAGTTAAACTGACTGGCCTGTAATTGCTGGGCTTATCCTTCCAACCTTTTTTGAACAAGGGCAATTCTCCAGTCCTCTGACACCTCCCCTGAGTCTAGGGAAGGCTGAAAGGTTATGGCCAGTGTCCCTGCAATTTCTACTCTCTCTTCATTCAATATCTTTGGATGCATCTCATCCTGTCCCGGTACCTTGTCAACCTTAAGTACCAACAGTTTATTCAACACTCCCTCCTTGTCAATTCTGAACCTTTCTAGTGACGGAGTTTCCTCGTCTGCCACCATGGCCTGGGTAGCATCTCCCTCCTTGGTAAAGACTGATGCAAATATACCTCAGCCATGGCCCCACTGTCCATGTGTAAATTCTCTTTTAGGTCCCTAATCGGCCCTACTCCTCCTTTTACCACCATTTTACTATTTAAATGCCTATAGAAGACTTTGGGATTCCCCTTTATGTTGGCTGCCAGTCTTTTTTCATAATCCCTTTTTGTTTCTCTAATATGCTTTTTCACCTCCCCTCTGAATCTTCTGTATTCCTCTTGGTTCTCAATTGTATTTTCTACCTGACACCTGTCATAAGCACACCTTCCCTTCTTTATCTTAATTTCTATCTCCTTTTTCATGCAGGGAGCTCTGGATTTGTTTGCCCTAACTTCCCCTTTCGATGGAATATATCTTGGCTGTGCCTGAACCAATTCTGGTTTGAAGGTAGCCCATTGTTCAGCTACAGTTTTTCCCACCAATCAGAGGAAACTCTGTCACTAGAAGGATTCAGAATTGACAAGGAGGAAGTGTTGAATAAACTGTTGGTACTGAAAGTTGACAAGGCACTGGGACCGAATGAGGTGCATCCAAGGATATTGAAGGAAGAGAGAGTAGAAATTGCAGGGGCACTGGCCAGAAACTTTCAGTCTTCCCTAGACACAGGGGGGGTGTCAGAGGACTGGAGAATTGCAAACACTACGCCCTTGTTCAAAAAAGGCTGTAAGGATAAGCCCAGCAATTACAGGCCAGCCAGTTTAACTTCAGTGGTGGGCAAGATTCCAGAAACAATTATTTGGGATAGAATTAGTAGTCACATGGAAAAATATGGGTTGATAAGGAAGAGCCTGCATAGATTTCTCAAGGGGAAATCGTGTTTAACTAACTTGCTGGAGTTTTTTGAAGAGGTAACACAAAAGGTCAATGAGGATAATACTGTTGATGTGGTGTATATGGACTTTCAAAAGGCATTTGATAAAGTGCCACACAACCGACTTGTGAGAAAAGTTATTGTTCATGGAATAAAAAGGACAAAGGTACAAAATTGGCTGAAGAGTAGGAAGCAGAGAATCACTGGATATTTTTCGGGCTGGAAGAAGGTTTGTAGTGGAGCTCCCCAGGGGTTGGTATTAGGACCCTTGCTTTTCCTGATATATATTAATTTCAATCTGGGCCCAGCTCCGTTCTTGCCCCGTTGAAGATGGCTCTCATCCAGTTAATTATTTTTACTCTGATTGTCTATTGTCCTTTTCTACCATCGTTCCTAAAACATACAATACAATGATCGCTGTCTCCTAAATGTTCCCCCACTGACACTTGATCTGCTTGGCCCACCTCATTTCCAAGGACCAGGTCCAACAGTGTGTCTTTTGTTGTTGGATTGTACACAAATACTGCTGTAGAAAATTCTCCTGAACATAATCTAGGAACTTTTGACCCTCTCTGTCCTTTACACTATCACTGTCCCAGTCTATATTCGGGTAATTAAAGTCCCTTATTATAACTACTCTATAATGCCTGCATCTCCCTGTAATTTCCCTGTAGATTTGTTTTGCTTCGTCTTTCTCACTAGTTGGGGGTCTACAGACTACACCGAGCAATGTAATTGCACCCTTTTTGTTCCTTAGCTCTAACAAAATTGATTCTGTCCTTGAACCCTCTGGGACATCCTCTTTCTCCAGCACTGCAATGCTCTCCTTAACCAATACCGCCACCCCTCCTCCTTTCCTTCCTTTCCCACCTCTTGTACCCACGAATATTTAACCCAGATCCTTGAGCAAGGTCTCTGTTATCGCCACAACATCATATTTCCACATGGCAATCTGTGCCTGTAACTCCCCAATCTTATTTACTATACTCCGTGCATTCACATAATTGCATAGTAACCCTGATTTAGGTTCTGTTATTCTCTCCCTCACCCTGACTTCACCAATTAACTCACTATTCTCTATATTAGTGCTATCTGTCTCTCCCAGTATTTTGTGCACCCTGGTATCCCTCTCTAACACTCTCCCCTGATTCCCACTCCCCTGATGAGTTAGTTTAAAGCCCTCCCAACAGCACTAGCAAAACGCCCACAAGGAACTCAGTCCCAGCTCTGTTCGGGTGTAACCCGTCTGGCTTGTACAGGTGTCATCTCCCCCAGAGCCAGTCCCAGTGTCCCAGGAATCTAAAGCCCTCTTTCCTGCACCATCTTTCCAGCCACCCATTCATCTGCCTTATCCTCCTATTTCTGTACTCACTGGCATGTGGCACTGGGAGTAATCCGGAGATTACTACATTAGAGGTCCTGCTTGTTAATTTTCTACCTAGCTCCCTAAATTCTGATTGCAGGACCACATCCCCCTTCCTACCTAAGTGATAGGTACCAATGTGGACCACGATCTCTGGCTGATCACCCTTCCCCAGGAGAATGTCCTGCCGGCACTCTGTAACATCCTCGACCCTGGCACCAGGGAGGCAGAATACCATCCTGGAGTCACGCCTACGGCCACAGAAACGCCCGTCTGTTCCCCTAACCAATGAATCCCCCATCACTATTCCTTTTTCTTTCTTCTTCCTCCCCTCCTGTACAGCCGAGCCGCTCGTGGTGCCACAAACTTGGCTCTGACTGCACTCCGCTGAAAAACCAGCGCCTTCACCAGCTTCCAAAACAGAAAACCAATTTGGGTGCGGTACCCCAGGGGACTCCTGCACTACCTGCCTACTTCTCTTGGACTGCCTGGTGGTCACCCATTCCCTCCCTGCCTCAGGCCCTTAAGCTGTGGTGTGACCACCTCTCTGAACATGCTATCCATGTAGCTCTCAGCCTCGTGGATGCGCCACAGTGACTCCAGCCGCTGCTCGATCTCTGAAACCCGGAGCTCAGGTTTCTGCAGCTGACAGCACTTCCTGCACATGTGGTCAGCTAGGACACCAGCAGCATCCATGACTTCCCACATATTACAGGACACACATTCCCTCTGCTATGTCTTAACTCTACTTCCCTCACGTTAACTTTATTCTAATTTGGATTATTTATATTACTTTATTATATTGGCCCAGAATTTCCCTTATTCCTGGCGCTTCCCAGTTAAATCCAAGTATAGCAACTTGTTTAAAAATATTGCACTTTTATAATTTACTCACCAGGTCCTACTTACCATGGCCAGCGCTCTTCATTCTGAGGAAAGGTAGGGAAGGAAAGGAGCACCTCCTCCCCAAACTCCCTCAGTCACCTCTGCTCTCGAACTCTCGCTGCTTCTCACACTGTTTTTATATCCCTCTGCTCTTGAACTCTCGCTGATTCTCAAGCTGTTTTTATATCCCTCTGCTCTTGAACTCTCGCTGCTTCGCACGTTGTTTTTATGTCCCTCTGCTCTTGAATCTCGCCACTTCTCGTGCTGTTTTTATACTCCTCTGCTGTCAAACTCTCGCTGTTTTTATACCTGCTCTGCTCTCGAACTCTTGCCGCTTCTCGTGCTGTTTTGATGTTCAATTTTGAAACTGTTACACTTGGGTTTCATTTGACAGCCAGCTATTCTTTATGAATTGGCTCTTCTATTTTAAACTGAGTTCAATCCAGCAGGTGGTTCACTCAGGACTTCTGTCGGTCACTGCAGTTCATTTTGTTGATGTAAGCTTTTTCATTTTTTGACTGATCCTCAAAACCTCTGTGGTACCTTTTCATCTTGTACTTTCTAACTCATCCTCTTACATTTTTCATATCTTCTGTGTTTAAATTTAGCTGACCACCATCTTTATCAGTTGTGAGCCACAATGTGGTGAGTTCAATCTGCACTCTATAACCTGAGAACAAATGATCGACGCTGGCACTGCAGTGTTGTACTGAGGGAATACTGCACTGCTGGAAGTGCTGTCCTTCAGATCTGATATTACACCCACCTGAACGAGGTCTAGTTTAGTGTTCCCATGACGCAATTCAAAGAATAGGGAGTTCTCTAGGGATCCAGGCCAATGTTGCTCCCTTAGCCAACACTAGCAAATATAAATGAAGTTTCTTTATCTCATTATTATTTGTGGGATCTTGCTGTACACACAGTATCATGGTCTCTGGGGATAGTGCGCTGTAATATCAAGCTCCACTGTTCCCCGAGCCACCACAAATGTGAAAAGTTTGACCAAACCACCAGATTGTCCCAATTCTACCCAACTGTTTAATTTAGGTCAACAGAATACAAGCACCAGGTTTGTAAACTTAATAAGTAAATAACTGTTTATTTAACAAATTGTCTTAACTAGTGGCAAAAGAAAGAAACATGAAGTGTTAACTTTGAACTTTATAGCTTAAGCTCCCTTAAACTCCCTTCTTAAACCCCTATACACAAACACACACACAGACACACACACACATACATAAGACACACAAAACATGGATTTTAAGGATGAGATAAAATAGTTTAATAGCACCAATCTGGAGTACAGGATTAGATGGGTTGATTTTGGTTGATGTCTTCCAAATTCCTTGCAGTTTTTTGTTGATAACATGAGGTGGTCTTCCAGCACTTTCAGTCTGTGGTTGACAGGTTGAAAAACTTGCTATTCATTGTCTCTACTGGTGATTTTTCTCCTTTTCCTCTTGACAGGGGTTTTCAGAGAAAGCAGGTTACAGAGATGTGAGGAATAGCCAGTTGGCTACAATGGCAGAATTACTGGAATCTTACAAACACAGGAGAGAGGGGTATTAGGTCTTCCCTCTTTTCAGGCTAGGAGCTGTACCACCTGTACTGTTACCACACAAAACGCTGGTCACCTGGTCAGGAGCCAATTAAAGTGCTGTCATCAGGCAGTTCCCCTTAGTCCAGGACTCCTTTCCAGCACCATCCTGTTCTTTTATGGCACACTCTGTTCCAGGATAGCAACATTGTAGATATTCATCATCCTGTTCCCATGAATATGTCCTTTAACTGCAGCCATGGGAGTTTTTAAAACCACAGCCCAAGAAAAATAAAAATAGGTTCTTTGTAACAGTGACTGCCATGTTTGCCTACCATAACATCTGGGATGGGAGAAGTTTGTCTATGATCCAGCCTCACCACATCACGGGCTGTACCATTAAGATAAAAGTTTAATTTTCTCACCAATAAAGCCAATCGTCTATTTCCCCTACTGGTGCCCAGAATAAAATAATCTTCAACTAAGTTTCTTTCAATAGACTCAGAACGATTGTTTGCTATTAAAAGAACCTTCTTTTTAACAAGTTGCAAGTACTGGTTAAAACACAATTGTAGTTGGGAGGTATAACTATCTACCTCTTCCTAAAGAATTCCCCCAGCACACAGACAGACAGACAAAGGACAAACCGATGGAGCCTCTCTGCAGAGATGGGCTTTATAAAATAAAGGATAAAGTGCGCAGGGTCTCGATGCTGTTGACCTGGAGTTCCCTCGTGTGAAGTGAGGTTGCTGGTCCCAGTGACATGTGGCAGTTCTCAGCACTGGTCTCAGCTTTGCAGGTCCAAATGCAGACTGGTTACACTCAGATGAGGGTTCTCTGGCTAAAGTTTGATAGCCGCACACAATTTTAGGCAAGGTAGAGAGCGAGGGAGCCAGTCAAGGTAGCCTTCCTCCCTCAGCTTGTTCCGCAAGTTTTTCCTCCTCTGCCATGTGATTTCCAACCAGTTACTAACCTTCACTTTTCTTCAGTTATTTTTCCCCCACCAATTAAAGCGATTGCAGTTCAAACAAACAGCCAAATATTCCTCAGTACCATAAAGGTCAGGTGATTTCGTGGAAGAGGCCTGCTTGTTGACCGTTCCAAGGTGAACTTATGACCTTTTTAAAAAAAAATCCCAGGTCAGCATCCGAATGGCCAGATCATGCCAGGTCCTTCCATTTTGTAAAAGAAAACTTCAGTCTTGAGAGATACGATTCCAACACCACGTAGGAACTCCGAAGTAGGAGTTCTTAGCTCAACATCAAATTAAAAGATAGTTGTCTCCCAGGGAAATATTCTGCAGCTATCTTAACTCCAAAGGAAGACCTTGGGTATTGTATCAGTTAAGTCCTATGACAAAATGTGTGGAGGATAATTGTAACATGGACTGCTTTTGAGAGAAGTGACAAGGTAATATATATAAATGCAAATGTTTATTTGTGGCTTATTCATCTTTTCTGAAGTTGGTGTGTCTTGTCCTGAATGCTTGACTGTTTTATAGTCTTTGAATATAGATTTCACAGCTCAGGCATAGGAATATAGGAAAACGAAGCAGGAATAGGCCATTCGGCCCCTCGAGCCTGCTCCGCCATTCATTAAGAACATGGCTGATCTACCTCAACACCATTTTCCTGCACTTTCCCCATATCTGTTGGGCCAGGATCTTCTGTTCCGCGTGCAGGGGCCCACCCCCGCTTGCCGGCGTGAAAAGTGATGTGCGGTGAGGTCAGGAGTGCGTCACAACGTCACCGCGCGTCATTCCGATCTTCAGTTCAGCGGGCGCGCACCGGAGTCTGCTGCATGCCTGCCGAACTGTCAAAGCCTTATTAAGGCCATTAATTAACTAATTAAACTGATTCTCAAGGCTGCCCGTCCAACCTTAAGGTTGTCGGGCAGGCGAAGAGGCCAGGTGGCCTTCGCATTTTTCATGGAACCTCATCCATGGGCGGGATGGGATTTCATGAAGGGTTTATTAATTCAATAAAACGTTTCAACAAAATTCATAAACATGTCCCAGCTCATGTGACAATGTCACATGAGGGGATATGTCTGAATAATTTTATTTATTCTTTCAATTTTTGAGAATGAAATTAATCTCCCGGAGGCAGCTCCGTGCCTCAGGGAGATTTCGTGCGCATGTGTGAAACAGCACAGGCCCCGACTCTCCCTCCTCCCCTCCCCGCCCGCACAGGCAGTGCTGACCGCTTCTGGGTGCGCGTCACGCCAATTAAGGCCTGTTCATGTAAAATGGCAGCGCGCAGCTGATCGCGGGCAGTGATCCACCCCACGCCTGCTCCTGACCAGCCCGTCCGACGGGGAGAAAATTCTCCCCTTGATGCCTTTAATATCTAGACAGCTAGTAATCTCTGTCTTGAGCATGCTCAGTGACTGAGTCTCCACAGCCCTCTGGGATACAGAATTCCAAAGATTCACCACCCTCTGAGTGAAGAAATTTCTCCTCATCCATTCTGAGACTGAGTCCCTTGGTTCTAGACCGTGCCTCACTGCACCCCCACTCCTCCAACCTCACTCTCCCCACACCCAACCCCAAGCCAGAGGAAACATCCTTCCCACAGGTCACGAGCATACAATAGTTATATATGTCACATATGTATGTTTGATAATGTTGTTGTTGTTGGGAGAATTCCCCGATGCTGTGTTTCCAGCAGGAATCCATAATCACAGGAACTGAGAGTCAGAAATGGGGCATTTCAGTACTTTGGTAGTTTTTTTAAACCAAGGTTGAAGGGTTGAGAGTGAAGAAGCAAAAAATAAACATTGTACCAATAGGTTAAAATATTTATGCATATGTCGACAGTTCCTTGTCTAATGTAATTGGAGAAATTCAAGCAATGGCAGCACTTAGCACAGCACTGCTAGATTGATTATGGAGTATATTTATTCTGAACAGGCAGGTCAACAATCACCAGGTAAATCAGCTCTTGCCCCAACATCAAATTAAGTGGTACTTGTCTCCCAAGAAGATAATCCATTGTCAATTTAGCTCCAGTGGAAGACGTTGGCATCATGTTAGTTCACTTCAATCTGCAAGATTTGTGGAGGATAATTGAATGAAAAAGTACATTTAGGAACATAGGGACAGGCCTTGATCACAAAATGGCATATCATAATGTTGCTTTCCTCCTAATGGGTTCAGCTGCCAGGAGCACAGATTGGGGTTTGGGTGTTTAATCTCTGCAATTTTCTACTCAATTTTTGCTGCATTCATCAAATTGAGGTTATGTTAGCGCTGGTGACTGGAAAACAGGACAACTAGATGGGGAGTAAAGCTTCAGCTCCTCTTCTACAAATTCATGGCACACTGCTGCAATGGGGTTTCGTTTTTTTATTTTCTCATACCAATTATTTTTAGGCCTAACTGAGTGAAGTTAGCAATTACTGTGAGATAGTTTTCATTGTAGGGCCATACTGACTAAAAACTAGATTGATACAGTCCAAACTCATTTCACATAGTACCCTTGACAGACTGAAGACTGTTCCAACCCATTTGGACTGACTTGTGACTAACTCCCTATGACAGCCAACTATCCGTCCTTTTTGTAGATTGATTACAATGGGACTATTGAACTGCACATCAATTGATAGTGGAGTTTTTTTTATTCTTTTATGAGATGTGGTTGTTGCTGGCAAGGCCAGCATCTATTGCCCATTCCTAATTGCCCTTGAGAAGGTGGTGGTGAGCTGCCTTCTTGAACCACTGCAGTCCATGTGGTGTAGGTACACCCACAGTGCTGTTAGGAAGGGAGTTCCAGGATTTTGGTCCAGTGACAGTGAAGGAACGGCGATATATTTCCAAGTCAAGATGGAGTGTGGCTTGGAGGGGAATTTGCAAGTGGTGGTGTTCCCATGCACCTGCTGCCCTTGTCCTTCTAGGTGGTAGCTTGCAAGTTTAGAAGGTGCTGTCAAAGGAGCCTTTGGTGAGTTGCTGCAGTAGATGGCACACACTGCTGCAACTGTGCGTCGGTGATGGGGGGAGAGAATATTGAAGGTGGTGGATGGGGTGGACTGCTTTGTCCTAGATAGTGTCGATCTTCTTGAGTGTTGTTGGAGCTGCACTCATCCAGGCAATTGGAGAGTTTTTCATCACATGCCTGACTTGTGCCTTATAGATGGTGGATAGGCTTTGAGGAGTCAGAGGTGAGTTACTCATCACAGAATTCCCAGCCTCTGACCTACTCTTGTAGTCACAGTATTTATATAGTTGTTCCAGATAAGTTTCTAGTCAATGGTAACCCTCAGGATGTTGACAATGGAGGAATTGAATTATGGTAATGCCATTGAATATCAAGGGGAGATGGTTAGAATCTCTGTTTTGGAGATGGTCATTGACTGGCACTTGTGTGGCACAAAAGTTACTTCCACTTATAAGCAAAGCCTGAATGTTGTCTGGGTCTTGTTGCACATGGACACAGACTGCTCCAGTATCTGAGGAGTTGCGAATGGTGCTGAACATTGTGCAATCATCAATGAACATCCCCACTTCTGACCTTATGATGGAAGGAAGGTCATTGACGAAGCAGCTGATGATTGGACCTAGGACACTACCCTGAGTAAATCCTGAAGTGATGTCCTGAGACTGAGATGATTGACCTCCAACAACCTCAGCCATCTACCTTTCTGCTAGGTATGACTCCAACCAATGAGAGTTTTCGTCTGATTTCAGTTGACTCCAGTTTTGCTAGGGCTCCTTGATGCCACACTCAGTCAAATGCTGCCTTGGTGTCAAGGGCAGTCACTTTCACCTCCCCGCTAGAGTTCAGCTCTTCTGTCCGTGTTTGTACCAAGGTTATAATGAGGTCAAGAGCCAAGTGGCCCTTGCAGAACCCAACTGGGCATCAGTGAGCAGGTTACTGATGTGCAAGTGCCACTTGTTAGCACTGTCGATTAAACCCTCCATCACTTTGCTGATGATAGAGGGTAGACTAATGTAGTAGTAATTGGCTGGGTTGGATTTGTCCTGCTTTTTGTGTACAGGACATACCTGGGCAATTTTCCACATTGTTGTGTAGATGCCAGTGTTGTTGCTGTACTGGAACAGCTTGTTAGAGGTGTGCTAGTTCCAGAGCACAAGTCCTCAGTACAACTGCCAGAATATTGTCAGGGTCCATAGCTTTTGCAGTACCTAATGCCTTCAGCCATCAATATCATGTGGAGTGAATCGAATTGATTGAAGTCTGGCATCTGTGATGCTGGGGACCTCCAGAGGAGGCTGTGATGGATCATCAACTCGGCACTTCTGGCTGAAGACTGGCTGCAATTATTTCAGCCTTGTCTTTTGCATTGATGTGCTGGGCTCCTCCATAATTGAGGATGGGGATATTCGTCTGCTTGGATAGGTTGTTCAGTTGTCCAGCATCATTGACAACTAGATGTGGCTGGACTGCAAGGATTTGATCTGATCTGTCGATTGTGAGATTGCATAGCTTTGTCTATCTCAATCTGCCTCTACTGCTGCTTTTTGATTGTTTTAGGGGAGACAGTGGCATAGTGGTAACATCACTCAACTAGTAATCCTGAGGCCCAGGCTAATGCTCTGGGGATATGGGTTCGAATCCCACCACGGCAGATGGTGAAATTTGAATTCAGTAAAAACTCTGGAATTAAAAGACTGATTATGACCATGAAACCATTATTCATTGTTGTAAAACTCCATCTGGTTCACTAATGTCCTTTAGGGAAGGAAATCTGCTGTCCTTACCTGGTCTGGCCTACATGTGACTCCAGACCCACAGAAATGTGGTTGACTCTTGACTCTTAACTGCCATCTGAACAAGGGGAAATAAATGCTGGCCTAGCCAGTGACGCCCACGTCCCATGAATGAATAAAACAAAAAAAAATAGTTCTGTGTTGAAGATTCACCAGGTTGCCACCTCATTTTTAGGTATGCCTGGCATGCTGTCCTGCACACTTCATTGAACCAGGGTTGATCCCCCCAGCTTGATGGTAATTGAAGAGTGAGGGATACGCCGGGCCATGAGATTACAAATTGTGATTAAATATAATTCTGCTGCTGATGGCCCACAGCACCTCAAGGGTGCCCAGTTTTGAGTTGCTAGGTCTGTTCTAAATCTATCCCATTTAGCACAATGGTAGTGCTACACAGCATGATGGAGGTATCCTCAATAAGAAGACAGGACTTTGTATCCACAAAGATTCTGCAGTGTTCACTCCTACCAATAGTGTCAATTTCAGATGCGTCTGTGATAACTGGATTGGTGAGGACAAAGTCAAATCAAGTCCCGTTGGCCCTCTCACCACTTGCCACAGGCCCAGTCTAGCAGTTATATCCTTCAGTACTTGGCCAGCTCTGCTTGGTAATGGTACTACCGAGCCACTTTTGGTGATGGATGTTGAAGTCCTGTACCCAGAGTACATTCTGTGCCTTTGCCACTTTCAGTGTTTCTTCCAATTGTTGTTCAGTATGGAGGAGTACTGACTCATCAGCTGAGAGGGGAGTGGGGAGCGCAGTGGGTGGTAATCAGCAGGAGGTTACCTTACCCATGTTTGAACTGATGCCAAGAGAGTTCATGGGATCCAGAGCCAATGCCGAGGACTCCCAGGGCAACTCCCTCCTGACTGTATCACTGTGCTGCCATCTCTGCTGGGTCACCTCTGATCCTGCCAATGGGATATGGTGGTGTAGGGGCCATTGGCTGTAAGGTATGATTTAGTGAGTATAATTATGTCAGGCTGTTACTTGACTAGTCTATGGGACTGCTCTCCCAATTTTGACACAAGCCCCCAGCCATTTTTAAGGAGGTCTTTGTAGGGGCGATGGGGCTGAATGTACCATTGTCATTTCTGGTACCTGGGTCAATGTGAGGTGGTGCGTCCAGTTTCTTTCCTTTTTGACTTTTCTTTAGTGGTTTGGAACAGTGGCTTTCTGGACCATTTCAGAGGGCATTTAAGAGTCAACCACATTGCTGTTGGTTTGGAGTCACATGTAGGCCAGACCAGATCAGGTAAGGACAGCAGACTTCCTTCTCTAAAGGGGATTAATGAAACTGATAGGTTTTTATGGCAGTTCATGGCTTTTAATTCCAGATTTACTAATTAATTGATAATTAATTAGGAGTTATTCAGTTGGAAAAGGAGGCATGACATGGGAGCTGGGGATAGCTTTGGACCGGTTCTGGGAGAATAAGACGTTCACTTATGGAACACATCCCATGGTAGGATTTGAACCCATGTCCTCAGAGCATTAGCCTGGTCCTCTGGATTACTAACCCAGTGCCAATACCACTAAGCCAACACCCATGTCCGCCAACCCTTCCTCCCCTCCCCCATTCTCTAATATGACTTCTTCAAACTTTAGTACTGCTGTATCAGGCAATAAGATCACTGGGCTTAATCTAATATTTGGGACCCATGGACATGGAAACAGGATATTTTGTGGGTTTACCTGCCCTATATCATATTTAATTGAGCGTTGTTCAATGGTGGGAAGTATTGTCCCTGCTTCTGTGAGTGTCTGCACTGTTCTTTCTCAAGCTGTTGCCCGCTATGCGGTGACCTGAAATGGTCCAGCTTGTTGCTGGGAGCCTGAGGTGGGTGGGGAAAGGGGGATAGATAAAATGGGGAATGATGTAAGTCCAGGGTCAACATGGGCTAGGAGACAGGGAAACAATGCATCAATTATGTCTGGCTTTGCAGTTTGTGGTCTAGTTCTAGATGATGACCAAGTGATTGAAATTGGGAGCAGCGGGAGTTCTGGACCTTAGTAACCTTCACACCCACAGGAAGTGCAATTCTAGTCACAAAACATAAGTCATCTGCTAATCTTCTTTTCATATAGCCTCAACCTTCTTGAATCCTGCTCCTTCTTGGTCATAGGAATGGTATTTTGACCCTATTAGATGCTCAGTGGATTTATTCTCCTCCTGAGGGTCTTTTGTTATGATCCTTATAGAGACAGATAAATTTTAGAAAGGTATTCAAATTTCCAGTGACTGACTGGAAAGGTTACATGACAACATTTCAAGCTTTAAGGCTTTTACTTTAACAAACTAAAATCAATAATGACTAAACACTATTTCAGGAGGTAACTCATACTCTAAGCTACAGAAAGGTTTCCGTATTTAACTTTTAAAATGACTCAAAGTCCCTGCCATGATTATACTTTACTCTGTCTCATAGGTGAACATTTTAATCTCCTCGAACCAGTCCAAAGTTATTCTAAGTTCCCAATGTTTTGCTTCTTTTTACCCTTTCCAGCCAATTAACTCTCTATCCCTGAACTAACTTTTACATTGAGGGCTATCCTGGAAATTCCTCCCTCAAACCAAAGCTAGGTGAATCTTACAACCTTGTTTAAATCCTTACAAACTTGGTCTCTTCAATCTGTGTATGAGCTCCCATCTGCATTCTGCATAGTGAACCATAGAGGCTGGCTGCCCCTATCTCTATGCTCTCTCTCACTCTCTCTCTGATTCTCGCAGACTGCTTTGTCTCTGAGTTTCAGGGATCCCTTAAAAAAAAACCTGTAACCCAAAACTACAGTTCAGACTCTTCCCCTCTCAAAGCCAATTTCCATGGCAACATGAATCACACGGGCTTTTTATCCTGGTAAAACTGCTAATTAGCTATCCTTTAGTTGCTCCAACTCCATTCTAGCTTGGAATTAAATAACAGTTTAAAGTTTAGCAGCTAGTAAACACTGACATTTCCCTCTGAGATTTGGAGATGAGCAGTCCACCCACAAACATCACAGCGATTGTTTGTCCCTCTTCCGCGGCTACGTTCGCGGCCTGGTGTCCCTGGAGAGGGAGCACGCGGTGTCTGCCGGCACCATCGAGGCCTTCCATGCCCGGTGGGCACCACGGGGACTGGGGTGTTTTGTTGACCCCTTTAATCACATTTTGGTTTAATGTTTGTAAGTTTCCTTTAAAGTTTTTCCTTGATTTTACAGCTGACCTGACTTAGGGGCTGTACTTGATTTATCCCTTGTTTTTGTTAATTTAGTTAATTGTTTTAACTCAAAAAGAGTTACAAACATCACAGATGCTCTCGATATTGTCTACAGGTATGAACATCTTGCACTTTCTTCCCAGTGAAACAACCTGGGCCCCCCATTAACTTTAACAACCAAGCCACCCAAACTTCTTGTTTGGCAAAATTCAGAACAGGTTACAAGACCCTCTTCGTTCCTCCATTTCATCCTAAATTAAAGAGACAGTCCCCAAAAGATAACAATCTTATAAAGTTTGTATTTGTAACACTTGCACCTGAGCGCTTGAAACTCCCAGTTATCCTGTTTTTCATTTAAAAGGATGATAGCAATATAAACCATGTTGCTGTTACAATCTCTGAGGTTATTATAAGATGTGCAGCTTTTTTCATCAATAAGTAACTGCAACAGGGGCTGCTTTAACTGGCCCCCCGGGTTAATAACACTAGTTGTTGTTTTTGTAGGTGGTTTGCAAACTTTTTTTTGAGATGATCAATTATTCATTGGGTACACAGTGTATCAACTGGACTGTTGGAAGCAACACCTAGGTATTCACTTTCAGTTTTGCAGCTGATTAGAAGGGGCTTTGCTTTCCATTTTGCCCCTGGTATATATGACTTGAGAATGTTTGATACAGAAGCCAGCTACCAAGTGTGAAAAAATGACGGCTCCCATGATCACAGAGAGTTTAGCCAGTCCACAGTCACGAATGTCCCAGGTTCAATCTCTGGTCTGTGCTATTTTCAACTATGGTAAGAGTACAGAGATTATAATTGACCTCCACGTTCCATGGATAGGAGTGGAGGATTGGACGTAGCTCATTCTCCTGGTTATCAGGTGATTACCCGCCTCTATCACCAAATCCAATGGAGATGAACCCTTCATGTCTATGGTTATTGCTTCATATTTTGGCTTATATATAAAATGTCTTTCATGCTGATGTGCTGTTTCACACAACCCTGATAAAGGATATGCAGCACCAGAGAAAAGGCCAATAATTAATTTTAATCAAAGAACTTAAATCCTGAAAAATGCTGTGGTAATTTTATGTAATAAATTCTATATGTTACTGTCTAACAGCAGCGCAAAACCTTCCAACTTGAGCTGATAAATAGTCCTCATGGAGTTGGCTACAGCGCTAAACTGTTCCTATTTCTGTACAAAATTACAAATCTCACAGAGAGGTGATATAATGGCTGGTATGGAAATGAGGTGTAAAGGATCATTAACTTTAACCCAGGCTCAATTGGCCTATTGGCCTACTCCTGCTCTCATTCCTTATGTTCTTCTGTTGAGGAACATTTCTCTGTATCTAACCCCCTTTTCACATGGGTACTTGATGCTGCCACTGAATGCCCATTCCATTCCCCAACACATTGACAGGCAGAACATTCATGTGGAAGGTAGGATTAATGGGCTGAAAAGGGACAACTGGAGTGTTAAGTATGTCAACTAAACTAAAATGGAATAAATAGGCGTGCCCTGTGCTTAATTCTCTTTCTCATGATAAAGATATGCACATCAACTTTATCAAAACTCTGGGATGCATTAATACAGCTTCAATGGTTTTCTGGAGCAGAGCTAAAGTATTGTAAAAATATTAATTAGAAAATAATTTCAAAGATCTTACAAACATATCACCATAGTGCTACAGTACAATTAGTACCTTAGGCATATTGCTCTTTGACTGCATCCTGATGTGAACACTTCCATTAAGTTTTCAACACACCAAACAAATAACTAACATTTGCTTTTTAGTCGAAGAAACCCAATTGCTGCTCTGTGATGCCATGCCTCTGGAAAAGGTGAAAGGCTGTATTTATATAGCATCCTGTGTCACATCGCAAAGCACTTCACACAAATGACTGTTGCAAAGCTGACAAGCATGCAACCTTTTGGCACATGGCAGGATTGTACAAATAATGAGGTGAACGCCACCAGAAGTGTTTCTGCTGATGTTTGGTTAAGGAGAACGTGAATGGAACACTCTGCTGTTTGAAAAGGAATTATTCGGAGAGCATCATGGAATCTTTATCATGCATCAGAACGGTGGAAAAGACAGACATGGCTTTAGTTTGATGTCTAACCTGGAGAGTAACACTCCTTCGGTGTTGGATTTGTGATTGAGCCGCACTGCCTATCTAGCCCTAGACCGTTTGCTTGGCTCAACTTGCCTCAAACTCACAAATTCTGACCTAGAAGTGAAGCACTAGCAACTGAGCATTTTAGTGTTGCTTTTACT
The DNA here is from genome assembly GCF_964194155.1 of Cetorhinus maximus. Taxonomy (NCBI): domain Eukaryota; kingdom Metazoa; phylum Chordata; class Chondrichthyes; order Lamniformes; family Cetorhinidae; genus Cetorhinus; species Cetorhinus maximus. The sequence continues at coordinate 23,037,889 of NC_135905.1, read as the reverse complement.
TCTGGATGGTCATCACAGCACACTGCTGGCCCTGATACACTAATGGCTGTCTCGCCCAGCCAGATCTCAATTCCTGAGACGTTCATGAATATGGTTCTTTGTGGAATACCTGAGGTTTCCGTAACGCAAGTAATAAGATGTTAATGCAGTCCAGCCCCACTCCTGTGGTATCGCTGTTACTGAAACACTTGAAATACCAGTGGAAATAGAATCATTGTATTCTCACAGCATTTAATCACGGTAAAGAGCAGCTCACAAGCAGCTTCAACTAGATTTTATTCGGTGAACGACTACAAGAATATTGCAGTTAATTTGTCTTTCTAGTTGAACATGCATTACAGATGAGTTATCATGCCATTCTACCTCGCAATGCAACTGAAAGCAGAGGCAACAGGTCTATAGCAGGATATTGTGCTTCTTGGGCAGACTGGGTATGCTCCTGAAATTTTCTTTGAAGAGCTCAGGCTGAATCCGTGGGATAAAAAATCCTTGCAGACCGGTTTCGGATAAACAGTATTATTCTTATATTGTTTGTCCAGACTTTTGAAAACATCTATCCAAAACCAAGAAAGACGAAGATTCAGTTTGGATGCATTTACGCTGCAGCTGGTGTAGGGGTGGGGTTCACACCAATGTTTGCAATTTGGGCGCTGTTCATGTTGTTTAATTTTTCCCTGTCTGGAGCTCTAACTGCCCTGTTTTGTGCGGAGCTCTGGACCAGCGTGTGCAGAACTGCTTCCTAGAAATGAGACATGTCACAAAGAGCTGGTAGAGAAGAATCCCTATCCTCTGAACATCTTGATTATCGACAGGGAAATTTACAAGGTGTCTTAAGAGTCCAATTGATCTCATTGAGCACTTTGCAAACCAGGTTTGACACGACACTGGATTTATCCTCCAAATGCAGCATCACATCTACAGCATGTAGCGTCGTTTTTCCCTCGAGTTATATCCTCACTCCTGCCACCTAATCATTAGTACGAAAGAGAAATGTGTTTTCTCTCTTGAATTGGCTAGGGGGGGTCACAATGGGGAAAAACAAAGGGGTAGAAAGGGATAGAAAAAAAGGAGTAGAATTTCCCCCCATTTATCATTCTCCTCACTCCCCCCTTGGTCTCGCATGAGACCTGCTGTCAGCCTGATGGGGCTCCACCCATACTGTTCCATATCCCTCCCCGATAGCCACCTTCGGTGACGAATGTGTTCAATTACCTGAGAGGGGAAGTTAAACACAGTGAAGCCCAATCATCTCCTCACCTCCCACTCCCCACAGGGGTTGTTGAACAGTAATCCAGCTGATTTTTAAAAAAAATGTTAACAGTCCTCACCCTTTTTATCCAGCATTACCCTGGCCCCCGCTGTGTCCCAAACTGAGGTCAGCAAACTCACCACAGGCAGATCCAACTTTGGGCGGTCTCGGTGCCGGAGCTTCTCATCGGCTAAACTTGCCGAGCCATCGCCATAATTGAACCATTTTTTTTTTGCTACATCTGCCCAATAGCCAGTAGTGCAACTGCTCTTCTACCGAGCTCCGCTGTGCACTTTTTAACAGGTAATCCTAGTTTGCTCCATCCTGGGACTAATCCGTTTCTGCAGTTAAACATTCACACGGCTCCACATGGGCATTCAGCAAAAGCAGGTCCCCTTGCATTCTTAGAATGACTGGGGAGATATTGCTGGTCAGATTATGTTCTCCCCCCCCCCAGTGATAGTCTCTCAGGTCAGAAATGGGGCTGAATCTCGATTCTACCTTCCTCAGTCGTGCATTTCTCTCGCTTGTTTGATTTTTTAGATCATTGGCAATCATTGCCAGCCCTCGCCCGTCTGAACAAGTTACAGCTGTGGCTCAGTTCGTAGCACCCTCGCCTTTGAATCAGAGGGTTGTGGGTTCATGTCCCACTCCCGGAAAACCAAGAACTGTGAATGTACTCGAAAGAGTTACATGCGATCTGTTGATAACTCGAAAGAGTTACTCCAGCATTAGCCTGGCCCGCTGTGCCCCTTTCACTGTATCATGTGCACGCCTCATCCAACGCAAAAGGACCTCCATTCTTATGTGCCCACTCAAATCCTGAAATTGTAATCCGGCCGGATTATTGCAGGGTCCCAGTTATCAGAACGGATATTTTTTTTCCCCCTCCGGCCGGGATGTGTCTCGCACACATTTCAAGCCCCGAAATGCTCCTGAATTTTTCTTTGGAGAGTTCAGGCTGAATGTGTGGGATAAATATCCTTGCAGAACAGACTCAACGGGGGAAAGTTGCCCATTCAGTACAACTCTCCCCTGAAGGAGAGTCATCCGGACTCGAAACGTCAACTCTTGTCTTCCTCGCCACAGATGCTGTCAGAGCTGCTGAGTTTCTCCAGCAGTTCATTGTTTTTGTTCCAACTCCCTCCCCTGGTTGCCCCTTTTCCCCAAAGCGCCTTCTCACTTTATTCCTGTTGGATTCTGTCACCCGGAAAGTGTCAGGAAACCTCCCGAAACGCGGCGTCTCTCAGCAACTCAATGGCACTCACACCCCCTGCAACACTGGGTTAAAATTCCCAAGGTCAGAACGTCCTCCCCCCACCTCCCCCAACCCCCCACCCACCCCCCGTTCCTTTCTGTCTTTGCCCTTTGCTCCCTGAGGCTTAAAATAGTTCCCGATTTCCAAAACCGAATGAACAGGGAGAATAGGCAGAGGGAGCGGCCTCCGGAGAATGGCTCTCTCTCTCCTTTATCTACAAAGGTTACCCGGCCAATATTACTCCAGCGCACCCCCCCACCCCACCCAAGCCAGGAATTTGACAGGTTATTAACCCTGGAATCTCCATGACATCTCCAGTAGATTATACAGATAACTTTCGGTAAAGATGTAGGTCTTCAGCTTCTAACTTTCTAACCCAGCCTCGGTCAGCCGCCAGACATCTGGTTATTAAATAACATTTATAAACTTCTCAGTTCAAGAAAATCCTCCAACTCTGACTGCATTCCTTGTAGATTTGTGTGTCACACCTTCTGCCTTCTCCCTCCTATCAGACACCCCAGATTCTGTGTTTAGCTCTTAAACGCTTTGCTTTGAAATTTGATTTTAAAAACTGATCCAGTTGCTGTACAGATGTCACAGGCATTCTCAGACAGCCACCCCTGTCACACAATTACAAACTCCTATCACAGACACACTGATGATTCGCTCAGACAGATACAGGGACATACACACTCACAGACACACACACTCCATCCTCCATCACCCCTCATCCATGCACAAAGCGAACTGAGCCTGAGACACACAGATGGCAATCGTTTCAGCATCGAGTTGACAACTGCATTTCCAGCTCTGTCCTCAGACGTTTTCTGTTGTAAATCAAACTTCCGAGACCACCAGCAGCCGCTTCACAAACGCCTCCGACAGAAACGATGTGCCACAGGTTTAAACCACAAACGGGAGCGCGCAGATACCCAGGTCCCGCCGCTTCTTCGCCATCCACCTTTTGTCCTCCGCTTCCAACACTTTTTCTCCCTGAACCAGAGCGTTTGCAAGTCCCCCGCTCCCGGAGAGGGAGAGAGCTGGGGAAAAGCCTTCGCTCCCTGGGCGCACACACTGCTCGAGGGTTTCCCCGGAGAAACCTGACGTGAAATGAAGTTGCTGGATTGTCAATCGCTGCAAATTCCCCACATCAGGCAGACTGTGTCTCACTGTCTTCATTGTCTCTCACTCTCTCAGTCCTTCTCTCTGCTCCAATCTCCTGGCCGTTAATCTGTCTCCATCTCTGTGTTTGTTGAGCATACACACAAACAGACAGACACACACACACTGACACACACAGCCAAACACATACAGACACAGACAAACACGCACACAGACACTCTTTCTCATATACAGTCACTCTTTCTCTCTCTCACACACAGTCTCTCCCTGTCACACAGTCTCTCCCTCTCACTCTCTCTCTGACAGTCTCTCTCACACACATTCTGTCTCCCTCTCTCTCTTTCACACACACTCTTCCTCACTTTCTCACATACACACTCCCTCTTTCTCTCACAAACAATCACACTCCCTCTCTCTCTCTCTCACACACACACACACACACACTCTCTCTCTCTCACACACACAGTGTCTCCCTCTCCCTCTCTCACACACACACCCTCTCCCTTTCTCTCTCATACACACACATACATTCTGTTTCCCTCTCTCTCACACACATAAACGCACTCTGTCTCTTTCTCTCTCTCACACACAGTCTCCCTCTCTCCCTATCTCTCTCTCTCTCACAGGTCTCTCCTCTCTCTCTCACACACAATCTCTCTCCCACACACACATTCTGTCTCTCTCTCACACACACACTCCCTCTCTCTCGCTCACACACAATCCCTCTCTCTCTCACACACACACTCCCCCTCTCTCTCTCTCACACACACACTGTCTCCCTCTCTCTCTCTCTCACAGCCTCCTCTCTCTCTCTCACACACACACAGTCTCCCTCTCTCTCACACACACAGCCTCCTTTCTCTCTCTCTTAGCCTCCCTCTCTCACACACAATCTCTCTCTCTCACACACACACTGTCTCCCTCTCTCTCTCTCTCACAGCCTCCTCTCTCTCTCTCACACACACACAGTCTCCCTCTCTCTCACACACACAGCCTCCTTTCTCTCTCTCTTAGCCTCCCTCTCTCACACACAATCTCTCTCTCTCACACACACACAGTCTCTCTCTCCCTCTCTGTCTCACACACAGTCTCTCTCTCTCCCTCTCTGTCTCACACAGTCTCTCTCTCCCTCTCTGTCTCACACACAGTCTCTCCCTCTCCCTCACTGTCTCACACGGTCTCCCTCTCTCTCTGTCTCACACACAATCTCTCTCTCCCTCTCTTTCTGTCTCACACACAGTCTCTCTCCCCCTCTCTCTGATTCACACACAGTCTCTCTCTCCCTCCCTCCCCCTCTGTCTCACACACAGTCTCTCTCTCTCTCCCTCCCTCCCTCTCTCTGTCTCACACAAAGTCTCTCTCCCTCTCTGTTTCACAGTCTCTCTCTCCCTCTCTGTCTCACACACAGTCTCTCTTTCTCCCTCCTTCCCTCGCTGTCTCACACACAGTCTCTCTCCCTGTCTCACACACAGTCTCTCTCTCGCTCTCTCTCTGTCTCACACACAGTCTCTCCCTTTCTCCCTCTCTGTCTCACACACAGTCTCCCTCTCCCTGTCTCACACACAGTCTCTCTCTCCCTCTCTTTCTGTCTCCCACAGTCTCTCCCTCTCTCTCACTCCCTCTCTGTCTCACACACAGTCTCTCCCTCTCTCTCCCTCCCTCCCTCTCTGTCTCACACACAGTCTCTTCCTCTCCCTCCCTCCCTCTCCGTCTCACACAAAGTCTCTCTCCCTCTCCCTCCCTCCCTCTCTGTCTCACACACAGTTTCTCCCTCTCTCTCCCCCCCTCTCTGTCTCACACACAGTCTCTCCCTTTCTCTCCCTCCCTCTCTGTCTCACACAGAGTCTCTCCCTCTCTCTCTGTCTCACACAAAGTCTGTCTCCCTCTCTCTCCCTCCTTCTCTGTCTCACACAGTCTCTCCCTCTCTCTCCCTCCCTCACTGTCTCACATACAGTCTCTCCCTCTCTCTCACACACACAGTCTCTCCCTCTCTCTCCCTCCCTCTCTGTCTCACACACAGTCTCTCCCTCCCTCTGTGTCTCACACATAGTCTCTCCCTCTCTCTCTCCCTCCCTCTGTCTCACACACAGTCTCTCTCTCTCCCTCCCTCTGTGTCTCACACATAGTCTCTCCCTCTCTCTCTCCCTCCCTCTCTGTCTCACACACAGTCTCTCCCTCTCTCTCTCACACACACACACAGTCTCTCCCTCCCTCTCTGTCTCACACACTCTCCCTCCCTCTGTGTCTCACACATAGTCTCTCCCTCTCTCTCTCCCTCCCTCTCTGTCTCTCACACAGTCTCTCTCTCTCTCTCTCTCCCTCTCTGTCTCTCACACAGTCTCTCTCTCCCTCTCTCTCTCCCTCTCTGTCTCTCACACAATCTCTCTCTCTCTCTCCCTCTCTGTCTCTCACACAGTCTCTCTCTCCCTCCCTCTCTGTCTCTCACAGTCTCCCTCTCCCTCTCTGTCTCACACACAGTCTCTCTCTCCCTCCCTCTCTGTCTCTCACACAGTCTCCCTCTCCCTCTCTGTCTCACACACAGTCTCTCTCTCCCTCCCTCTCTGTGTCTCACACAGTCTCTCTCTCTCTCTCCCTCTCTGTCTCTCACACAGTCTCTCTCTCTCTCTCTCACACACACACACACACACACTCTGCAATCACGTGGCGCAGGGACACCTCCGCAATTTGCCTGTTCTGTCTGTGATCCTGTGGCGGGCAGCGCTGGCTCCGCGCTCCTCGGCTTTTCATCTCGCCCTCCTGTCCCCCAGCCTGTTTGCTTGTGGTTATTAATGGTCGCAGTTACAGTGTGTGCGGCTGTGTGTGTGCCTGGGGGGGGGAGGGTGGGAGGTTAAGGAGTTGCCCGGAGCCGGCTGATGCTCAAAGGAAAACATGGGAGTTCTACCGCTTTGCTTCTTAACCGTCTTCCCTTGGATTTTTGGCAGCGAATTAGTGCGAGCAGATTCCATCATTCACATCGGTAAGAACCGGCCGGAGGAGAAGCGATGTCTCTGTTTTGAATGAATTGATAAAGAGTGTGCGGGCTCCGGGGGACTCGGTCCAGGGAGTGTCTGCTCCATCCTGATGCCGAACAGGCTCAGAGTGAAACCTCGAATCCCGCTAAACCCTCAGCAATTGATCCGGAGCGAGTGACAGCCAAACCCTGGCTGCAGCGGCCGGTCTGTATTGGGATGTAACCTTCCTTCCCCCACTCCCCCCCCACCCCCCCCGCCTTGGCCCCGAATCAAAGATAAACCCCCACCCTCCCCCCCCGCCCCCCCGCAAACTTTCCCGCTCCAGCCCCGTCTCCTTCGCTCGGATCTGAGTCTCACTGACCCGCAGTCAGGACTCCGGCCGGGCGGCGAGAGGGGAACAGAGCCCTGGACACCCTGAAATACAACATCCAAACTTTCAACTGATCCCCTTGCCCCAGGCTCAGCCCCATCAATACCCCCCCCTCTTTGCCCCAGGCTCAGCCCCATCAATACCCCCCCCCACCTCTTTGCCCCAGGCTCAGCCCCATCAATACCCCCCTCCCCCCCCCACCTCCCCTTGCCCCAGGCTCAGCCCCATCAATACCCCCCCCCTCTTTGCCCCAGGCTCAGCCCCATCAATACCCCCCCCCTCACCTCCTCCTGCCCCAGGCTCAGCCCCATCAATACCCCCCCCCTCACCTCCTCCTGCCCCAGGCTCAGCCCCATCAATACCCCCCCCCACCACCTCCCCTTGCCCCAGGCTCAGCCCCATCAATACCCCCCTCCCCACCCACCTCCCCTTGCCCCAGGCTCAGCCCCATCAATACCCCCCCACCTCCCCTTGCCCCAGGCTCAGCCCCATCAATACCCCCCACCTCCCCTTGCCCCAGGCTCAGCCCCATCAATACCCCCCACCTCCCCTTGCCCCAGGCTCAGCCCCATCAATACCCCCCACCTCCCCTTGCCCCAGGCTCAGCCCCATCAATAACCCTCCCCACCACCTCCCCTTGCCCCAGGCTCAGTCCCCCCTGCCCCAAATCCCTGTACTAAGCGGAGGTGGCGGCCCTCTGTTGCTCCTGGTCCACAGGCAGGGCTGGGTGAAGCGACCTGTAGCAGTAGCTCTGAGCCCAGTGATTTACAGGGTGTTGGGGTGGGGGGTGAGGTTTGCACTGAGCCGCTCAGGAGCAGCAGTTCCGAGGGGTGGTCATTGCCGGCTGCAGACACCGGACAGTGTCTCACCCCTGGCCACACAATCCAGGGGCCTCGGGGAGACGGAGGGTGGGAGACACAAGGCTTGGGGAGGAGGCGGGTAATGGTTGAAGAGCAACTACTTTGCACATCCAGCTGCTGGACTGCGGGTGGCTGAGCCGTGGTCGCTCTCTCCCAGCGCCTGGCTTTGCCGGGGAGACGGGCAGACAGACAGACAGACAGCCAGGCAGACACCTGTACGCTGTGGGCAGCCTGGGCTTTGGAGGGCAGGTTGTGGCAGGCGGCAGACAGGCCGATGTGGAGTTGAGGCTGGAAACTGCTTTTCATTGTTCCCGAATTCCCCACTTTACCCGCCCGCGTCTGAATGAAAAGAGAAAGGACGGCAATAAAAACACTTCACTATTTCCATTTTACACTAAACGATTTTTTAAAATATTACCAGCGACAACTGGTACACAAGCGATCAGACACAGCGCAGATGTACAGCGCCGATTGATCTATTTCACTTGTAAGTGAAGGTTGACTCCTTCAATTATAACAATAAAACACACCGGCCCCATATGGATGAGGCACCTTAGATACCGCGACCCTGTCCGGCTTCCTCTTATAGCCCCGTGAATGAAGATTACCGAGACTGAACTAATATAGAAACACATAAACCCCATCTCTAGCATCTAGTTGTCGAATTAACTCCCTTAATAACTATCTTGTACTAACTGTGCGTTTTACTATCTCTTTAGTTCAAAGTTACAATTTTGGTGCTTTTGGGATCACACCTGAAAAGAGGGAAACATTTGCAAAGTGACCAGGCCGAGGAGTGGCAATTTGGTGAATTGCTCCTTCAGAAGTCCAGCACGAACACGATGGGACGAATGGCCGTCTCCTGTGCTGTAACCATTCAATGATTCATTCTATGTATTGTACAGGCCTGTGCGATATAGACCTGGGCTGTACCGAACGTTTGTTATGCAGCCCTGGACTGTACAGGAGCTTGCTGCGCAGACCTGGTCTGTACCGGAGTTTGCTGCGCAGACCTGGACTGTACAGGAGCTTGCTGCGCAGACCTGGTCTGTACAGGAGTTTGCTGCGCAGACCTGGTCTGTACAGGAGTTTGCTGCGCAGACCTGGACTGTACAGGAGCTTGATGTGCAGACCTGGTCTGTACAGGAGCTTGCTGCGCAGACCTGGTCTGTACAGGAGTTTGCTGCGCAGACCTGGACTGTACAGGAGCTTGCTGCGCAGACCTGGTTTGTACAGGATCTTGATGCGCAGACCTGGACTGTACAGGAGCTTGATGCGCAGACCTGGACTGTACAGGAGCTTGCTGCGCAGACCTGGACTGTACAGGAGCTTGATGCGCAGACCTGGACTGTACAGGAGCTTGATGCGCAGACCTGGACTGTACAGGAGCTTGATGCGCAGACCTGGTCTGTACAGGAGCTTGATGCGCAGACCTGGACTGTACAGGAGCTTGATGCGCAGACCTGGACTGTACAGGAGCTTGATGCGCAGACCTGGACTGTACAGGAGCTTGATGCGCAGACCTGGACTGTACAGGAGCTTGATGCGCAGACCTGGACTGTACAGGAGCTTGATGCGCAGACCTGGACTGTACAGGAGCTTGATGCACAGACCTGGACTGTGCGAGACTCTGTTGTGGGCATCAGAAGACCCTGTACAAGGGAATCAAAAATTATCCGGGTAGAGAGAAATGTGGAATTCCAAACACAAGATCAGCCATGATCTTATTGAAAGGTGGAGCAGGCTAGGGGGGCCGAATTCCTATTTCTGATGTTCTTATATGTGGCCTAGACTACACGGGGCCCGGCTACACAGGCCTGGGTAGTGCACCAGCTAACCCTACAGGCTTGGACTGTACAGGACCTGATATAACCAGTTATACTGTAAAAGGTTGCATTGGCAACAGCTGCCCTGGTCTATAATTCTTTGTAATCCTTATATTAATAAAAAGTGATATCACCTGACAACTATTTTATTCGTCCATTAAATGTGTTCCTATCAGGCGGTTTCTAGGAAACGCTAATCTTTTGGTCGGTAGGGATTCTCACTGACATTAAACTGGGAAAAAAATAAAACTCAAGGGAGTGGGTCTTCAATGGAACATGATCAAACCGAGTGTCCTGCGCTTTCAAAGGGTTTCTAAATAATCTCGCACATGGGACCGCCGCCTTGAGTGATTCTTCATACGTTTAATGAAAATTGCATCAGTCCCCGTACTAACCACTTGATGCGCTAATGCTGATCTTCAGTGATATTTGTGCAATATTGCATTGTTTGGCTCTTAACTTTCTACCAGGGAGCGGCTGAGGGACACTCTCTGTGCTCGGGGGTTTGTTACTTGCAGGACCCCGGTCGATGGACAGCTCCTTGGTGCTGAAATGACTCTCAACAATAGTTTCAGGCTTTGGGGATTCCCCCACTCCCTCCACCGCCTCGCTTGCATTCTTTTACTTAAACTGTTTTAATTCCTACTGAACAAAGGCTGTAATAAATATGAAGCTGTCGAACTTGCTTTTAGTTAAACTCTCTCTCTTCCCCCCAACTTTTGTCTCCCTCACCCAGGTGCAATTTTTGAGGAGAGTGCAGCAAAGGACGATGAGGTTTTCCAGCTGGCCGTCTCTGACCTCAGTCTCAATGATGACATCTTACAGAGCGAAAAAATAACATATTCCATCAAATTCGTTGAGGCGAATAATCCCTTTCAGACGGTGCAGGAAGGTAAGTGGATTAAAAAAAATAAAATTGAACCCCAAATACCCATTTGCCCTCTTCACCTTACCCCAACTCAGCGGCTTTTAAATTGCCTCACCCCTCGTTCTCCTGACCCACTGAAACGGATCCACAAACCTTCCCAAACTAACACCTGGATGGAGACTTTTTGCTTGTTTTTTTTCTGAGTCTCGCCATCCTTCCAGTGTGGGCCAGTGCCCAGTGCTTGCCAGTGGTCGGCGCTGTTTGATAACGAATGAGAGAGGTAGTGGCTGCAGATTGACAGAGCGGATTATTCACTGCTGGCCTCTGGGGGGGTGGGTGGTGGGGGAACCAATGTGCAGCCTGGGTGGAAGCCTTCGGACATTTCCACTCTGATGCTGAACACTGTTTCCAAATTTGCCTCTTGAGGCCTGCCACAGGGAGGGGTTGCTCCAGAGACAGTTTCCGAGCAGGAAGAGCCGCGTGTGTGAGGTTTCTGACAGTAAACACCAATGCCAGTGTGTCTGTCTTGAGTGTTCAAATCCCAAATCCGTTCAGAGCCAGCTGGATTTACTGCACACGTCACACTAAAACCTGCTTTTTACTCTGTTTTGCCGAAGAGATTGCCGAATCGCATTCAAGTTAATAACTCGGAAGAAGGGTTTTATTGTTTATTTTTAAATGCCTTCATTCATTTAATATAACCGTGGAAGCATTTTTCCAGTTACTTACACACGTGCCTGAACAGACTTCCCCCAGTATCAAATGAGCCACAAGAGAGCAACTGGCGAACATCTCCCTTAACTTTCCTTCCTTCCCTCCATCCAATTGCTACTTTTCACTGGCTGGTTATGGAGGGACTGGGAAGTGAGCACTGAATCCTAAAACTTGACCCAAATGGTAGATTCTCAGTTAATGGATTATTTTTTATGCAATTCACCATGGACACTTCCTTCAAATTAAATGGTGTTTTGGATGCAGTTTACGCTGCTGGGTTTGGTGCAATACATATTTTCTGATTGACTGTGAATTCTGCTATTGCTGATCAGTGTGTCAGTGCTGGATCTGAATTTAACTCCATCAAGTGTAGCACATTTATTTATCCTGTTATTGCTAAATTGCATGTTGGCATTGATGTAAGAAAGTAGCGTGACTGAGTTCACAGGACCGGCTGTGTGTGGACTGCAGTTACACAACAAAAAGTTGTGTAAAAATACCATGGGAAATCGTGAACTCACAATGAATGGAGAGAAACATTGTTAAGACAATACCTGGTTTCTTGGTATTTTTAAGGTTAGCTGCAGTTAGCTGTCGGGCAAGATCAGTCCATATTCAACCTACTTTATTGCATATGTTGCTGAAGAAATCTGAAGTTAGATTGTTCAAGGCAGCACATCCCTGAAAAGACTTGATATTTCAAAGATAAGAGAGAGGCCATTTAGTTTACCTGGCTCCTCATTCCCACTGTTGTACCATTGCAGTATCTAACTGCATATTGAATAATTCCAGAGTTTCTACCTAGGGTAATCCATCCTGCACCCATTCCAGGCATTAATCACTCTGTTTGAGAAAGTGCTTCCTGACATCATTCCCGAACTTGCCTTTTACTGGTTTGTACCGTCAGTTTTGTCACGCTGAAATTATGACTTCATTTTAAATTATATTCCCATTGTGTCTATTTCTTACCAGTGAAATGAGAAATAGTGTTTTGTTTCACTGACTCAGCGTGTGTGTTGCATTGTGTCAGTAATAGCAGTAAATACACTATGACAAGAAGCTGCACCTTGGCACCAACCTTACATCACGGGATATAGTCTGGAGATTTTGTCAGTAAGGAAACCCGATCAATAAATTTGAACAAGGGAGGATGTTGATGGTCTTGGTTTAATATGAATTTTAGCTTAATTGAAACTTGGACTGCAGCAGTTCAAGGAGGTAGCTCATCACCACTTTCTCAAAGGCAATTAGGGATGGGCAATAAATGCTGGCCTAGCCAAGTCATGCCCACAGCCCATAAATGAATAAAAAATACTGCAGTGCACACCAATCACAGTGTAGTGGACAAGACCATATTAAGAGAGCATTAATATTAGCCCAGAACCTGCGTGGACAGCTAATCACCATCAGATTTCCACTCTGCTCCTCTTTACTTACCCTGCTGGAGCTGCACATTTCTCACCTGGACTTCCAACGCCGGCCTGCTGAGAAATGCGGGGTGTAGCTGCTCCTAGGCAGTGCAGCAGCATTAGGGGAGGGGAAGCCAGGCCCCATTGTTACCGCAATAGCAGCCATAAGCCAGTAAGTCTAAAGGTCCCAGCCACTTTGATAGGAGAGAAGATAAATGTGAAAGTTAAGCAGTTTGGATAGGTCAGAGGTAGGGAGTTGGGGTCAGGTGGTTGGGGGGACATGATTGGGGGTATAGTCAGAGGTTGGGGGGTAGTCGCTGGGGTGGGTGGCTAGTCGGGGAGTGTGGTTGGTTGGGGGGGTGGGGGGTGTGGGGTGGGTGGTGTGGTGGTGGTGGCGGTGGTGGTGGTGGCAGGTGCAGTGGTGTTGGTCAGTACCATAGTTACCCAGGAGTTCAAAATGGTTTTAACCCTTCTCACTTTTCCTGGTTAGCTATTCTGCTGAGAGATTTGTAACCATCCGAAGTCTCCAGTTTCAATCGGAATTTCAGATGGTTCCAGGCACAGGTTGTTGGCCGTTGGAAGTTTAAACTTCCCAGGCAATTCCCGTGCAGTCCTTGCGCATCTTCTGGGGTGCCGCCAGGATTTGAGCCCCCAAGGGACGGAAAGATCTGTGCCATTAAATTTAGATATAAACCCTTTCACACACTCAGCTCCACTGTAGAAAGGAGAGAATCATGTATTGAAACATCACCTGGTTCACCAGGATCCACTTGCGAACACCCAGCTTAGCAGAAATGTAGGGTTATGGTTACAGTCTGGCGATGTCCATCCATGTTAACAATTCCACCAGCACTTCACTCTCCCTTCTGCTAAACAAATTTCACCTACAGCATCCAGCTCCTATATCCAGCTCCTTAATGGTAAGATTGGTAATATAATATTTGATATCATTGAAATGATAATTTTTACAAAGCATTACTATTATTTTAATTTTAGAAGTAAAATGAGTAACTTACCTCTTCCCCAGAGTGCATAAAATTGAATGATCTTAGTAAGAGGGGAAGGGATGGGGGATTTTTGCAATCAGAAGTGGTGGGATTTGCAGGTAAAAATGATTCAAGGGTTCCCTATTTTGTGTGGTAGTTTGAGCTGACATCTTAAGGCTAGTTCTTCGCCTCTTATCTTGATGGTCATTTCGCTGTAGCACTTCTGACCAAAGGAACTGACATAATTCAGAAATAACCAAACATGCTCTCCCTCCAGTGAGAAGTTGAGATTTGCTCACTCACGCCTGTTATGTGCTTGATTTATAGAAGAGGTTATGGAATAAGTTTGCACTAATCGCTTTTTCTTAGCAATTTATTGATTTGGAAAAATTAAGTTGCCCGTGTTGATTAAATGATCCAAGAGACTTTAATTCTCTCAATGATTTGGAGCACTTTTTTAACAGCTGCTTTGTATTGTCTTCAATGTGTTAGTGCACTGCTTTACTGCCGGTACCGGTGTGCAATAATTACGGAATGAATGCAGCCAGTCTTTGCATTTAACTTGACTCCAGGTGGGCTGAAGTGAAAGCTGTGATGTTGAGTGTGAACAGTGTTTGCTCCTGCATTGTGAGTTTGGTGTGAGACCTGCTACATATTCAGAATGGCAGCCATGATTAGTTTCTGCCCTGATTCTCTAAGTTCTGAATATTAATTTATATTCACCCAAAGACTCAATTTCTACAATGCCTCCATAGTTCTATTTCACTCATGCAGATCTCTGCAGCCCATTAGTTATTGTACACATATCCATTACCCTGGGCCTTCACTGATTCTTGACCTTCTCGTGCATCAAATTTAAAAATCTCATTCATATCCCTCCAGAGCATTGTCCAGTCTTCTTCATTAATCTCCTTCTCTGATTCCCAACTCAGGTGTCTGATCTTCTGTCACTCGCTTACTCATTCACTCATCCACTCATCCCTCTACCATTGGTAACAGAGCCTGCAGTGGCTCCATCTCCACATTTCTGTTCTCTAGTCCTTGCCCTGCTACTTTTCTCCCCCTCCTCAAAAGCCCACCTCTTTCACTGCCTTCAGTCAGTTCCACTGACTTGCTCTCTATTTCCTACTCAGTGTCTTCCACTTTTCTTGTAGAGTACAGTGGGGTGTTTTGTTTTGTGAAAATCTTAAGATATTGTTTGTTCCAACAATACAATAATAGATTCTTATTGATTGCCTTGGGCCTCACCTCGCTGTTCTTTGTTAGGTTGTGATGATTACAATATTATTTCCATTGGACATATTGGCTTGGTATAATGGATTCAGTTAAAGGCAGGAGGGTGACATTTCTGCAGTATTCTTATTGCATTCTGGATGCTGCATTATTTAATGTCACATAAAAGAAGTGATTAAGCAGCTGTTGAAAATCATTTGCGTTGGCTGCTTGGACATGCCCAGTATCAGGAAGGCAATCATTAAGCTTTTACATTTTGTGATATTTGTCTTTTGCAAGGAAAGCTGTAGGCTGATACCTTGATACATCTAGCTCATCACAAAGAGATGACAGCATCTTCCTACTTGATAATAGGATTTAGAATATATCATTTTTTTTAAGAAGTTCAAATTTGTGTTTTTGGTATTATGGAGATAGTTGCTGTCACATTAACTTGTAAAGGGAATAATCAGATAGCAAATTGGTGTTATAGAAAGGAATACTTCATCCATAGTATTAAAACCACTGCTCTCCACCAGTGTTTGAAGTGTATGACAAACTAAAATGACATGCAAACCTTATCTGACTCAGCTCCATATCCCTTGATACCCTTCCTTATCTCATATATAGTTTGATCTGAATCTTGAAAGCCCCAATTATTCCAGAATCTACAGCCTTTTGAGAGAGATTTCCAGATTTGCACCACCCTTTCTGTGAGAAGGACATCTCAATTTACCTCCAAAATGGCTTAGTTCTAGTTTTAAGATTATGTTGCCTGATCCTTAATTTTCTTCCCAGGGGAAATAGTTTCCCCCTCTTGCTGCATTTTATGCCTTGGAGATATGCAAAGATTATACACCAGTTCCTATGTATGTAGGAGTTGTACTTTACAATGCTTTAAAATGTCTGCTCCCGTGCTTATAGCAGCTAGCCTCAGTTCAGTCTTTCTCTCTCTCCCTCCTAAGTAACCACGCCCAGGCTTAACAAATCACACAGTGAGAACTGTTAGAACCATATCTCTTAAGACTGAAGTTTTCTTTTACAAAATGGAAGGGTTTGGCATGATCTGGACATGTGGATGTTACCCTGGGAATTTATTTTTAAAAGGAGGTCAAAAGTGCATCTTGGAACTGTTAACAAACAGGCCTCTTCCAAGAAACCACTTGACATATATGGTACTTGAGAAGGAGTTGTTTGTTTGTGTTGAACTGCAGAGCACTTTAATTAATGAAGCTGGGAGATAAAAAGGAAATCACATGGGAGAGAGGAAAAAAAACTTAAGCTGAGAACCTGCTTGTAACCAAGAGTAAGCCAACGGAATTGGCAGATAAGCTTGAATTACAATTACCCGTGGGGGGGCGGGGAAAGCAGACCTAGTTGAGATAATAAGCACAGCATTTAAAACTGGAAGGGTTACCAGAGAGACCACGTTCTCCAGGGGTTGAGTCAATTGAATTGACTAAGATTCAGTTGCAAGTGGAAAAGCTTGAATTGGAGGTGAAAGAAAACTGGAATTGAAAAGGCTAGTGGCAAAAGAAAAAGTAAAGGAAAATGAAAGAGAAAGAGCATTTAGGAGCTGGAACTGGAATTTCAGGCAAGGGAGAAGGATGAAGAAAGAGAGGCAAACAAGAGAGAGAAGGAACGAGAAAGGGAATACAGGCTTAAAAGGCTGGACCTCAAGATGCTGAGGAAGGTTCTGATGGTGAAACCACCACCTTCAGGCCAAAGCCCAGTGGTGAGATGTCTTAAGTCTGTACAAGCTCTTCCAAAGTTTGAGGAAAGGGACGTAGAGGCATTCTTTATTTCGCTTGAAAAGGTAACTAGGCAAATGAAGTGGCCAAACAAAATCTGGACATTGCTCTTACAGAGTAGATTGGTGGGTAGAGATCACAAGGTTTATTCTTCACTTTCAGACGACGTTTCTGTGGATTGTGATGCAGTAAAAAAAAGGCTATTCTTAATGCATATGAGTTAATGCCTGAGGTATACAGGCAGAAATTTCAGAATATAAGGAAGCAGCCTGGACAGACCTATATTGAGTTTGAGGGGGTAAAGCAGAGTAATTTTGATCATTGGATAAGGGCATGAAAGGTAAAGACAACGTATAAATCTCTTAGAGAAATAATTCTCTTGGAAGAATTTAAAAATCCACTTCCTCCAGTAGTTAGAAGCAATGTTGAAGACCAGAGGGTTAACATGGCTGGACAGGCAGCGGAGATGGCTGACAATTATGACCTGGTCCATACATCTAAACCCTTTTTCCATCACCCCCACAAACCCGAGAAAGATAGAAGGTGGGAAGGTGAAAGGAAGGCAAGTAGCCAGGGAAGAGAAGGGACTGCTGGGAATACCCCTGAAACACCTCCTCAGGCCAGAAAGAAAGGTGCTGAGGGTGGAAGTGAGATTCGATGGCCTAAGTGCTTCCATTGTAACAAGGTGGGACATGTTCGTGCTGATTGCTGGAAGTTGCTTAGGAAATTCATGGGACTTATTGGGGTACGTAAGGGTGATTCAGGAAAAGGAGCTCTGACTGAAAGTACAACAGATCAAGCTAACCGCAGCTGTGAAACCGAGTGTGGACATTGTTGTGAGTTCAGGAGAGGTGAAGGAGATACATGAAAGTTATAAAGAATTTTTGTCGAGGGGAAAAGTAACCCTCTATCCCTCAAATGAGACAGCTAAACCTACAATCATACCTGGAGATACAGGAGCCACTCAAATACTTTTGATGGGGAAAGGCATAACCTTTCCACCAGAGGGTGCATTAAAAGCCAAAGTTTTAGTCAATGGTATTACTGGACGGTATATCCCCGTGTACCTTTGTACTGGGTGCACTTGGAGTGTGACCTAATGTCTGGGAAAGTGGCGGTAGGGGTTGTTCAGCAGTTACCCATAGGTGGAGTTGATTTACACCTGGGAAATGAATTAGCTGGAGTGAAGGCATTTGCTGCTCCCATAACTACAGAAAGCCCAAGTGAGATTAAAGACTCCTTTAGGGAAGGAAATTTGCTGTCCTTAGCTGGTCTGGCCTACATGTGACTCCAGACCCACAGCAATGTGGTCGACTCTTAAATGCCCTCTGAATGAGGGTAATTAGGGATGGGCAATAAATGCTGGCCTAGCCAGTGATACCCATGCCCCATGAATGAATGAAAAAAAGGTTCCAGGAATTTTTCCTTCGTGTGTGATGACCCAAGCAAAGTCCATCAGCAAAGGTCAAAGTGATACCCCAGACAGGTACTTGGCTGGTTCAAACTTTCTTTAAAGACTTAGATAATCCGAAAGGGATGTTTAACAAACCTTCTCTAGTTGAGGCTCAACAAGCTGATCCAGAGTTAAGTGAGACAGCACAATCAGCCCAAACTGAAGCTGAGACTAAGGCAGTTCCAGAATGTTATTATATTAGAAATGGGATTCTAGTGAGGAAGTGGTTGGTTGTTCATCAGGTAGTGGTACAGCCCAAATATCGTAAAGAGGTATTATGGATAACACATGAAATTCCAATGGCAGGATATGCAGGGATACGGAAAACCCAAGCGCGGATGAACCAGCCGTTTTACTGGCCGGCTCTTCATAAGGATGTGGTGCAGTTTTTTAAATGTGCCACATGTGCCAGATGGTGGGAAAACCACAGCATGCAATCAAACCCGCACCCTTAATTCCCATACCAGTTTTTGAGGAACCATTCAGTAGGGTGTTAGTGGACTGTGTGGGACCATTACCAAAAATGAAAGCGGGACACCAGTGTATCCTTACTATTATGGATATGACCACTCTATTTCCAGAGGACATCCCTTTAAGGACCATTATGGTTAAAGTAGTGGTAGAGAAGTTAATCCAATTTTTTACTCGATATGGATCACTTGTAGAGGTCCAGTTGGATCAAGAGTCCAATTTTATGTCTAAAATTTTTCAGAACATGAGTAGTTTGGGCATAAAACAGTTAAAGGCCACAGCATACCATTCACAAACACCAGGAGTTTTAGAGAGGTACCATCAAACTCTCAAAACAATGATTAAAGCATATTGTCATGATTATCCCCATGACTGGGACAAAGGACTGGATTTTCTTTTATTGGCTACCCAAAATTCACCAAATGAAACTACTGGTTTTAGCCCGTTTGAACTAATTGACGGACGTGAGATAAGAGGTCCTCTGAAATTAATCAAAGAAAAGTTTTTAGGAGAGAAGGATGGATCCTCTATGTTACATTATGTGTCCGTGTTCCAGAAGCAGCTCACGGGAGCCTGCAAAGTGGCTCAAGAACATCTTAAAGTTTCTCAAACAAAGATGAAAGAATGGGCAGAGAAGCAAGCGGTGGCCCGAACATTACAACCACGGGATGGTGTGTTAGTGTTATTGCAATTACAGGGGGATCCTCTGAACGCACGGTTCAGTGGTCCATACAAAGTAATTAAGAGGGTTGGTAAAGTAAATTATTTGATAAATACACCAGCTCGTAGGAAAAAAGAAACAGCTGTGTCATATCAATATGTTAAAACAATATCATCGTAGGGAGGAAGATGGGAAAGAGCATGTCAGGTTGTAAGCATAATGGAGGAGGAAAGAAACAGTGAGAGTGAGGTCGAAGGAAACTTAGTTCACAAATTGAACCTCCTGCTATCGGTTAGCTATCACTGAAATATTAGGACAGTTAGATAACATAGTTCATACTTAGAGGTAGGAGCTAGTGAAGTTACTTACAGAATTTAAAGGGATCTGTAGGGATAAACTTTAGCTGCGCATGATTTGGACGTAGGGGAATTTTCTCCTATAAAGCAACATCCTTTTCAGTTAAATCCAGAGAAATAGCAGACGTGAGAGCAGAAATTCAGTATGTGTTAGAAAATCATCTAATTGAGCCTAGTCAAAGCAGCTGGTGTTCTCCAGTAGTGTTAGTGCCTAAACCTGATGGCTCAACCAGATTCTGCATAGATTATTAGAAAGGTTAATGCGGTAACAAAAACAGACTCTTGCCCTATCCCTCATCTAGAAGATTGTATTGACAGGGTTGGCAGTGCCACGTTCCTTACTAAGATACTGGCAAGTACTTTTAACATCACGTTCTAAGGAATATATCGGATTTTGTCGCGCCAAATGGACTATATCGATGTTGAGTGATGCCGTTTGAACTAAAAAAAAAGATCCAGCCACTTTCCAAAGAATAATGATTCAGGGGGTCACTAATGTTCCTAACTGTGTGGTTTACTTGGGCAGTGTAATGGTTTATAGCAACACATGGAAAGACCACTCAAAACAACTGGAAGCTTTATTTAAACAATTACACTTGGCAGATCTAGTAATAACTCTTGCAAAAGGTGAGTTTGTGAAAGCACTGGTAACTTATTTAGGGTATATTGCAGGGCAGAGACAAGTCTTACCAAGAACAGCGAAGGTGCAGGCTTTGATGGAATTCCCTGTCCCTAAAGTAAACAGGAAATCGTGAGATTTTTAGGGATGTGTGGTTTCTATATCGTAAATCTGTGCCAAACTTCAGCACAATCGCAGTCCCACTAATGGATTTATTGCAAAAGAAAGCAAAGGCGGTCAAGAGAGTGCCAGGCAGCTTGTGAGAAGCTGAAAGTGATTCTAACTACTGAACCAGCATTAGTCACCCCTAATTTCACTAAACCCGTCAAGCTGGTAATCGATGTTAGTGACTTGGGGGTGGGCACAGTCTTATTGCAAGAAGGTGAATCAGGTATAGAGAAGCTGGGGGGGGTGGGGGGGTACTTTTCTAAAAAAAATTAATCAGCATCAAAAGAGATAGTCTACTATAGAAAAGGAAACCCTGGGATTGTTAGTGGCTCTTAGGTATTTTGAGGAATATATCTGTCATGGCTGTAAAGAAACATTAGTATATACTGACCGTAACCCTTTGGTCTTGGTGGAAAAATTTAACACTCAGAATGACAGACTGTTCTGATGGAGCTTACTAATACAACCTTATAACATGAAGATTGTTCATATTGCTGGAAAAGATAATATAACTCCTGATGCATTGTCAAGAATGTAAATTATTTATAATTGCCTGGAAAGCAAGAAAATCAGAAAATGGAACAGATTCTGTATAAGGAGCGAAAGGCTGAATGAGTGTATGTTTGATTCTCTTATAGATGGTACATTTTTTTTCTGTACACTTGGAAATGGTGTCTCATCTCTTAAGGGCGGAGGCATGTTAGAATCATATCTCTCAAGACTGAAGTTTTCTTTTACAAAATGGAAGGATTTGGCCTGATCTGGACATATGGATGCTAACCTGGACTTGTTTTTAAAAGGAGGTCCTAAGTTCACCTTAGAACTGTAAACAAGCAGGCCTCTTCCATTAAATCATCTGACCTTTATGGTACTTGTAGTAGTAGTTGTTTGTTTGTGTTTGTGTTAAAGAACTTTAATTAATGAAGCTGGGAGACAAAAAGGCAATCACATGGGAGAGAGGAAAAAACACTTAAGTTGTGAACCTGCTTGTTTTGAAGGCAGTTTTGTTGGAGAACAAGCCAAGAAAAGAAGGCTTGACTGGCTCCGTCTCTCTACCTTGCCTAAAATTGTGTGCGGCTATCAACCTGTAGCCAGAGAACCCTCAACTGAGTGTAACTGGTCTGCATTTGGACCTGCAAAGCTGAGACCAGTGGTGAGAACTGCCAGGCAACCACCAGGACCAGCGGCTTGTCTTCACATGAGGGAACTCCAAGCCAACAGCACTGAGACCCTGCAGACTTTATTCTTTATTTTATAATACCCATCCTCCAAAGCCTACCTCTGCAGAGAGACTCTATCTGTTTGTCCTTTGTTTGTCTGTGTGTGCTTGGGGAATTCTTTAGGAAGAGATAGATAGTTATGCTTCTGTGTGTTAACCAGTACTTGCAACTTGTTAAAAGGAGTTTTGTTTTAAAATAAATTACTCATTGAGTTTTTGAAAGAAGCCTGGTTAGAGTTTCTTTTCTTCTGGGTACTAGAGGTACAGGTACACAATTGGCCATTTCAGTGAGAAAATTAAACATTTAAATTAATGGTACAGCGTGCAGAGTAGTGGGGCTTGATAATTTACGCACTCTTCCCATCCCGGTCTTAACAGAACAGAGAATAAACACACATAATCAAACACTGAACGATTGAACACTACATCTTTTCCCCCTTGTAAAACCAGAGACCTGATTCCAAATTAAACCATCCTAAACAATAAACATATGTACATCAAGTCATTTCTTAGAGTTCTACTGGTTCATTTCTCTAAATACAGAAATAGTATTTGAGATATGAAGGTCTCTGAAGACTAGGCTGAGAGCTACAAACTTGAAGCTGTGGTTCAGCATGATTAACTCAGTTGCGAGATACTCCACCTCAAAGTTGAAGACAATCTGGCCATCTGTAGACATGTAGAGGTCACTGACCAGATCCTGACGTAGCTAACAATGTAGTCAGCGCTCGGAGTTCAATGCAGCGAGTGAACTTTCTCCTGTAGAGATATATGTGCTAATGTTCACAAAGGTAGATTCAGGCTAGTACTTCCTGCTCTCCAGTAGAGTATTTGCATTCAGTTTCCGACAATGGACGCTTCCTTCATCGTGCTGTGAGAGTACAGCTCCAACCACATTTCCTGACCTATCGATTGTAACATATATTTCCTCACGTGGGTTGAAATTTGCGATGGCTGCAGAAATGCTATCGTCACCTTTAATGTGCCAAATGCTGTTGGCTGTGCGATTGTCCATTTCCATTGTGCATCTTTGCGCAGTAGCTTCTGAAGGGCCTCCACGATCTCTGCACACTTAGGAAAGAATTTGTGATTATAAGTTGGTAGGCTGAGGAATGAAGCCAACTCCTTCATGTTAGATGGGGTCAGAAGTGCATGAGGGGCTTTGGTCTTGTGTGTAGGCTTTACTCCACACTCTAGAAAGTCAGTTTTGGATACCACAAATGTGCACTTGTCTCCATTGAGCATTAAATTGTGTTGTTTGAGTTGAATGAGCACCGCTGATAATCACTGACCGTGTTCTGCGATGTCTGTTCCATGGACAACACGTCATCAAGTAGGTTGACATCCCCTCAGCATCCAACAGGACTGAAGATACAATCTTCTGAAATGCACTAGGTGCTGAACTTAATCTATAGGGAATTCTGTGGTACTGAAACACACCTTTGTGAGTAACAAAAGCTAAAGATATCTGCTTTGTTCTGCAAGTGGTATCTGGGGATAGCTTGTAGATAAATAGAGCCATGGTGAGACCACACCTGGAGTAGTGTGTGCAGTTTTGGTCTCCTTACCCAAGGAAAGATATACTTGCCATAGGAGTGCAACAAAGGTTCACCAGACTAATTCCTGGGATGGAGGGATTGTCCTATGAGGAAAGATTAAATAGACTGGGCCTTAATTCTCTGGGGTCTAGATGACTGAGAGGTGATCTCATTCAAACGTTCAACATTTTTAAAGGCTCAACAGGGTAGATGCAGGGAGGATGTTTCCCTTGACTGAGGGGTCTAGAACCAGGAGACACAGCCTTAGAATAAGAGGCAGGCCATTTAGGACTGAGATGAGGAGGTATTTCTTCACTCAGAGGGTGGTGAATTTTTGGAATTCTCTGCCCCAGAGGCTATGGTGCCTCAGTCATTCAGTATGTTGAAGGCAGAAATCGATAGATTTCTACATATTAAGAACATCAAGGGATACAGGGACAGTGCAGGAAAATAGTGTTGAAGTACAAAATCAGCCATGATCTCATTAAATGTTGGAATGGGCTTGAAGGGCTGAATGGCCTACTCCTGCTCCTACTATGTTCTTATGTTCATTGTTGCTTTGTGAACACTGTGGCGTCATGAACTGATGCTGATGGCTCTTGCATCGTAGGAAGTAAATGCTTGGCTGGAATGATTGCTTTATTGACCACCTTAAGGTCGACGCATAGTCCAAGTTTGCCATTTTTACGTTGTACAGTGATTAGTTCTATATCGATGGTAATGAGTCAATTTGTTCATTTATAGCATCTGCTTCCAGGCATTTCAGCTCCTGTGTCATTTCGGCATGAGTTGCAAATGTCAACCATCTCAAATTTTGCAAAACTGGCAGAATTGATGTATTGACAAGATGGAGTACGACAGTACCCCTTAATACCCCCAAATCTGGTAAATAAGGAAGGATACTAACATATATAGCTTGTGTCATTGATCACATAAATGTATGCTTTGGTGGGATCTGCAAGTTTGAAGTCAAACCTATCTGGAAGGTTTAACCCCACAAGGCGACGTAGAACATGAACCTGACTAGGGCGACGTTTTTGTAGTGTACTGGAAATGTGACCTTTCCCAAAACTGGATTAATCGGGTCATCGTAAACTTGAAGAGCGCCTATCTCAGGAGTGAGAGAAAATTACATAAAATAGCGATGGTAGAGTGTGTTGCTCAAGATTGGTACTTTCACACCAAGTTTGATGAAAAGCGACATTGAGATGCCCAGGACCTCGACTGAGCATTTCCTAAAATTACCTGGTACTTTACTGCCCATGATATTATAGACATGCTGTGCCTCACTCTCAGGAAGAGACTCCCCCATGTGTCAAACCAACGAAGTCCTTTTCTTGACTTGCAGACCTTTGCAAAGGTTCCACTTTAAGCACGTGGTATACTTTTTTCCCTTGAGTTGGACATGACATTGTGAATTGATGAGTACTTCCGCAATTTGGGCACATGTTTGAGGGTATCCGATCTTGTGTTGCTGAGCCTACTTTGTCCGTAACCCTTGCACTTGAGCTGAATGGGCAAGCTGTGTCTGCAGTCTTGAGTCTGAGGGTGCATTTTTGTGTAACCTCTTCAAATCTAATGTGGCAGTTTCAGTTTGGACTCCTAAGGTTGTGGCTTTTGCCAAGGTTAAATCATCATCCTGCACGAGGAGACATTTCCTAATTTGTGGAATTAAAGTTTTTTCAATTAATTGGTTATGAATTAGTTTGTTAGTTAGTGTGCCAAATTTAATTGTAGAAGCCAATTGCTGCAATGCTGCTACATATTGTTTTATCGGCTCACTATTTCCCTGGCATTTCTGGTGGAATGTATCGATCATCACACTTTGCTTTGGCCCAAAGTATTTTTCAAGAGGACTTACTGATATGTCAAACATAGATGTGTCTTCTGTGATCTGCTCAGATATTCCCTGGCACCCTGCTCTGAGACAATGGATGAGTATTGCCCTCTTGCAGGTCACTGCTACATCTGGACTGTCCATTCCTGTAGCGAGCAGGTAGGTTTTGAACTCCAAAATTCATTAATCCCACAGCATGGGTGGATCTCTCAGTGAAGAAAGAAAAAGTGCAGGAGTCAGTAAGTTTAAACCATTTGTCATCATCCTCATTTCCAGTTGTTGTATTTTAATGCTTCGGAGATATGCACAGATGATACACCAGTTCCTATGTGTGCAGGAGTTTTATTTTCAATGCTTAAAAATGTCTGCTTTTATGCTTGCATCAGCTAGCCTCAGTTCAGTCTCTCTCTCTCTCTAAGTAGCCACACCCAGACTTAACTAATCACACAGTGAGAAGAGAAAACAATGCACAATCAAACACTGAACAATTGAACACTATATCTATCAACACTATCAGACCCTTTAATTATCTTAAAACTTCAATTAGATTATCCCTCAATCTTCTATACTCAAGAAAATACAAGAGCAGTTGATACAGTCTGACCTCATAATT
Source organism: Cetorhinus maximus (assembly GCF_964194155.1). NCBI lineage: Eukaryota > Metazoa > Chordata > Chondrichthyes > Lamniformes > Cetorhinidae > Cetorhinus > Cetorhinus maximus. The sequence goes on along the minus strand of NC_135905.1, from coordinate 23,012,357 downwards.
TAACACTCTAGTCTCCAGTATTGTTCTGGTCCAAAATCAATATATCCTTCTTGAGGTGTGGTGTCCAAAACTGAATGCAATTATTCCAGATGTGGCTGACCAACTGATACTTCTCCCCTTTCTGGTTCATAATTGCCAAGACCAATCACAGGAGCCCAGCCAACCCTAGCTGAGATCATTTATTTTCAGGGGGTGATATTTGTGATCTGCTTGTTTGGTAAGGATCTATATCACATGGGGCATTGCCTATGCTAAATGAGTCACTGGGGGAATCTTAACTCTCAAACTAAAATAGGTGGAAAAGGTGATAAATAGGAAATGCTAGCTCAATGTAAGTCCGTGCGTTAGGATGGCAGGTTTAATGCTGCAGACTTTCACAATCACTTCCGATATCATTCTTCATTATTGCTGAAAGTCCTCTGAGTGATCTGCTTCTGAGGGATGGATATGTGAAACTAGTGTCAGCTGGGTTAGGTTTGCACGGCTCCTCAAAATTAATGTGACTACAGTATTGTGTAAACGCAGGACCTTAGGATGGTACGAAGAATTCTAAAACGTTATGGGATAAAAATACTGCTGGGCGATGCTATTGGACAAATGTATTTGTGTGAAATTCATTTTTCCACTCTTTTAATGATGGCATTAATGCATTTCACAATATTTATGGGGCTGGTGCCACACAAGTTGGAGCGACATCGTTGGAATTGTGAACGTGGTTTTCCGTTTGAAAGGCATGGAAAAATAACAAAACTGCACAGTTCACCTACATACTTCTCTCCTTAGTATGGCTGAAACTTCCCCCTTCCCCACCTCACGATATGACCGAAACCACCTCCTACCGTCTCCACTTCCCTACTAGTGTGCTTCGAACACTCCGTGCTCCCCCACCCAGTAAGTTTTGAACCTCCACTGCTCCCCACCCCTGAGTGTGATTAAACACTCCCCAGTATATTTTATCAATCACCCTCCCCCCTGGTACGGTTCCACTACCCCACTATCCTCTTGCATAGATCACTCCCCCAAGAGCCCCTTTTTCCAAGTTGCCTTAGATGCTAATGCTGTCAAGATGCAGAATTGGAGACACTGTTGGTTCCCCATCTCATCCCAATGGGAAGCAGCTGTAGTAGTGACCTCTCGTTTTTAGCAGAAATCAGTACTGCTTCATTTTAAGTGGCTGCTTTGATCCAGGATTTTATGATTAAGCAAACTGCAGTATTAAAACTATTAAAAATTTACAGTTCAATAACACAGTAATAACATTTAAATAAATAATTAAAATTCGTTTAATACCCCAAAAGCTGTTATATCCAACTATAATGATGAAGAAATAATGCTTTAGCGTAGCTGTAAACGCAGGGCTATAATAATAAGAATGTAAATGGTTGGCAATATAGATTATTTAATTGATAATAGACCCTAATTATGGAATGATTTATACCAAGACCCACACCCAGCTTGAAGAAACCCCAAATCTTATTGTGCTGCCATTATACCCCAAATCACAGTACACCCTCATACTACCCAAAAACTTATTGTGCTCTCCTCCCATTCTACATCTTCCCTGATAACCAGTGGTGTCAGCTGTGAGTCAGTTGGTAACGCTCTCGCCTCTAAGTCACAAAGTACTGGGTTCGAGTCCCCCTCCGGGGCTTGATTATAAAAATCAAAGCTGATGCTCCAGTGCAGTACTGAGGGGGTACTGCACTGTCAGTGGTGCTGCCTTTCGGATGAGATGTTAAATTGAGGCCCCATTCTGCCTGCTCGGGTGGATGAAGAAGATCCCCTGGCCATTATTATGCAGAAGTGCAGGAGGGTTATCCCTAGTGTCTTGGGCAATTTTTTATCTCTTAACATCACAAAGACAGATTATCTGGTCCTTATCACATTGCTGTTTGTAGGAGTTTGCTGTGTGCAAATTGGCTGCCACATTTTCTACCTTACAACGGTGACTATATTTCAAAAAAACACCTCATTGGCTGTAAAGCATTCTGATAAGTCCAGTGGTCTTGAAGGATGCTATACAAATGCAAGTCTTTTTTGGTATGACCATCCTTCTACCCAATACGTGCAAGAGTCACTGGCACCCAATGGGTGTGAGTGTTACTGACACCCAAAGGGCCTGAGAGCTGCCAGCACCAAAATGAGCTTGAGAATTAGCCATACCCAATGGTCCCTGCTCCAAAAGCAATAGCAGGGTGAACCAGCCAGAAGTATTAGGCCCTTTCCTGGAGTCAGGGCACCTTGGGGACAGATGTGGCTTTCCATTCGGGTACTTCACTCTCTGCAGTTATCATATGGTGGGTTGCAGATGGTGCTAAAGAGATTTGGGCACCATTCAAGGATGATGCAGCTAACCAGGTATTATAGCATTCTCACCCCTCCAATGAATATATTGTTGACACAGAGTCAACAGGAGGTAAAAACAAGCAGCAGTTTTATTCAGTGCAAGTGTGCACACGTGGGAAATGCTCTTTCAGAATTTTTTAAAAGGAAATTCAAAGTTACACAGTTTCTGTTAGTTATATATACCATCTTTGGGATAACTCATCACTAACTCACAATGTTCTTATCTTGCATGTCTAATTCATTACATTTGTAATTACAAATGAGTTTACAACATAAACACTAATTGACCTGTTCATACCTCTGCAGTTACAGAGGAATTTCTAAAACAATCATGAAATGACCATTAACACAAATGATATTCTAAAACATGAACTTTGCTTATCTATCCTGATGTTTCACTGCAGTATTTAGTCATCTGCATATCTTGACCCTGACATCAAGCTATTCGTTTATTACAGTATAACTCATTGACCATTCATCAACTTATTTTATCCTGACCCAAAGGTCACATTCCTTAGCTTATCATGGACTGACCCATAGACCAGTCATCAGCTTCCGGGTCTGGCCAAAAGGCCATATGCATTCTAGATTTTTTTTTACTGCAGACACTATTAAAACTTATATCCGTAACATGGCCAAGCCTGGGTAATCCCATGATACATCCTGATATACCTCTTCATTGTGGACAGCACAAGCATTTTATCAATAAGTTATTAAGACATCACTCTTTAATATTCTCATTAGCTACGAAAGTGATCAATGCCGACAACATTTAGGGCACAAGGTCATTTCTGGTAGCTGCTGGTAAAGCAGGGAGGCTGCAAATTAGGCTGCATTTGTTAGGTCACTGACACCCTTTATCACAGAGCTGGCAAATTCATCACCTTTGGTACTAATACAGAGCGGTCAGTGACAACTTCAGTGCAATAAAGGCCAACATTCTGTTTGCCTTCCTAATTACTTGCTGTACCTGCATGCTAACTCTTTGTGATTCATGTCCGAGCAGACAGACCCCTCTGAACCACGGTATGCTGCAGTGTCTCTCCATTTAAATAATGTTCTGCTTTTCCACTCTTCCCACCCAAGTGGACAGCTTCACACTTTCCCACATTTTACTCTACCAAATTTTAGTCCGCTCATTTAACCTATCTATAGCTGAGGCCCCAGCGCTGATGCTTGTGGCAGCACACTGGTTACTGTTTGTGAATATGAAAATGACTCACTTATCCAGAATATCTCTTTCCTGACAGTTGTCCAATCCTCTGTCCATCCCAATATATCACCCTCAACACCGTGAGCTCTTGTGTAGTAACCTTTTATGTGGCACCTTATCATGTGCCTTCTGGAAATCCAAATACACCACATCAACTGGTTCCTCTTTATCCACCCTGCTTGTTCCATCCTCAAGGAATCTAATAAATTTGTCAAATGCAATTTCCCTTTCATAAAACCATGTTGACTCTGCTTGGTTGTATTATGATTTTCTAAATGTCCGTCTACTACTTCCTCAATAATGGATTCAGTATTTTCCCAATGACAGATGTTACGCTAACCGCCCTATGGTTTTCTGCTTTCTGTCTCCCTCCTTTGTTGAATTGGAGCATTGCATTTGTGCTTTTCCAATCCACAGGGACCATTCCAGAATCTAGGGAATTTTATTAGATTATAACCAACCTAATTAACCATGCAGCCACTTCTTTTAAGAACTTAGAATGCAGACCGTCAGGTCCAGGGGACTTGTCAGCCTTTAGCCCCATTAGGTTTCCCCAGCACTTCTTCTCTAGTGATAATGATTATTTCAAGTTCCTACCTCCCTTTTGCCTTTTGATTTTCGACTGTTCTTGGGATTTTTCTACGGTGAAGACATACAACATGTGTGTTCAAAGTCTCTGCCATTTCCTCGTTTCCCATTATTTATTCACTTTATACACTTTAAACTACTGCCCCAGTTAAAGAGAAAAAAATCCTTAAAACTCACCAACCAATTACCTACCTGTGCACCTAATTAATATCTCTGAGCCTCAGCTGTCAGGTGTTGCTGCCTCTGACTTCCTCTCTCGGACCACTCCTTGTTTTGTAAAAAAAAACAGAACAGTACACTGCACCAAATTCCCTCACTCACCAAACTGCAGCATCGACATTCACCCCGATGGTTCACAAAAAGCTTTTGGGCAGCAAAAACGAAAATACTTCTGTTAACGGCCTCAGCATTATTGTGTGTGCTCCTCAAGCTCAACTAAATATTGCTCTCCGTATGGATGTGAGCAAGATCTTTTTCAGATTTTTTCACCTTGGACATTTCCCCCGTGGTATTTCAGTCTCCTTCAGAAGTGATCAAATAAATTGGGTAGAATCAGGTAGAATATAGAGCCCGGAAACAAGCCATTCGACTCAACTGGCCTGTTCTGGAGTTTAGGGCTGGAATCTTCCAGCCACTGCACCCCCCACCACACCCCACTCCCCCCCACCCCCACCCCCACCCCCACCCCCATTCCCCCCGGCGGCGGGGCTGGTGAGCCGTTGAAATCTCCATTCACATTGGCGGGACCAGAAGATCCTGCGGCGTGAGGGGCTGGACAATTCCGGCCTATATTTCACACCCAAGTTTCCACCCATTCCACGCACCTCTCCCTTTTCTTTCATGTACTTGTTTAATTTCTTTTCTGAAACAGCTCAGCTACTTGCTTCAGCCACTTCCTGTGGGAGTAATTTTATAGGATGGAGACCAGAACTCTGCACAAAGTGAGGCCTGGTCATAAATACCATAATTTAACGACTTTTGAATTCTATACCCCGAGAAATAACTCCCAGTGCTTTGCTCGTATTTTTACTTGCCCAGCTGACATGCTGTTTTTAATGATTTGTTCATCTGTAGTCCTGGGTCCCATTGCCCTTCTGCCTCGTTCAGTTTATTTTCTAAGGTGTAGATGAGTTTTGTGGGTTTGTCAGTCTTGTGGCACTGTGGGGAGTGTCCCTGCCCCTGAACCAGGAGTTCTAGGTTCAAGGCCCGATCCAGGGGGTGAATTTTCCCCCTGTTGGGGGTAGGTGGTGTGTGCAGGAGCGGGTGTGAACTCGATCGGCGCCAATTAAGGCTCACCCAGTGTGACGTGCGCCTGGAAGCGCTGTGGGGGTGGTTCCCTGAGTCAGCTCATGCGCGCAAAAGTGTGCAGAAATCTCCCTGGGGCAGAGAGGTGCCTCAGGGATGTTAGTTTAAGGTTTAAAAATTTAAATAAAGAAAATAAAATATATAAAGACATGTCCCCTCGTGTGACAGTGTCACATGAGCTAGAACACATCAAGGAGCATTCATGAAAAAATGTATTTAATTTATAAACCCTTCATGAATCCTCATCCCACCTGTGGATGAGGTTCCATGAAAAATGCGAAGGCCGCCTGGGCTCAGTTAATAACTTTAATTGATATTTAATTGGCCCTAATGGGCCTTTGACAGTTCGGCGGGCGTGTAGCTGACCCGGCTGCGCACCCGCCGAACTGAACATCTAAATAATGTGCGGTGACATTGGGATGCACGCCCGACATCACCACGCGTCATTTTACACCTCGGCCAGTGGACCCAGCCCCCCCGCTCGGCAACCCGAAAATTTGGCCAAGGAAGGTGTGTTCACAACTTGGGCTAAACAGTTTGAGCATCAACCTGCACATCTTCCAACATGCGCCAATGGTCGGTGGTAAGAGTGGGAGAGATTCCTGTGACGGAGAGAAATTGGAGCCACCACCATCACCATCCATAGGGCCAGGCTACAACATGTATGAAAAAGTGCCTGTTGCCACAGCAACTCAGACTCCTTTTTTGTGGGGGGTGGTTGGGGGGTGTGGTGGCTGGATGGCTGGCGTGGATCAGATTGTCAACAGCCGAGGGTTCAGTCCCTGTTATGGCTAGGGTGAATTTGGGACCTGTCCCCCTTGAGATTGTGGTGCTGTGCGTTCTGTGGGCAGACACCTGAAGATGAAGAGCGGTGAGGTTTCTGTTTTACTCACATTTACCTGTGTTAAAATCAATTTGCCACTTAACTGCCCAGTCGGCAGTGTTTCTAATGCCTTCGAAATGTGGGTGGAGTACAAACTTTGTAGAAAGACCTGTAAATGCACAGGCTTGGGAGATATCATTGCAGTTCATTGGGCTAGGCTCCATCTATCCCTTCTACCCTTTAATCACTTACTTTTAGCTAAATGCACTCAGCTTCCCTTTGAATTTGCCAACACTCTCCGCCTCCACCGTCTCCTAGGTGATCAATTCCACATGTTCAGCGTTTATAAAAAAAACTGTTAAACTGCTGCAGTAAGGTTCATCTCTCTGTCCCTGTTGTAATGTCATAAACTTAATGTTTCTAAATGGACTCACAATTTTGTTAGTCATAGCAAAGAGTAGACTTTTTTTCTCCTGTGTTTCATACATCATTAAGTGTTCTGCCTGGTTACCTGGCAATTCTCACCAAGAAACCTTCAAATTTCAACCATTGGCATAATGCATTGTTTAAATCATTGATTAACAAAGACCCCATTGAAAAGCATCTTTCTACAGCACATCCCTCACTATAATAAGCTTTTTCATGGGTCCCAAAAATGAACATGTGCACAAAGAGCCTATCTGTTTCTCTTCGATATGCTGTTTCACTACAATGGCCAAGACTAGGAGCCATTTTCCCCCCCAATATCATCATGCTCACAGTGGGTTATTCAGACTTTGAATCTTGGTATTCAAGTCATTGCTTGTTTTCTCATATGTAAGGGACGGAATATCTCCGAGATTGGGAGTCGAGTGTTTTTGACTTTGCTCCAGGTAATGGCTGGTTTTAAGGCCAAGTCGATAGTTCTGTAGGTGCCAGAATGGGCCTCAGGCTATGATGCATTCACTTCAGTCATTCTGTGAGGGTTAAACTGCAAATTAAAAATCACTAGTGTGTGTGTTTGTAAAGAATGTTCTTCACAGAAAATTCTGTTTGATCATTGGAAATTCTTCAGAGTTCAGGAATATCTGTGGAACAAAGGAATATTGATGTAGCTTGGGCAGCTATGTCTTCTCCCAGAGGTAACGGCAACCCAAAATTTACATTGCATTAAGTAATCTGTTTGAATACCTGAGGATAGTAGTGTGGGTTTGGAAGGATACAGTCTATATTCTGAATTTTGATCATTTGGACTAGTGCCAATTCAGACTTATTGCCTTGGAGAATCCGTTAAGAACTTCTTTGAGAAATGAATAAGCCAGAATGATTGCAGGTGTCTGACTTTCTTTCTTATACTGTCGGTCAAAACCTGGTTTTGTCTCTAAGTTTCCTTCCCTTTGTTAATGGTTGCACTGACTGGTGATAGTTAGCTGTGGTGCTTTCAATGTTAGTAGCTTTTAAGCACCTTGACCAAATGACACCTTGATTCATGTGAGAGCATAGGTGGTGGGGACGAGCAAATTATTCAACTGTAAATGGTGGATAAGTCAGGGCTGGCCCTATCTTCATCTTACATTCGTACGAATGTACTTTCCAACAAAGGACATTGAGAGTTCTGGCTAATCTCCTCAAGAGCACCCTAACTCTGTACTAATAAAGTCTGTGTCTAATAAAGTTAGTTTTACTGTTTTAGTTCAATTTCATCCCCAAAAGAGATTGTAGTCGTTTGTTTGCCATTGTACATCTTTTCCCAGCAGGAGGCAATATATAGCCCTGCGGTTCCAACTGAGTTTGAGTGACAGACACTCTTAGGTGTCACTTATCCTAATGGTGCAAGAAAGCTGGATTAACTGGCTACCTTGGCATTTAAGTTGCCAACTAGTCGCGTGTGATGGGCAGATACATTTGTGATTTGAACTTCCAATTCTCTGACTAGATGAGGAGTTGAAAGGAGAAAGATATTAAATGAACAAATCATTGATGATCAGAAGCGTAATTATATTCATCAATGAATGGTAATAAAATAGATTAAAACACAAAGGGTGATGCACTTCTGTCCATGAGCCTAATTTTTTATGCTTGGACCTTCCAGCATTTTCAACAAACTGAGCTTCAGGGATTCTTATCCCAAATGAGATTTTCCGACTGATGGCATTTGTTATGTGTTTGTTGAAAAAGCTTAAAAGTAGGAACCGGAGTAGGCTATTGAGCTCCTCAAGCCTGTTCCACCATTCAGTGAGACTATGGCTGATCTGTGACCTGACCCTGTGCACCCATCCTCCTACCTTTGGTGAACAAAAATCTATCAGCCTCAGATTTCAAATTCAGAATTGATCTTGTGCCAATTGCCATTTGCCGAAGACAGTTCTAAACTTCCCCACCCTTTGCGTGTCGAGTGTTTTCGAATTTCACTCCTGTAAGGCCTGCTGCTAAGTTTTAGATGATGTCCCTTATTTCCAAGTGGAAATAGTTTATCTCTGTTATAGCAGAATTTGTGTGGTCCCTTCAAGTCTGTTATCAGGATGTTTTTGTGCAAGGTGTATGTATTCCCTTAACCTTAGAGCAATTTTTTCTAATTTAAGATAAATTCCAGCAGCAGGCTTTTTGGTGATTTTAAAAATAAAGAAGGCTTTTATTATCACACACTTGCTCCAAAGTGTTTAAACCATGGCATCTCAATCAATCATCTCATTTACACTACTACATATGCAAAAATTAGATACAGTTCAAGTTTAAACTGTACTTATACAAGTGGAATTGAACTCAGTCTCTATGCCGATGCAGGCCTGATGTCCTCTTAGTTGAGTTGGTACTTTAGTTGGAATGAAGGCCTTTTAGAAACAAAGATTTCTCATGAAGCTGTGAAGCCTCTTGTAGATGATTAGCCAGGAGATTGGTTCTCAGGTGGACTTAGAAGCTGGAACAAATACAGTACTTTGGCTGCATTAGGAGACTTCCAGCTATGATGGTTCAGCTGTTTCAGATGTTTCTCAGCTAGATTTGCTTTGTTCAAGATATTTTAAACTGCAGTCCCTGAAAGTTAGTTTCAGTCACATGACTGCAGGGGGTTGACACGTCTAGGGTCCAGATCACCATGATACAGTGGTAGTTGACAATGGTCATTCACTCTTATCTCTGCCCTAACTTGAGCTCAGATATTCTCCTTTGTTCAATAGGGCACTCGGAGACGACAGTCCACAGATCCCATATTCATCAAATGCTAATTCCTCCTTAAACAATGAAATGTGTAAACTTCACAGGTGGCTGGCAAGTACCCTTATTCAGGTCCATGCTTAACAAAATATTATCCACAGCTTAATATCCCATTGACAAATGTTAGGTTGTATAGCCATCTTAACAGGTTTTGTGGCTACATTCACAAGAAATGATCTTACAGTCTGCAATATCTAATATCCTCACACTTGTAATCAGCATGGCACTCTCAATCTATCCTCGCTGTTTCCTTTATGTCTTGAAAACTTTGATGAAATCATCCTTTAATCTTCTAAATTCCTTTTCATGAAAACCTTTCCTTGAGATTGGAGCGAAAATTTCATGCAGGATTTATGCCCTTGTGCCCTTTGAAAAGGTCACAGTCAATGATGGGTTTGATCTTATCCTGAAACCCCTGTTTTGCAAAACAGTTTAAATCACCATTATTAATCTTCTCTTTGCCCCTATTTCAATGTTCTGAATAAAAATATCTCTGATTCACCATTACAACATATTGGACTCCACATGGTTGGGAGCTGACTCACCCTAAGTGAAATTGCAAAGTGACACGTAACTCCAATCTGATGTGATACAGTGGGAGCCAATCATTAGAGGTGAGTTAAGTTCAGAACAAGGAAATGGCGTTTTTGACTCATCAATCCTACTCAGTCCGGAGTGTGAGTAAAGTTCCATCATGCAATTTATTCCTCCCAAAGTATCGCAGTACATTCCACTAACACCCCCCACCTCCAAGCCCCACCTTAAAATATTAATATGGTCTCTATACTAGCATCTTCTCCTTTCCTCAACAGATCTTATATCTTGTGAGTCTCTGTTAGCAGGAAATAATGTGCCTTGTAGATGTATTGTAAATACTGGTGAATATCTCTTTGCTCAATGTGAATCAGAGGGTACCCTATTTTAAAGCAATAAAAGGGTCATTTCAACAAATTGTGATGGAGAAAGTGATAGAAGTAAATATATTGGCCAGATCTTCCAGTCTCTGGCTTGTCGGAGATCAGATGTAAGACCCAAGATGCGCTTCGGAATCCCACGGAAGTCCTGCTGCACTAACCTCCATGGGAATTGCCCGGGAAGTTTGAACTTCCGATGGGCAATTCCCCTGCTCCCCGAACCCTCTGAAAAAGTCTCTAACTCTGAGTTAGAGTCAGAGACTTTGGACAGTTCCAACTTACGTACCTGGATAGTTCCCCAGGAAATGTTAGACAGAAAAAATCATAGTCTAACTCCTGGATGGCTATACAACTGACCTCCCCGATCAATCACACTGAACCCCTGACTCCCTGCTTGATTCCCAGACTGCCCTCCTGATAGACGAAATCCCCCCGACCCACCTACCACCCTGCCTACCTGCCATCGTACCTAGCTGCCACCCTACCGGACTGCCACCCCACCTGCCTACCACCCTACCCATCTGTCACCCTACCCACCCTACCCAGCTAACAACCTACCCATCTACTTCCCTATCCACCTACCACTCTACCCAGCTGCCACCCTACCCAGCTAACAACCTATCCATCTACTACCCTATCCACCTACCACCCTACCCAGCTGCTGCCCCACCCACTCTACCCATCTACCGGCCTACCCACATATTCACTTGTCCATTCAGTTATTCATGGACACACTGAGGAGATTGGGGACCCTTAAACACTTACCAGAAAATGGCAGCTAGTGCTGTAAAAAGGGGAGGTGGCTCCTGTGCTGATTCTCTTCACTGCTCTCTGTGAGGATTCCTGCACTGAGGAATTTCTTCTGCATCACGAATGGGAAATCAGAGGCTTTTCAACACATGCAGGTAAATTGGTAGTTTTCTGCCTGATCAGTGTCGGACACAGGGGTTCCAACTCTGATCGGAAGCTTTTGGCCATTATCTACATGAATTATGTGTTATAGACTTTTAATATTACTGAGAAAGACGAGGAGATCTTCTGAGGTTTGTTCAATTATATATTGTTTTAAAAGTATTGAAGTGTTGACCCATTGAGGTGAAGCTGCGTTCCTATAGTGGCAGAAAGTTGAATTGTTGCCAAGTAAACACTTGGTGAGGTTAACCAGAAGTTAACCTCAGAGTTAATTGCAATTCAAGTTACAGGTTGGGCTTTGTTTATGTTTCTGAAGTATGATTAGGTAATCTCTGATGGCAAGAATAAATGTAGTCTTCAGCTAAAGTAGAGCTAGTGGGTGAGAATAATTCAGTCCCAGTTAGGGTTAGTCACATAGCTTGCTTTAAGTATGATACTTTAATATTACTTAAAGTTTAGTGACAAAACTTATGGTAATTCGGGAAGTAGAATGTAACCACGTTGAAACAGATGTTTCCCTGCAGTACAGACTGAGGAGTTAGCAGATACAAAACTAGATGCTATAGCACCACCGCTGGCAGGAGTTTACATAAGCAGTTTTATTACAGATGTGAACATAGAAATTCATAATTGGCAAAGTTGACACAAAAACTTGACTAGATCATGACAACAGGAAGTAAGATTTTGTAACAGAAACAGAAAATGCTGGAAAAAACTCAGCAGGTCTGACCGCATCTGAGGAGAGAGAAACAGAGATCACGTTTCAAGTCCGTATGACCCTCGAAATGTTAACTGTTTCTCTCTCCACAGATGCTGTCAGACCTGCCGAGTTTTTTTCCAGCATTTTCTGTTTTTCTTTCAGATTTCCAGCATCTGCAGTATTTGCTTTCATCTTATGATAGCAAAATTTTGTAGTTCCTTAGGCAAATTAGATGATATTGAATTTCATGATAGCAAGAATATTCTAACATGTAACATGCAGTGTGTTGTTGCAACACAATTGTGTTTAATTTGTCCAGTTCATCTAAGGCCACAAGAACTGATTGCGTTAAGTAAACACAGCCTGAAGTTAATCAGAATTTAATTGCTGGTTAGTGAGGGAATTTGACAGGGCAGCAGTTCTCATTTGCAGGTCAGAATGAAGTCGGCTTTCTTTATCTTATTTCTATACTTGTGACATTTATTCTGAAGTGTGTTGGGTGCTTTCAAAACTTTTTGACGGGATAGATATAGAGTGAGAGACAGTTATATTGAAAGATAGATAGAGAAAGAAAAAAAAAACTACACATGTTGGAAATCTGAAAGAAAGGCAGAAGTTGCTGTTAATACATTGTCAACATTTAAAAAAGAGTTAAGTTAATGTTCTAGAGAAAATCCCCTTCATTAGACCTAAACAGAATATGTAAACTTAGACGGATAGGAAACAGACTCTCAGTTAAAGTTTATTTCATTGTCTGGAGAGCAATGTTTTTTGTGTAATAGTCCCGTCAATTAGATATTAATATCTATGTAAGATCAGAGACTAAATACTGGATGAATTACAGGGGTACGATTGGATTTAATAGTGTAATTTAACCATCTGCTGAAAGCTGTACAAAGGCCACTTTGCTGAGTCACTCAGAGTTGAGGCCTTCTTGCAGAAACAGAACATTACCAGCAGTTTAATTGCATTGCAGGCAGGACAGCGTCTTCTGTAATTGTGTGTTACATTGTCTTTCCCAACTAAATTAACTCGTGCTTCAATGAACTGGGTCTCTAAATGTAGCAATTTGTAAAGCAATCAATAGCCTTTTTATTGTAACAATACGAGATAAGAAAACCAGGTATTGCATCTGTGAGAGAGGGACATTACATGGAAAGATAATTATTTAGCAACTAAATTGAAACCCAAGGTTTAGATTTCCAGTTGATAATACATTAATCTGTGCTAAAATTGAATATCAATGTAGTTAATTAAAAAATCTAGAGTTCTGAGTTGTGCTGAAGAATATTGCAGTGACTGACATTATGGCAGGGGTTCAGGCATAGGTCAGTGGTGACACTGTTGCATCTCAGTCAGGAGGTTATGGGTTCAAGACTCTCAACAGAGACCACAGTGTTGGTGAGTTTTTACAGGGGGTTATTCGCTCAGTAAATGGTGTTTCTGCTGGACTAAGGTGGCAGAGGAGGAGAAGTTCACCCTGTCACCTAGGCTGCTACCACCTTTCGGATGAGACACTAAATCAACATTGCATCTGCTTTCTGGGTGATGTAAAAAAATCCCATGACACAATTCAAAGAAGAGCAAGGAATCCTGGTCAATACTTATCCCTCAACCAACATCACCAAAACGGATTATCTAGTCATGTATGTCTGCTGTTTGTGGGACTTTGCTTGATGCAAATTGGCAGCTGTGATTCTTTCATTACAGCAGTGATTAAATTGTCTGTGAAAAGCTTTGGGACATTCTGGGGGAATGAGAGGCACTAAAGAAATTTAAGTTCTTTCTCTTTAACATGCTGTTTCCTACCCACAGTGGAACTGCATCATCAAGTTCCTCTCACGTGAGCACCAGCACTCACTCAACATATGGTCTCCCGAAGAACCTCACTCTGCCCTTAGTATATGATTCCTCCTTCATATTTGCAACAGTCTGACATACTTATACTCATTGAATCACATCTTACAGACAATGTCCCAGATACAGTCACTATCACTAAGACCCACTAGAGCTGGCAGCACAGTGGTATGTGATCTAGAGAGAGTTGCCCTGGGAATCCTCAACATTGACTCCAGATCTCATGAGCTCTCATGGCGTCAGGTCAAACATAGGTAAGGAAACCTCCTGCCAACGCCTCCACCCCCTCCCCCTCCCCCGACAACACCAACCCACTCAGCAGATGAATCAGTATTCCTTCATGTTGAACACAAAATGGAAGAAGCACTGAGGGTGATAAGAGCACAGAATGTACTCTGGGTCGGGGACTTCAATGTCCATCAGGACGAGTAGCTCAGTAGTATCACGGCTGATTGAGCTGGCCGGGTCCTGAAGGACAGATTGGGCGTGCGGCAGGAGGTGAGGGAAACAAGCAGAAGGAAAAACCCGCTTGACCTTATTTTCACCAATCTACCTGTCTCTGATGCACCTGTCCATGACAGTATTGATAGGAGTGACCACTGCACAGCCTTGTGAAGAGAAAGTACCGTCTTCTGTTAAGTATGAGGCGCTGAACAACAGCAGAATTGTATTCAACCACAATATGTGACCTCATGGCCCAACATATCCCTCACTCTACCATTACCATCAAGCCAGAGGATCAACTCTGGTTCAATGAAGCGTGCAGGTGGGTTTGCCTGCACCAAGGAGCAGCACCAAGCATACCTAAAAATGAGGTGTCAACCTGGTGAAGCTTCAACACAGGACAAACAGTAGAAGTAGCATGCAATGGACAGAGCTATGTGATCCCACAACCAACAGATCAGATCAAGGCTCTGCAGTCCTGTGACATTCAGCCATGAATGGTGGCGGACAATTAAACAACTCACTGGAGGAAGAGGCTCCACAAATATCCCCAACCTCAATGATGGGGGGCCCCAGCACATCAGTGCAAAAGACAAGGCTGAAGCATTCGCAACCATCTTTAACCAGAGAGGGCTAATTAATTACCTTGCTGTAAAGGAGCCTTTGGGAAATAGTGACCATAATATGATAGAATTTCACCTCAAGTTTGAATGTGATATTGTTCATTCTGAAACTAGGGTCTTAAATCTGAAGAAAGGAAATTATGAAGGTAAGAGGGGCAAGTTGGCTATGATGGATTGGGAAAAAACACTAAAAGATTTGATGGTCATCAGGCAATGGCTAATATTTAAAGAAATACTCACAGCCTACAACAGATATACATTCCTCTAAGGCACAGACACCCAAAGGGAAAGGTAAATCAACCATGGTTAACAAAAGAAGTTAAAGATTGCATCACCTTAAAGGAAAGGATGATAAGGATGACAGAAAATGTGTCAAACCTGAGGATTGGGAGCAACTTAGAACCTGGCAAAGGAGGATCAACTGATGAAGAAAGGGAAAAGAGAATATGAATGCAAACTCGTGAGGAACATAAAGACGGACTGTAAAAGCTTCTTTAGGTGTGTGAAAAGGAAAAGATTAGCTGGGATGAATGTGGGCCCATTACAGGTGGGGACAGGAGAATTTATAGTGGAGGACAGGGAAATGGCGAAGAAACTAAAAAGTTAGTTTCCATCTGTCTCCACAGAAGAAGATGCTGAAAATCTCCCAGAAATACTCGTCGACCAAGGGACTTGTGAAACTGAGGAATTAAAAGAAATTAGAAAAGAGGTATTACTTGAAAAGTTAACTGGATTGAAGGTTGATAAATCCTCTGGACCAGATGAGCTTCATGCCAGAGTGTTGATGGAGGTGGCTAGAGAGATAGTGGATGCATTGGTGGTTATCTTTCAAAATTCTATAGATTCTGGAAAGGTTCCTGTTAACTGGAAAGTAGCAAATGTAGCTCACTATTTAAGAAAGGGGGAAGAAGGAGAATGGAGAACTACAGATCTGTTAGTTTGCTGTCAGTAGTAGGGAAATGTTAGAATCTATTATTAAGGATGTGATAACTGAACATTTAGAAAGGAATAGTAAAATTGGGCAGAGTCAACATGGATTTATGAAAGGGAAATGATGTTTGACAAACTTGAAGTTTTTTGAGGATGCTACTTATAGCATTGGTAAGGGAAAACCTGTAGATGTGGGGTATTTGGATTTTCAGAAGGCTTTTGATAAGGTCCCACACAGGAGGGCAGTAAATAAAATTAGAACACATGGGATTGGGGGAAACATCCTCGTATGGGTTGAGAATTGGTTATCAGGCAGAGAGTAGGAATAAATGGATCATTCTCAGGATGGCAGGCTGTTACTAATGGGGTACCGCAAGGAGCAGTGCTTGGTCCATAGCTGATCATAATCGATCTAAATGATTTGGCTGTTGGGACCAATTGTAATATTTCCAAATTTGCTGTTGACACCAAACTGGGTTGGAATGTAAGTTGTGAGGAGGATGCAAGGAGGCTTCAAGAGGACTTGGACAGGCTGAATGAATGGGCTAGAACATGGCAGATGGAATATAATGTGAATAAGTGTGAAGTTATTCACTTTGGTAGAAAAAACAAGAAGACAGAATATTTCTTAAATGGTGGGAGGTCGGGAAGTGTGGATGTCCAAAGGGACCTGGAAGTCCTTGTTCATGAGTCACTAAA
This sequence comes from Cetorhinus maximus, assembly GCF_964194155.1. Classification (NCBI taxonomy): domain Eukaryota; kingdom Metazoa; phylum Chordata; class Chondrichthyes; order Lamniformes; family Cetorhinidae; genus Cetorhinus; species Cetorhinus maximus. The sequence continues at coordinate 22,995,811 of NC_135905.1, read as the reverse complement.
AGGTAGCATGCAGATGCAGCAAGCAATTCGGAAAGCAAATGGTGTATGGGCCTTCATCACAAGGGGATTTGAATACAGGAGTAAAGATGTCTTGCTGCAATTATACAGAGCCCTGGTGAGACCTCACCTGGAGTATTGTACACCATTTTGGTCCCCTTATCTAAGGAAGGGTTTACATTCAATGGAGGTTCACCGGTTTAATCCCTGGGATGGCGGGATTGTCTTATGAGGAGAGATTGAGGAAACTGGATCTGTATTCCCTGGAGTTTTGAAGAATGAGGGGTGACCTCATTGAAACTTACAGCATTCTTACAGGGCATGACAAGCTGGATGTAGATAAGATGTTTCCCTTGGCTGGTGAGTCTAAAACCATGGGACATAATCTCAGGATAAGGGCCAGGCTATTTAAGACTGAGATGAGGAGGAATTTCTTCACTCAGAGGCTGGTAAATCTTTGGAATTCTCTACCCCAGAGGGCTGTGGAAGCTCAGTCATTGAGCATGTTCAAGACAGATTGAGCCTATTTCAGCTAAACAAAATAAGTGACAGCCATTCGCTGAACCATTCCTCAGGGCAATGCATTGATCAATCAGAGCCAAGCTGCCTGGTTTAAATTTCAAACAATGCTTGGCAGTTAACTGCCAGTCATCATCAGTGGTGCACTCTCCATGGCAACACCACTTGCCAACCAATCAGCACTCTCTTCACATAGTGTTGTTTTCCCCCTTATATTGGTATTCTTGTAAGTGTCCTGATGAGAGCAAGACGATAAGCTCAGACGCGTCTCTTTTTATTTTCCTTCCTTAGGTTGAGCCATGCCACGATTGTCTAGCAGTCTAATGGAATTAGCAAAGGAACCTTTCATGACACCATGTGCTTAGCTAGGGGGAATGGGACAGGCTGCTGACAATCCATTTCTGCTTCAATGGATCAATTATTCCAACAATTTTTGGAACAGTTTTCTCAGTTGATCGTTTGCCATTTCCCTAATCACTCAACCTCACATATTCTCATCAAGCTGAGAATGTTTGGACAGCCTGTACATTTCTGAAATAGTTTTTTTTGAGTTTATTGAGTCAAATATTCTTCCCACTGGTCCGTGAATCAGCAACAAGAGACTTGGGACCAGATTTTCGCTGGAGTCCGGCTGACTTTGGAGGCTTTTAAAAATGGCGGGTGGGAGCTGGATACAGAAGGTCCCGCCCTCCGTTTCTGGTAGATCACATTTTTGCTGGAAGGAGAAAAGTGATGGAGTGTGAATCACGCAGACAGGAAACTCAAACTCAGCAGAGCCGTTTGAAATTAGTACTGAGTTAAAACAGCTCTCATTATTGCTGTTCCAAGGGCCTTAACCACCCCCCGCAATGTGGGAGTCACAAATTTATGGAGAAGACATCAACCTCTTGAAGGGTGGATAGGTCTATTTAAGTATCATGACCTGATGTTACTTAAATCCCCAGACCTTTAAAAATGAAAACAATTCTCTGGGCTGCGGCTGTCACTTAGAGTGAAAAGAAATCAAAGCCGGCTGTAGTGAATTAATTGACAGGCCATCTGGCATAGCTTAAAAAAAACATACGTTCCAGTAGATTCAGTAGACTTCATTCATTGTTGACATTTCCCAAGAGCTTTTATTACAACTGAGCCCATTATGATGAGTTTCAAAAGCTCCAAAAACACTTAGTTCAGCAGGGAGGTGGGTAGGGGAGTGGGGAGGGCTGAATTCGCATTTTTATTGACAATTTTAAAAGCCTATTAAAGGATTAGCTTCTTTGATTTTGTTATTGAATAGAGGCTTATTTGCTTTTAAAGATTGTCCATCTGAAGGGATTTAAAATCTCTGAATGGGTTTCACGAATGAGAGATATTTTTCCAGTGTCAAGTGCGTACGAGCGAGAGCTCTATCGGATTGTTAGAAGTTGAATTTCTTTTCGCCTTTGCATAGTGGACATTGGGTGAGTAGCTGTGGAGGTGGCCATGGGAGGTTTGAAGTGGTCTGGGAATATGAGGTGGCATGGAGGTGGTATGAAGGAACATGGAGGGGTGGAAAGGGCAAATGAGAGGTGAGGGCTAAAGGGTCTAACAACCTTTTATAAAACTGGGCTGAAGTCTCTGTGAACTGTCACCACGGCTGCCTCCAGAGACAGCAGATCTGACTTGATCATGCCCCTTGCACCCCTGGAAGGAAAACTGCATGTGATGGAGCCCTTCATATTGAGGCGGCGATTTCCCAACACGAGCAACCCGCCTCAGTAACAAAGATCCGGCCCCCATAAACTCAGCATTACAATTGAAAACATAAACCAGAGGTTAGAAGAATTTATTTTCACCTAAAGAATTTATTATAGTATGAATTATATTACTCTGTCTTTGTCATGAAAATGTAATAATTTTCACAATATTATTGTGATTTATTGTAAAAGTGGATTAAAGGTGGGGTTTAGATTCGTTTCTCTGTGTGTAGGTGTGTGTGCATGGAACTGGAGGCAGCTAGTCTGGGTGTTTCGATGTATCAAAAAGGGAAGCTCGGTTTGGAATGCTAAATGCGTAAACCTGGTTGAAGTTTTAGAATGTGAGATGTGAAGAACATTTGCCCTTTTAGATAAACCAGATTAGTTTGAATTTCAAAGAGATGATGAGATGTTATACCTAGCCATGTGAAGCTAAGCCAAACAGTGTGTTTATTTTTCCCAAAGGTTACTGATAATATGAGTACTGTGGAAGATTTATATTATGGAAAAAGTAAAGTTGCAAAGACATAGTGGAACAATGGGATTTATATTAAGAAGGGATAAACATGTATAAAGGAGATGAGGTTATGTGTAAGGAGAGAAGGCATTCTAAGATCTAAGACAAGTGTGAAAACCCTCTAAGCCTCAAGTTGCTGTCTATAGGAACCAAAACTGAGAAAATTCATTTTTAATGTCACTGTCCAGGGTATTGTGTGCTTTGTCTGGGTCTGTTGAAATCTATTTTGTTTTACTGTTGCCTTAATGGAGGTGTAACTGTGAGCCAGATTAATGAGGAGATTGAGGAGTTATTACAGTGGTAATTTGTAGACCTATGTATGTGCTTAAAATCTTTTCTTTTATTGATAAATGTTTAATTTAATTTGTAAAAGACCTCTAATTCTTGGTGGGGTCATTACTACTGAATTCAAGGCCCACATCTCGAAATAAATACAAATTGCAAAGCAGTTGTGGCAGTTGTTTCAAGTTTCCCACTGTGATTTGAGCAGCTCAGCACTTACCATTCACTGTGCCATAAGAGTCTTGACTTTAGTAATCAACTCAAGCCCAACTTTTAAAGCGGGAGTTAGTTAAACACATGGAAAAAAATGCTGAAGGGTAGGGAAACATAGGAACAGGAGTAGGCCATTCAGCCCCTTAAGCCTATTCTGCCTTCCAGTGAGATCATGGGTGATCTGCATCTTAACTCCATCTACCTATCTTGGTTCCATATTCCTTAATACTCTTGTCTAGAGAAAAACTATCGATTTCAGATTTAAAATTATTAATTGAGCTAGCATCTACCGCTTTTTGTTGGCGAGAGTTCCACAGCTCTATCACCCCTTGCATGAAGAAGTGTTTCCTAACTTCTCTTCTGAATGGCCTGGCTCTGATTTTCAGGTTTTGTCTTCTTGTCCGAGACACCACCACCAGTGGAAGATGTTTCTCCCTTACCTATCCCTCAATTCTTTTTAACATCCTAAAAATTTCAATCAAATAACCCCTTACTATCCTATATTTTACATAACACAAGTCTAGTTTATGTAATCTCTGCTCATAATCTAACCCTTGGAGCTCTGGTAAAATTCTGGTAAATCTACACTGCACTCCTTGCAAAATCCGTATATTCTTTCTAATGTGCGGTGCCTGGAACTGTACACAGCACCACGATGTGGTCTATCCAGGGCTCTGTATAGCTGTAGCAGAACTCTGTCCTTTTATATTTTAGTCCTCTAGATATAAAGGCTAACATCCCATTAACCTTTTGCACCAGACTAATGCATTTTAGTGATCTATGTGCCTGGAGTCTTAAATTTCTTTTGGACCTCCACCATTCCTAACTTTACCCTATTTAAGTAATACCCTGGTCTATCCATTTTTAGTCCAAATTAGGTGACCTCTCATTTTTCCACAGTGAGATCAATCTACCACAGGTTTTCCCCTTCACTTAATCTATCATTGACACTTTGTAATGTTATGCTCCTGTCTATACCACTTACTAGGCCACTTGTCTTTCTGCCATTAGCAAACTTGGATATGTGGTTTTCTGTTGTGTTATCCAAGTCATTAATAAATGTGCTGAATAGTTGAGGCCCTAGTGCTAATCCTTTTGGAGCACAAAAAGTCATTTCTTTCCAATTCGAGTATACCCATTATCCTTATTCTCTGTCTTCCACTGCCTAATCAATCACCCGACCTGGTCAATAATTTGCCTTCAATTCCATTTGCTTTAACTTTAACAGCCTCTTATGTGGAAGCCTATTGAATGCCTTCCGGAAGTCCATCGACACTACAGCAGTAGACATGCTCCTGTCTACTACTTTAGTTACTTCCTCAACAAAGTTCAACGGGCTTTGATCTACCCTTTACAAATCCATGTTGGCTCTCTCTAATCAACTCAAATTTCTCTATGTACTTAGTCACTTTGTCCTTAATTGTAGATTACAATAGGCACCCCACAAAAAATGTTAGACTAGTGGGTCTATAATTTCTTGTTTTCTCTTTTGTACCTCTCTTAAGGCAAGGACTTACATTTTGTTACAATTATGAGGTTTGTAAGATGGTTTTGTTTTGGAACTGTGTCATGTGACCTGTTCTGTAATCTGCTTGACAACAGGTCTGGGGCGGTTAAAGATCAAAGGGAAGCCCAGATTGTGTTACTGGGGTGATGCTGTAAGGTGTTCATATTTGGAGACAGTGGCAGCAGCCTGAGTTCACGATGGGTTAACTCTGATTCTCCCAAAGTCCTAGAAAGGTGCTGAAAGCATTGGTTTGTGAACAGTTATGCTGTAAGCTGTCCACTTATTTCTAAGATGAAAGAGAGCTGGAGTTAATAATAGCTAATTAGCCCTATATCAAGGTAGAAATGCTAATTTGTTTCATTTGCTATGGGGAAGAGTGCAGAGGACACCATTTTTAAGATCAGGTTACAGGCTTCCCTACAAATTAATCAATATCACATTTTTGGGTGGTCAGCAGAGAGAAATCCCTTTGGAAGCTGGGAGCAATGGTGAATTGTTTGCTATAAGGACTGTCATTACGTGGTGAGTGTGATGTGTGATTTGTATAAAAGGGGAATGTTCCTTTCTGTAGTTTAAAGTATAAGTTGCCTACAAAAAGAAAATAGGGTTTCATCAGGAGTGCGTTTTTTAAAAATCATTTGTTACAGTAAAAGTTTTAAAATATGAAATTTTGACATGTCATTCTTTCAGCTGATAACTGGAAGTTCAAGTTTATTTTTAAAAGTTATCTGTCTCTAAGGGGATTGTGACAATTTGCACGTTTCCAATTTAAAGGGACAGTCCCTGAATTGAGAGAGCTTTGAATGATATGACTGGAGTACCTGCAATTCTTTCACCTAGCTCCTTTAAAACTTGGAGTGGGGACCATCAGGCCCTGTAGATATCTCAGTCTTCAGTGCCACTTTTTAAAAAATACCCTTTTCTTGCTTATTTTGACCTTGATGAGACCCAGTTCTTGATTCATTATTGATTTTCCTGAAATGTAAGGTACGTTATCCTTTTCCTCTTCTGTGAAGACTGACACAAAGCGTAGACAAATTGGATTGGAGTATTAGATAGCTTTTCTATTTGTGTGGCTGGGGAAGGAGTTATCATTCAATGTCAAGGTTAACAATCCATTCAACAGCTTCAGCTTGCACACTGTGAATGTTTGTAATGCCACCAGGAATGGATATCTCAGGGCAGGAGTTCTGTGTATGGGGAGTCGTCTGAGCTGGATGGTCACAGTCAGAATTTGAGCCTCATGTTCCACTTGTGGAGCAAGTGGCCACATCTTCCCTGGCCTGTCCTCAAGCGGCTGAGGGTTGTCTACATTTTCCGCGGAAGGTTAAAACCTGGGACTTGACCACTCTGGTCAGTTGCCAGGTTGCAGCTGGCGATGTTTGCAGTCAGCCAGGAGGTGTGCCATCGAGAGGTGGAGCTGTTGTCCATGTGTAGGGTGTAGAATGTGCTCCTGTAGGGACTATGGGGTTTCAGATAAGTGTGTGGGTTTTTACAAACAAACGAATTAGGAGCAGGAGTAGGCCTGTTGGTTCTGTGTCAATGGGAGTGCTTAATTAGTTGTCAGCCGGTGCCATTCTTTGAAGAGGATGTTCTCCCTGCAGACATCAGGAGGTTCAGCGTTTGCTAGCACAGGGAGCTACTCGAGCCGTGTTGGTCTTAACATTACAGAAATAACCCGCATGGCTTTTTGGAGGTGGATGTCTACCACGTTTATGTGGTGGCTTCTGAGCCAGATTGAGCAACAAAACTCTGCTGTTGAGTAGACCGGGCGAGTGAAGCAGTGTGTTGGCTCTGCTGCTCCAGGTGGTACCCGCCAGTTTCCCTTTGAGATTCACTCTCGTGACCTTGGCTCTGGTGTTCTGGAGATGTTGCTGGTAGGTCAATGTACAGTCAAGGGTGATACCGAGTTATTTTGGCATTGGATCGTGGCTGAGCGGCAAGCCATGGAACTAAATGTAAAATTCTTCCCTGGTCTTCAGCTTGGTCAGGTTGAAGGCTGAAACAAGCCTTGGTGTTGTTTGGTCAAAACCTCTAGGGGCTGAATTTTGCCCTCGACGGGCGGGCGGGCCCAACCGACTCGGTGGGGGGCAGGCAGCCGATCGCTGCCGCCGAAACGGGCCCAGCCGTCATTTTGCGTGGGTGGGCCAATTAAGGCCAGCCCAGCGTAACGCCCAATGGGAAGGGCTATGCGCTTCCTGTGCGGGCGGGGGGAAGATTCCCCAACACATGCGCGCGAAAGAGCACACATCTCCCTGAGGCTAAGCGGTGCCTCAGGGAGATCGCTGAAAGGCTGTGAAAGATTAATAAAAGAACAATAAAAAAAATCATTAACATGTTCCCCTCATGTGAAAATGTCACACGAGATGGGACACGTTAAGGAAGTACACAAAAACTTTATTAAACTTTTTAAAATCCGAAATCAAACCTCATCCCGCCAGTGGATGAGGTTTGTTAAAAAATCACTTACCCGCCTGCCCGTGGGGCCCATGCGCCGAGCCGAAGTTCGCACGGGCCCCTCAAGATTGTAGTCAATTGGAGAGTTAATGGCCTTAACGAGGACATTAATTAATGGCGGGCGCGCGTCACGCTGCATAGCGCTCCCGCCGACCTAAACATCACGATGCCGCGCGCTGACGTCGGGACGCTCGCGCGACATTTTAAGCGCTGACGTGTGGATTCCACCACCCACACGCCAGCCAGAAAATTCAGCCCCTAATTTCTGAAGTAAGCTTCCAGTGAATTTCAGTAAGTGTTTTCTCAATGTCCTGAAGTTCTTTAGTCTGGAAAGCCAGGGCCAAGTCATCAGCACCCACAAAGAGCCATGATCTTGTGGCAGGGAGGTCACTGTTATGTATGTTGAAGAGAGCTGGGGTGAGGACTGATCCCTGTGGAAGCCTGTTGGTTATGCGTGGTGGCTGATTTGATCTGTAAGGTGCCCATGGATCTGGATCATGGAGACCATTAGTTGTGGGCTTTTCACACAGCGGAGAGTTTGGAGAGTTTCAGCAGTATGCCTGTGCACCACACTGTGTCATAAGCACTGAATAAGTCAACCCAGGCATCTCCTGTCTTCAGACCTTTCTGGAAACTGACCTCAATATGTGAGGTCAGTATCAGAACCTGATCAGAGCAGTTGTGGCCTGTGCAAAAACCTATCTGTTAGGGAGGTATCACTGCTTCTAGTGCTGGATTCAATCTGTTTAGGAGGAGGCATTCCAGGGCCTTAGATGTTATTGAGAGCAGGGCGATGGGGCAGTAACTGTGTGGGTCATCAGGTGACTTCCCTGGGTTGCCAATGACCACAATCTTGGATTGGTGTTTGGTACGGTGCCTGTGCTGTGGATGTTGGTAAATAGCTTTGCTAATCACTTCCTTCCCTGTGATTCGTTGGGGTGTTCACAATCTCAGAATAAGGGGTTGGCCATTTAGGATGCGGAGAAATTACTTTCCTCAAACGGTTGTGAATCTTTGGAATTCTCTACCCAGAAAATTGTGGATGCTCAATCGTTGAGTATATTCAAGACAAGGGCAATAGATTTTGGGTACTAAGGGGATTAAGTGATATGAAGATGGTGTGGGGTGGTAGGGGTTAAGGTAGAAGATCAACCATAATCTCTTTGAACGGTGGGGCAGGCTTGATGGGAAAAATGACCTACTCCAACTCCTATTTCCAACATTCTTACGGAATAAAAGGGATGCAAAGTTGGCTGAGTGACAGGAAACAGAGAGAAGTGGTGAATGTGAAGGAAGGTATACAGTGGAGTTCCCGGGGGGTCAGTACTTGGACCGCTGCTTTTCTTGATATATATTAATGTCAAGGCTTAATTTGTACAGGGAACAATTTCTAGTAGACATAAAAACTTGGAAATATTGTGAGTTGTGAGGATTTATAGTGATAAACTTCAAGGACATAGACAGGCTGGTAGAATGGCCGGAGATGTGATGGATGAAATTTAATGCAGCGATCTGTGAGTGATACATTTTGGTAGGAAGAACAAAGAGAGGCAATATATATATATAGAAAAAAATGCAGTTCTAATGGAAATGTGGAAGCAAAGAGACCTGGAGCGAAATGTGCAGAAATCATTGAAGGCGGATGGACAGCAGGAGAATGTGGTTAAAAAGGCTTCTATGATCTTGGGTTTTATAAGTAGGGGCATGGAATGCAAAAGCAAGAAAATTATAATTAACTTTATAAAACACTGGTTCAGTGTCAACTGGGGTATTGTGTTCAGTTCTGGGCACCACTTTTTAGGAATGATGGAAAGGCTTTAGACTGCGTGCAGAAAATATTTACGAGAATGGTTCCAGGCATGAGGGCCTTCAGTTATGTGGATGGATTGGAGAAGAGAAGATTGAGAGCAGATTTGATAGAGGTATTCAAGATCATGAGAGGTCCGGACAGAGAAGCTGTTCCCATTGGCGCAAGGGTCAAGGACCAGAGAATACTGATTTAAGGTGATTGGCAATAAAAAAAAAACATTGACATGAAGAAAAGCCTTTTCATGCGGGAAGTGGTTAAGATTTGGAATGCACTGCCTGAGAGTGTGGTGGAGACTGGTTCAATCAAAAAGGAATTGGATAAACACCGGAAAAAAAAACAAGGATGCGGGGAAAGGACAGGGGATTGTGACCAGCTAAATTGCTCTTGCAAAGAGCTAATATGGACAGGACAGGCCGAATGATCTCTTTCTGTGCTATTATCATTCTGTGATTCTGTGAACTTCTCTGCTTTTCAATTCTATTTGCCTAGAAATGGACCCTATTGCTTGGTTTGCATTTTGTTATGGCCCTATTAGCCTGCATCACTATTTTAGTGATTAGTATATCTGTACACCCAGATTCCTTTGCTGCTCTATCCTATTTAGATACCTGTCTTTCTCAGGAACATGTGACCTCCTCATTCTTTCTACCAAAATGCACCACCTCTCACTTATTTGCAGTAAAGCTCATTTGTCAATTACACACCCATTCTGCAAGTTGATTAATATCTTCCTGTATTTTTTCACAGCCCTGCTTTGTATTAAATATATCCCCAATTTGTGTCCACAAACTTTTAAATTATACTTGTTCCCTGATTGCAAACTGTCTATTATGAACAACACTGATCCCATGTGGAAGACCGCATCTCATCATTTGCCAATCTGAATAATGACCTTTAATCCTACTCTCTGTGCTCTGTTTCTTAGCCAGCCTGCTATTCATTCTGCGACATGTCTCCAACTCCACGTTCTGAGTTTAGCCAAGAGTAAATGGTTCCAATGGAAGATTCATCACCAGCACCATGGGCTGAATGGTTTCCATTTGCACTGAAATTTCTAAGATTCTCAGTAACTGCTATCAATTGGCAGTCAACAGAAGCTGTCCTGAAGTGGGAATAGGGCTAATTTCATTGGAAATTATTTAGTTTGGTTGATGAAATGCAGCACTAAAGCGGAGACGTTCAGGGCTCTTTTTGTTCATTTGACAGCTGTCACCCCTCCTTTTCACTCCTCTTGTTGAATTCTGTGTTTGGCACAGTTCTGCTGAACTAAGCACTCACTGATGCCTCACCCAGGAAATCATTGATATGTGAACCTTAACTGTGAACGTCAATAAGCTATTTGACTTTGAAGGCTCTTGTTAGCACAGAATATCTACATACACATTCCCAGCAGTAATTTCATTCTTTCCCGTCTCTGATCTAGAGGTTATTGCTCTTCAGTGACAAACACTACCCCCTGGTGTTTTGCCTTTTTTTACCCCCCCAATGAAAAGCACAGAGTTATCCCAACACCCACAGTTGGAATGTCCCCTCTGTTTATTGCTGAGCCACCCCCCGATGCCAGACTACTTCCTATGCCTCTTGCCGAGTTACTCCTGTTGCCATTAATCCCGCTGCCTGTTGCTGGGTTACTGCCACAGCTGGGAGTTACTCTCACCACCTGGAGATATGTTTGTCCTGGGAGTAATGATCCCTGTTTTTGAGTGACTGCAGCTGGTTGAGGTACAGACTAAAATTAACATTTAGCTGTTAATGATGAAGTGCTGGAAGTGTCGTTTTACATTGTTGCAGTTACAGAGTCATTTTAACAGACTGCTTTAAATTGAACAATTCACAAAGATCTTTTTGGATACATTTAATCACCTGGGTTCAACTACTTTGCAATTAAAAGCTCACTGAAGAACACATTGGACATATTTTCCAAGTACATTACTAGCAGCACAGCAAACTAACCAGCTACAATGTGAACTGTTCACTTAATGGAATAATATCTTTCCCTCTTCTTTTAATCCCAATCTTTCTCTTGAATGTGTGATAAGAAGATCCGGGGTAAGAATAGACCATTTTGGACATTCTCTGGATTTGATTCAGATGGTGGGAGGCGCTTTTGCTACATTTGATCTGATCCCTCCAGATAACCAAGCCACTGAGTTCACTCCATGACTTTGACATCCACCTAAACAGGCAGACAGGACGTCTGTTTCTTGCCACACTTACCTCACTCCGTAGATTGGCAGTCCTGACAATGCAACAACATCCCCATCCAAACCGATACCTGTTAACTGTAGTGAGAATGACACTGAGGCCTGATTGACATGCCCACTTTGCAAAGAGCAGGCTGCAGATTGGAACAATAATAATAGTGGTATTTTATTCAAGAAACATTTTTGTAGCCCAAAGGGGTGGATTGTAGTCTGATTCACGTCAACATATTCTTATATAGACTAAGTTAAAAACATGCAAACGTGTAACAATCATATAGTAACAAAAATAGACAAACAAATTCAGCAGGTAACAGGAAAGTGGTGGACAGGATATCAAAGAAAGAATTAAAATTGTATTAAAATTACAAACCAATACAATCGGGCTTGATGCTGTCCTGCATCCTGATATGAAGCTCCCAGCTAGCTTTTTATTTTGTTCAATGTATGTGATATTTTATTGAGTGTTTTCCTTTCATTGATTTATTTTAACAATTGATTTTAAACTGGCAGCTCCTTAATGAGTTGGGTTACTCAACCATGGCGAGCACTCGCAGTTCCCACTTCTCCCAGGGAAACCAGTAAGAGTGGGACCAGGATCTTGAGGTCGGTGAGTGGGGAGGGGGCCCGCTCTCCGACGTGTAAAATGACCCGGGATGACGTCGGGCGGAACTCCCGCCTCATCTCCATTTCCAGGTCGGCGAGAGCGCAGCCGATTGAGCTGTGCGCCCACTGACCTGTCAACGGCCTATTGAGGCCATCGAAAAAAAATCATTAACCTAATTAATGGACCTGCCCGTCCAACCTTAAGGTTGGCGGGCAGGCCGGGAGCCCTGGCGGGCTTCAGAGAAAGCATGAAAACCTCATCCACGGGCGGGATGGTTTCATGAGAGTTTTTAAATTTTTAATAAAGGTTTGAGTTTAATTGATGGACATGTCCCAACTCAGTGTCACATGAGGGGATATGGCAGGGAAATTTTTTCAACATTAACGTTAAAAAGTTTTAATTCTGAGCCAATCTCAAAGTGTTGCCTCAGGGAGACCAGTGCGCTCTTAAGCACGCATTCGCGTGTGTGTGTGTCTGGGTGAGTGGGTGGGGTGTGTGTGTGTCTGGGTGAGTGGGTGGGGTGTGTGTCTGGGTGAGTGGGTGGGGTGTGTGTCTGGGTGAGTGGGTGGGGTGTGTGTGTGTCTGGGTGAGTGGGTGGGGGTGTGTGTGTGTGTGTGTCTGGGTGAGTGGGTGGGGTGTGTGTGTGTGTCTGGGTGAGTGGGTGGGGTGTGTGTGTGTGTCTGGGTGAGTGGGTGGGGTGTGTGTCTGGGTGAGTGGGTGGGGTGTGTGTGTGTGTGTCTGGGTGAATGGGTGGACTGTGTGTGTGTCTAGGTGAGTAGGTAGGGTGTGTGTGTGTCTGGGTGAGTGGGTGGAGGGGTGTGTGTGTGTGTGTCTGGGTGAGTGGGCGGGGGGTGTGTGTGTATGTCTGGGTGAGTGGGTGGGGTGCGTGTGTGTGTGTCTGGGTGAGTAGGTAGGGTGTGTGTGTGCCTGGGTGAGTGGGTGGGGTGTGTATGTGTGTCTGGGTGAGTGGGCGGGGTGTGTGTGTGTGTGTGTCTGGGTGAGCGGGTGGGGTGTGTATGTGTGTGTCTGGGTGAGTGGGCGGGGTGTGTGTGTGTGTGTCTGGGTGAGTGGGTGGGGTGTGTATGTGTGTGTCTGGGTGAGTGGGTGGGGTGTGTGTGTGTGTCTGGGTGAATGGGTGGGGTGTGTGTGTGTGTGTCTGGGTGAGTGGGTGGGGTGTGTGTGTGTGTCTGGGTGAGTGGGTAGGGTGTGTGTGTGTGTCTGGGTGAGTGGGTAGGGTGTGTGTGTGTGTGTGTGTCTGGGTGAGTGGGTGGGGTGTGTGTGTGTCTGGGTGAGTGGGTGGGGTGTGTGTGTGTGTCTAGGTGAGTGGGTGGGGTGTGTGTGTGTGTGTCTGGGTGATTGGTGGGGTGTGTGTGTGTGTGTCTAGGTGAGTGGGTGGGGTGTGTGTGTGTGTCTGGGTGAGTAGGTAGTGTGTATGTGTGTGCCTCGGTGAGTGGGTGAGGTGTGTGTGGGGGTGTGTCTGAGTGAGTGTGTGGGGTGTGTGTGTGTGTGTGTGTGTCTGTGTCTGGGTGAGTGGGTGGGTGTGTGTGTGTGCGCGTGTGTGTGTCTGGGTGGGGGTGTGTGTGTCTGGGTGGGGGTTTGTGTGTGTGTGTCTGGGTGGGGGTGTGTGTGTGTGTCTGGGTGGGGGTGTGTGTGTGTGTCTGGGTGGGGGTGTGTGTGTCTGGGTGGGGGTGTGTGTGTGTCTGGGTGGGGGTGTCTGGGTGTGTGTGTGTCTCTGTGTGTGTGTGTGTCTGGGTGTGTCTGGGTGTGTGCGCATGTGTGTCTGGGTGTGCGCGCGTGTGTGTCTGGGGGTGTGTGCGTATGTGTCTGGGGGTGTGTGGATGTGTGTCTGGGGGTGGGGGTGTGTGTGTCAGGGTGGGGTGTGTCTGGGTGAGTGGGTGGGGGTGCCTGTGTGTGTGGGTGGGGGTGTGTACGTGTGTGTGTCAGGGTGGGGGTGTGTCTGGGTGAGTGGGTGTGTGTGTCTGGATGAGTGTGTGTCTGGATGAGTGTGTGTCTGGGTGAGTGTGTGTCTGGGTGAGTGTGTGTCTGGGTGTCTGGGTGTGTGTGTGTCTGGGTGTGTGTGTGTCTGGGTGTGTGTGTGTCTGGGTGTGTGTGTGTCTGGGTGAGTGGGTGGGGGTGTCTGGGGGTGTGTGTGTCTGGGGGTGTGTGTTTCTGGGGTTGTGTGTGTCTGGGGGTGTGTGTGTCTGGGGGTGTGTGTGTCTGGGTGTGTGTGTCTGTGTGAGTCGACACATCTTGTGTAATAAACAGTGGCAGATGTAGCAGATGCTGAGCATGTAGGACATGCAGACTGTGTTTAAGAACATCCAGAATAAAATGGATGGAAAGCACAGGTGGTACAAATGTGAACAGTGAAGACAATGTATTGCAGCACCAAGAGAAAGAGGGTGAAGAGTCTGACTGGAAGTTCCTGCCAGTGACACTTTCTGGGCCTGTGCCAAGCTCTTCTTTCCCCACTTTTAAAAACGACATTAACCTGTTTGCTTCGAATGGAGGTCATGGAGATTTCTAGTGAACGGATACAGCATTAACATCATCAACAATAGCTCTACACAAGAGAACAAAATACTGTGACAGTCTGTCAATGATTCATGGGAAAACCCCATGAAAATTCTCCCCAATTGTATGTGGGGCACGTGCTTCAAACAGGATGAAATCCGGGTGTCTGCACTGAACCTATGGCCATGTAGCAACACCCAGTGGATTTGCTCCTTATGGGACATGCCACTGAAGATTCTCCCCTAAGCCAGGTCCAGCGAGAGAAATCATGGGCCCTGGTGCTTTTCCTGTGTCTGGGCCCCTTACCCCCATCCTCCCTTTAACTCTCCCCCTCGCATCCTTCGGGTGCCCGGAATTGGGAACTACTGTTTCAGTGGGGCCCAACTGTTGAATTTAGCCAAACTTCTTGGCTTTATTACATACACAGCCCATCAAAAACTAAGGTTTCAGTATAAACATTGCAACCATGGCTTTGACAGACAATTGTATTCAACTTGGGCGTTCATTTTCTTCAACTGGTTACCTGCCCAATGCAATATCCAGAAAGCAACATCCAAAAGATTTGAACCTCACAAGCATTGCAACCAATAATCCTGTGTACAAATGAGAATATCTTTAACTAACAGTGACATATTCTATTGACGCATGACTCCTGGTTTCACTTCCAAGTTTAAAAATGGCAAAACCTTGCAGTAAATCAGCACCAACCAGTTGACCTGCGTAAATGCGCTATTCCTATCCACACAAGTGCGCTTTGTTAACAGAAAAATTACGCTTTGAATTGAGTGATAAGTATTTTCTAATTTTAAATTGAAGCTAACCACTCTTACACATGCCCAATGTGGAACATATAATAGGAGATCAAAGTGCATCAGATGTTAGAAATCTGAAATATAAACAGAAAATTTTGGAAATACTCAGAAAGCCAGGCAGCATCTGTGGAGAGAGAAACAGCGTCAACGCTTCAGGTACAGGACCTGCACTAGCTCTGATGAAGGGGCACAGAGCTCCTGTTTCTCCCTGCACAGATGCCGCCAGGCATGCTGAGCATTTCCAACACTTCCCATTTCTTTTTGAGCAAAAGTAACTCTTTTGCCAGCCCTCCAAAAAGCAACCAGACTCCAGTGAGCCCCTCAATCCACTCAGCAAGAAACCCAGCACCAGCTGCCCACCCACCGCTCTCACTCAATCACTCGCTCTCACTCAATCACTCGCTCTCACTCAATCACTCGCTCTCACTCAATCACTCGCTCTCACTCAATCACTCACTCTCTCCCTCTGTCACTCAGTCACTGTCTGACTCATAACTCTTACTCAGTAACTCTCTCTCTCACTCCACCAATTTTGCTAATGATGCTCCTGTTTAATTCCATTAGCTTTTGAATGCAATTTGGATGCAATTTAAGTGAGAATTTACTGCAGTAAATTATCACTATTCTTGGCACTGAGGCTTCTATTAAAAACCCTTGACCCATTTAAGTGCAATGGTATTCCATTAATTGTTTACTAAGAGAGGGATCATTTTTGGGTTTACTAGTTTCATTTTTGAAGAGGGAATTTGGAGAAGGAATGAACTTATCGTGTTGATTTATTCATACAGAATTTCAGTGATTTGTATCTATGGAGCAGATTGGGTTCAGCCTCAGTGAATGTTATTTGACAGCTGGAAATGAGGGGACAGGCAGTATGGAGTGTTAGAAAACAAGCATTTGGAATTGTTCAGCAGTTAAAAAGAATTGAACTATCCAAAAGGAACTTAATAACATCTCAGCGAGAGGAATAGGAACACGGTTCTCCAAAGGGATTTCCTTAGTGCTGTTTTCATTTTGCCTCCCACTTGCCATCGGTTTTTAGGGTAACACCTGAACCATTGGAAAATGTTACTGGCACTCAGATCTAAGTGTTTACACACCTGACAGTCTCATTTGTGCCCCCTTCCCGTTTCTTCCCCCTCCTTTTTGTTTTTTTCCAATAATTTATATAGATTTTTTCTTTTCCCACCTATTTCCACTAATTTTAAATGTATTTCCACCATTGTTTATTTCTACCTTTTAGTACTCCCCCACCCCCACTAGAGCTATCTGTACCTTATCTGTCCTGTCTTATACTCTTAATTAGCACGTTCCTTTAGATAATATCACCACCTTCAACACCTTTTTGTTCTTTTGTCTGTGACAGCTTTTGGTTATCTCCTCCTATCACTGGCTGCTTGTCCCAACAAACCACCGCCCTCCCTAAACCAGCTTATATTTCACCCCTTTCCTAATTTTACTTAGTTCTGTTGAAGGGTCATGAGGACTCGAAACGTCAACTGTGCTCTTCTCCGCCGATGCTGCCAGACCTGCTGAGTTTTTCCAGGTATTTCTGTTTCTGTTTTTGTTTTTATTATTTTTGTCTCATTTGTGTGTATGTGTCCAATCAGAATAATGTTGGAGTCTTCCTGGTGGAATGTTGCAGAGAGGCTATGGGAGACTGGGATGCAAAAGGGAGGCTGCAACTTTAAATCCTTCGCATCACATCGATATGTTGCTAAAGGGCCATTGATACATGAATTAAAATGTTTAAGGCATGATGAGCATCTTCTGTATTTTATATCTTCTCTGTCTACCATAGTCAATGCACAAAACTCATCACCGATTGTCACAAACGCTGAAATTCCCAGCGGTGACATCTGTTTAAAATTAACAGCCCCACACAAACAAGACGTTTTTCCTTTACTGCAGAGAATGACAAGAGATTTGCATTAGATATTTACAGCAGCTTCATGTATAACAAAACCCAACTCTAATGGGAGACTTTGTTCAGTACAAAGAACAGAATAGATAACAGTGAATGTTCCTGCAAATTCCCAAGAATGATACATTTCCAGCTAAAATTTAAAACAGACCTAAATGAGGGTTGTTCATGGTGTTGCAGCCTAAAGGCTTGGACTACCCCTTGGGGTACTCGTGCTGAGTGTATACTAATGAGAGAATGGGCTTGGATTGAAAATGACAGCCAATTGCTAGCTCCTTTGGTGACTGCCCCAGGGCTAGTTTTGATGAGGCAGATTAGAAATATATTAGCTCTTCTCTGAGACATTGGCATTTTACAGATTTGTTAAGACCCAAAAGAATCCTCAGGAATAAAAATGTCATTCATCAGTGAAATGTATATTCAGGCAGGCCTGAAATACAATTTTCAGGGAGACCTCTGAGGATTCACAGCTACAATGCACCTCCGTCAGGCTCCGCGTGGGCGACTCCCTCTCTGCCTAGGTAGGTATGTTGTCATTTTGTCCATCTCAAGTCAGTGTTTAATGCCCAAACTATCCTGAGTGATGAGGACAGTGGGCCAGCCTGGCACAAATGAGTGGCACAAATTTCTTATTTTCTAGGATGCTGAAACTGAGGGCTGGGTATTAACTCTAAGGGAGGGTGAGGAGACGGATCCCGCTGAATCTAAAGCAGGACTTGATCACCTTTTACCATCTCTGTTTCCTGGCTGCAATCAGCCAGATTGAGAAGCTGGGGGGCTATTGGGTGATTCATCCTTCTGCCCCAGGCCAAACTGGGGGACGGAGAACATAGAGTGAGGGTTTGGAGGCCTCTGGTGGGAAATGGTGTCCAATCGATTGGGGGTGGGGGAAGCAGATAAATGGATCCAACATTCCTTGTCTCCCTTTAGCTGCCAGGTTTCCTAAGGCTCGGTAAACTCATCTGGTCAATTAATGAGGCGCACAGCCTCATTATCCTGTATCCTGGGAGTGAATTGGTTGTCCACTTCCCTGATCCTGCCTCCCTTAAAACTGGAAGTTGGGAGGAGGGTTGAGATTCAGATTTTTAACATCCCACCTCATCCAAACCTGACCTTCTTGAGGGTTCAAATTCCCTTCTAGGAAATTATTGCATCAACCACATTGAAGGGTAAGGACGAGGACAACATGTACAAAGGAACAACATCATCTCCAAATTCCTGGTCGCACACCATCCCGAATTTGATATACATTTCCACTCCTTCAACATCGCTGTGTGTGTGTGTGTGTGTGTGTTTGTGTGTTCTAACATAGACATTTTTTGGGTCTTGGATGTTGATTTCTCCATCTTGCAAACACACAAAACAACTGAAATTAGGTCAAAGGTAATTGAAACTTAGGCACTGTAAGTTTACAATCTCAGACCAGCTTGCATGTCTCCAAAAGACACTAGTTTCTGCTTCATACTCTTGACTTCCACCTCAAAAGGTAGCACACAGGCCTTGTTCTGTTTGGCTAAGCAAAAACATTTGGCAGAAGCTTGCACTAATTATACTGGGAACAGACAATAACTGAATTTTAAAGAGACCATTGGTTTTGAGCATCGCAGCCTGTTAAATGTCACCATCAAATATAACTGAAGGATAAATGGAGGATTCACAGCAATGAGTTTAATTCCTTCTGCTGCTTTTTTTGGGGTACTGGTTAATGTGTTTGTGGTAAATACCTGGGCATGGCAAAGGAAACAGATCAAGAACTGTATTCAAATATGGTGATGGCAATTCAATGTCAACACATTAATCAACAAATTACAAACTAGCATCTAGAGGCACTTAAACCCTATTGAATCATACAGTACAGGAGGAGGCTGTTGGACTATTTCCTCATTTGAATTTGTCTCATTGCCTCATGTAGCTGAAACAATGTGGGATCAGATTTTTATTGAGACCTATACTCATGCTGCCCATAAGAGTGCCACTATATAGTGATTCATTCACATTTATAGTGATCAAAGGTATAAATGGTGTATATTCCATGCATACCACCAATAAACAAAGATGCATACAATTAATAGCAGAATGACAAACATGGACACAGAAAAATGAACTTAGCCCTTCTTAATTTCCTCCACTTATCTTGTTACCATGGTTATTTTGCCCTCTTAAATTTAGTCCCATTTCCCATAAACACAAGGGACCAGGCTGACATATTCTAGACCATCACAGTTATTGCTGAGCAGCTTTCACACATTCAATCATCCTCCTTATCTGTGGGGATACATTTGCCTTAAACTTCCTTACACAATACATAGCCTACAATCCCTTGTTCAGCAGAAAGCTGTTTTTAACTCACTGTGTGCTGGTCCCACGACTGGCCTGGACATTGAGGCACTCCACCAGTGTGGATTCTTATTCCCACAGAACCTCTTGACATTTAGTGGCATTCCCATCACTGAATCCCCCACCATCAACATTCAGGGGTTACTACTGACCAGAAACTGAACTGGACTAGCCCATATAAACACTGTGGCTACAACAGCAGGTCAGAGGCTGGGAATTCTGTGATGAGTATCTCTTTTCTTGATTTCCCCAAAGCCTGTCTACTATCTAAAATACGCAAGTCAGGAGTGTAATGGAATACTTTCCACTTGCCTGGATGAGTACGACAACAACACTCAGGAAGCTCAACATCACCCAGGACAAAGCAGCCCAATTGATTAGCATCCCTTCCATGACGGCATTCACTCCCTCCAGCACCGATGCACAGAGACAGCAGTGTGTAATGTCTACAAGATGCACTGCAACAACTCACCAAGGCTCCTTCGGCAGCACGACCTCTGTCACCTAGAAGGAGAAGGGCAGCAGGCGTATGGGAACATCACCGCCTGCAAGTTCCCCTCCAAGCCACATACCATCCTGACTTGGAACCATTTCTTCATGGCAGCTGGGTAATAATCTTTGAACTCCCCAACGGCACTGCAGGAGCACCTGCACCAGAAGGACTGCAGCAGTTCAAGAAGTTGTCTCACCAACACCTTATTAAGGGCAATTAGGGATGGGCAATAATACTGGCCTGCTCACATTCCATGAAAGAGTCAAAAAAAGAGGCCATTCAGCCGATTGTTCCTGTGTCATCTCCTTGAAAGAGCTGTCCAATTATTACCACATCCCTGATTTTTTCCCACAGCCATGCAATTCTCTTTCTTTTTATGACCATATCCAATTCCTTTTTGTAAGTTATTATTTTATCTGCTTCCATGACTCTTTAAGGCCATGCATTTGAGATTGTAACAGCTGGTGAAAATCTTTGTGGACTATGTGCGCAGTGCAATATCTTGTTTATAGCGCAGACAGTGAGTTGCTGCCTATTGGGAGGGAATACAAAGAGGTAGAAATAGGTGAAATAATGCAGCTGTTTTTGCTATAAAAGGGGATTATAGGCCAATTAAATGGAGATGTTTAAAATTCTGATGGAATGGAATAGAAGAGATTGAAGCTATTTCCAGTGATTCGGGGTCTAGGCTTAGTGCACTTGGATATAAGATTAAAAGTAAGAGATTTAGGACAGAGCAGGAGAAGCTTTTTTGCACAGATTGTTGTGAGATTGTGGAATTCATTACAGGTACTGGCTGAAGCAGAAACTGTGTCAACATTTAAGAATAGGTTAGATGGCTGATTGAAGGAAAGGGGGGGTGGTGGGAATAAAGGGATATGGGAACAGGGTAGGACATGCGATTAGGATGCTGCATGTTGGAGAATAAACCTCGACACTTGGCGTGGATGGGCTGAACAGCCTGTTTCTGTTCTGTAATCGCTTTGTAATAGTTTAGTTTAGAACACAATGAAGTTTGGTGTAATAGACGCTGGCTGATGTTTGACTTTTGCTGCTCGAGCAAA
This sequence comes from Cetorhinus maximus, assembly GCF_964194155.1. Lineage (NCBI taxonomy): Eukaryota > Metazoa > Chordata > Chondrichthyes > Lamniformes > Cetorhinidae > Cetorhinus > Cetorhinus maximus. The sequence goes on along the minus strand of NC_135905.1, from coordinate 22,974,842 downwards.
ATCACAGTAATTATATCACAAACATTACAAGGTGTATTTGGACCTGGATCAGAAGGTGTGAACTTGCCCTCAGCATAAATGGGATTCCATACTCCATAAAGCAAAAATATCGACAAATCTCCTGCTTGCAGTCTCTCCCAGGCATTCGTCATTCTCCAGATAATTTAGTGTTAATGAGGATCGAGGCTTGAAGGCCATTTCCATACTGTTACAGCATGCAAACTGTTTAAACTGTCATCCAAAAGATGGTACAATTAATAGTGCGGCATGACTTTTGTACTGCGCTGAAGTAGGCACCTAGATTACGTGTTCAACTCCTGTAGTGGGCCTTGAAACCACATCCTGTAACTCAGGTAAAAGTGCGACTGATTGAACCAAACTGACGTTTTTAAAATCTGATCCATGTTTCAAAATATGTTGCTATGATAGGCTGAATTTCACAGAATCATTTCACGATGTGCCCTGGTATCTATATAAGGCTCTGTGGCATGATGAGACTGTCAACTCTTCACACTAATGGGCTGTGTTTGGAACAGCGTACAATTGGAGTCAGGGCCATGAAGTTTAAAAAGTGAAGTGACCTGGTGCTGGCTCAAACAACAGCTAAAATGGATCAAGCGTTAATGATGGACTGTGCCTGCACTGTACCAGGGGAGCCCAAACTCTGGTTAACTGATCACCTGACCTGTGTCCTCATCTCTCAGCTCCAACTGGCTATTGCTTTTTCCCTATTGTAGTGCATTGTCTGTTTTTGCTTCATTCAATGTCGCTTCTCCACACAGAGTCTTAGCCTTTGCTTTGTTCTGATGTGATTGGGGAGAGTTCGGTTTATCACTTAGACCAAATTCTTCAGCTACTGTAGACAGTGAAGAGTGAATTCAAAGCTCTGCTTCACCCATTTTTAAAAATAACACCGCAAATAGTTGAGAACAAATGTGCAGAGTAAAACTGCAAATTCCTCAGAAATCTCAGTGGTTTATCCTCTGTGAGGTGTTTGCAGTTAAAACCCCTTCCTGCCTTCGCCAGACGTTTCCATAGGTGCTTTTTCCATCCGGGGTGGTGGTCACTTGGTTGCCATTAAGCGCACATAGGGCTGCCCGTCCTCCTGAATTGAGCGGGCACTGCCTGGAATTGGGGATCGATCTCCTGGGGCATTTCTGTGAACAACCCAGGGAAAGACGTTGCAGGCTGGCCGAGTGACCATTGCTGCTATATCTGTAATGGCGCAATTTTTCCTTTCCTGGCTCCTTGCTTCCACAGTCAGCTCACACAATAGAGTGGTTTCAGCAGTGCAAGGTATTGTGGGTATCTAATGCCACCATTGCCATCTCACTGTTTAGGCGTTAGAAAGCACTTCAGCGACAGGAATGGATGTGGGAAGAACCATTACTAGATCCAACAAAAATATTTCCATCTCACCTCAGACCTCCCTTTCTCTGTTGCATCTTCCCTGTCTTCCAAGTGCATGAATAATGTTATGGTCATGCCAGCTTTCTTTTCCTTCCAAATTCCAGATACATTTATACCTTCCTGACTGCATTCTCCCTGTCCAAAATAAAACAGAGCATACACAGCAGGTTTATTAGTCTCTGAAAGAGAAAGGTTGATTTTTTATGTACAGAGTCGTATTAAAGTCCTGCTCCGTTGAAGGGGCAATACCAAGAACCCGGCTTAGCAAAGTATCTGAAAAAAGGAGAGACTCGTATGATCCTCGTTCCAGTTAATAGCTGAAAAGGGCGACTCAACAAGATTTCACATTTCAAGATTTTTATTTTTGTTGTTGGCTGTCCTTCGATTTGAGGATGATATCCTTCTGGAAGAGCTTCATTGTGTCTTTGTAGCATTTTGTTTTGTCTTCCTCTGGAACTCTATGAGAGTTGAGAAAATAGGACCTGGTTGGGGAGACGCTTTCGTAGTTGATTTTGTAGGCATTTTGCCTGAATGCTGTGGAGCTGACTTCAAGAAGACACTAGGGTTTGTTTGACGGTCCTCCCATTGAATACAGAGGATGCGGCTGGTGGTGGTATCGCTGGTGGAATTTCTCTAGCACCCTTATACATCAACGATAAACAGTTCAGGTCTCACTGCAATGATGGAGTGTGGTGACCACAACTGCTCTGTACACTAGGACTTCTGTTGACTTGCAGAGATCTTTGTTGATGACATTTGTTATTATAGTTTGTAGGAGGCTGAGCTGATGTGGCTCATCTATTGTTGATCTCTTTGTTAGTGGTAGCCTTTTGGGAGAAGTGGCTGCCAAGGTATGGGAAGTGTTCAGCACATTCCAGAGTCTCTCCTTCAGCATATATGTGAGGAGTCTCTCCACACACTTGGTGCTGAACTTGGGCAAAGAGCTTGTATCTTCCTGGGGCCATCACTCGCCACAACAAGTGTGAGACTGTGTGTGAGAGCGAGAATGTGTGTATAGGGGTGTGAGACTGTGTGTGAGATAGCGAGAATGTGTGTATGGGGGTGTGAGATAGTGAGAATGTGTGTATGGGGGTGTGAGACTGTGTGATAGCGAGAATGTATGGGGGTGTGAGACTGTGTGTGAGAGTGAGAATGTGTGTATGGGGATGTGAGACTGTGTGTGAGAGCGAGAATGTGTGTATGGGGGTGTGAGACTCTGTGTGAGAGCGAGAATGTGTGTATAGGGGTGTGAGACTGTGTGTGAGAGCGAGAATGTGTGTATGGGGGTGTGAGATAGTGAGAATGTGTGTATGGGGGTGTGAGACTGTGTGTGAGAGCGAGAATGTGTGTATAGGGGTGTGAGACTGTGTGTGAGAGCGAGAATGTGTGTATGGGGGTGTGAGATAGTGAGAATGTGTGTATGGGGGTGTGAGACTGTGTGTGAGATAGCAAGAATGTATGGAGGTGTGGGACTAACCAGATCTCCCCCAATACCACCCCACCAACCTAGGGTCTGGCTAAGGATCATAGTGACCCTGGGAGGCGTGGTATTGAGTCAGGTTGTCCGGGTGTTCTGGGCCAGCATTCCTCCTCCAATCAGCAACACTGCTACAGATTAACTGGTCATTTATCCAAATGTCTTCCTGTGCAGCACATGGCTCTTAACTTTTTCCTTTAAAAGTAGTTACATTACAAAATAATGAATTGTATCTGACACATTTTGAAAGGTGGATATAAAACCTCTGCTACCCAGTTGGCCGTTTGACCTGCCCCACATTTATTGCTGGCTCACACCAGCCCCTGCATAGCCTTCCAGCTCACTCTGATTCACAACTAGAGTAAGGCAACATTTAATCTGTGCTTTACAATAGAATGTAGACTGGTGACACTCTGTACAGCCAGTGTGTCAGTATGAATATTTACTGGTGACGCAGTATGCCCAATCTGACAGTCTGAATGCTCACTGGTGGCATTCTGTACAGCCAGTGTGACAGTGAATATTCACTGGTGCCACACACTGTAAAGCCAGTGTGACAGTGTGAATATTCATTGGTGGCACTATGTACAGCCTGTGTGACATCTAAATGTCCTCCGGTGCCGCACACTGTATCTGAAAATCGTTACGATCTTGGTGGAGACCATTAACTTTTATTTTAAACAAAGAGATACGAAATTCCGACAATTTATTAAAAGAATAAAGCCACAAGATTTCCAATTTAAAATAGAATAATTTTACGATTTAAATGTCAACAAAGCAAACACTAAATACTGTCTGTCCTACAGTCTAATATCCAGAATTAATCTGAGCCAAACATGATTAACAGGCAAATTGTGGTGGAATATAAACTATAAATTGCAAATTAAATGGCAAATAACAACTCAGGTAGATCTGAGTACTCTACACAGATTTTGGTGATTACGTTCAATCCAATCATTCATTCATCCACTCACTCATTCATCCACTCACTAACATTCATACTGGAGATTTAAACTTAACACACGGCAGCAGGTTCTATTATAAGGGGTCCTGTCTTTCCCCTGACTCTGTTTTGCTGCAGTGGAGCTCTCCTAGTGACGCTGTGCTCCGCATTTCTGGAAAAGTCAGACTCGGGATGTTCCAGAGGAAACTTGGAGTAGTGTCGAGTCGAGGGAATGTTCGAGCAAAATTCTGCCCACAGTCTCTCTCTCACACACACACACATGTTTGAGGAAATTACCCCATTTCCTCAAACATGACTGAGTGCCAAACTTGAAAACCTCTACCTTCATTTGTGTTGATTACAAACAACACAGGGACTCATTTTAGCTCAATTCATCTTGTCCACTCACATTTCCTCATCACCTCTCTCTCTCTCTCCACCCACTTTCCCACACAGTCTCCCCTTTTCCCACCCTGTCTTTCTCTCTCTCCCCCTTTTCCCAGTCTCACTCTCTCTCTTCCCCCTCTTTGCCACTGTCTCTCCCTCTCCACCCTTTCCCACTCTGTCTCTTTCCCCACTTAACAACTCTCTCTCACACTCACTTTCCCTTGTTGCCATTGTTCTCACTAACTTTCCCACTCGGTCTCTTCCACTTTCCACTTTTGCCACCCTGCCTCTCTTTCTCTCCTCTCCTACTCTGCCTCTCACTCTGTCCCTTTTTTTTGCAAAAATATACTTTATTCATAAAATATGTTCAACAACATTCCAAACCATTTCTGTCCTCTTCAACTCCTATACAAATAACCCGTGTGACCTCCAAAAATTTCCACCCCCCACCCCCCAGCACCATTATTTTTTTTTTATCAACAGTCACAGATTGCAACTCTTTCGAGTACAATCACAGTTCTTGGTTTCCGGGAGTGGGACATGAACCCACAACCCTCTGATTCCCAGCACCATTATCCCCGATTCTTTCACAAACATTTCACAATTTAAATCAAAGCCTCCAATTTTCTTTCACAGTGATTTCCCTGCAGTTCATTTTTTCACCAAGTGAACCATTGGAGGCGGGAAACTCCAACCCAACGTGGGTTCAAACTGAGCCCGCCCCTGGAATCCCCAACCAGCCTATCGGAGCGTTGCAACCAAACGGCCAACCTGGGGGGAGGGGGGGGGGGGGGGTGGGGGGGCTGAGAAGCCAGCCAATCAGAGCAGCTGCGGCGAAAAGCTGCCCAATGCCCAACGAGTCGGGAAAAGACAAAAATTCGCAGCCCAGCCGCGCGAGGGCAAATTTCCTGGATTCTTCAGATGGCTGAGGAAAGCATCTCTCTGACTAGGAGACAGTCCACCTCCCGCATTCAGCTTCAGTAACCTGCAGATAACCTGCAGCCTCTCCTCCCTGCCGACCAGACCGACTGCCGCTCTTTCCCCTTCCTCACTCTTAACCACTGCCGGGAAAAGCCTGTCGGAAAGTCGATTCACTGTTAGCACAGCTGCCCTCGTCCCCTTGCTCCCGGGTGTGAGAGCTGTATGTACACCTTGCTTGGCCAGTCCCTTGACTTAGACAGTCAGGCAATATTTAGAATAGTCACATGACCCCCCTTTCATTTTAACCTAAATTTAAAAACACTGGCCAAAACATCACAAACTTATAAACTTCATAATTGTAACAAGCTGCCTGTATATTTCCAAAACATTCCGCTCCATGTCTAAGTTTCCATTTGCTGTACGTCATATTATTCCGACACAAACTTTATGAATTGTTTGTTGAGACCAGCAGTTCTGATCTTTGATAATGGTGAGTTTCTGCTGATGGGAATTAACTTGCCAGTTGTAAAATGAGCTGCTTAATCACATGGGCGGGAAAGAGGGCTTGTTCCTGGGTGCTACCTGAGACAGGTTCGCTGGTCGTATCTGTTGAATGTTTCCATGTTATGGTTTGTGATTGTGGCAGGTTGCGCTTGAAGAGAGAACATTTAAAGCAAATTAACTGCTCTGTTGGATGGCAGCTGTACCTGAATGTGCATGAAGTTTGCACCTATCTCTGACTGACTGAGTTTCAAATTTTCAACTCCTAAACCAGGAGTAATTTATTTGAAAAACAAGTTCACATCCTCTGCACTGAGGACAAGTTGGACAATCCTCATTTCATGGTGGAAGAAGATTTGTACATATCTGTCAGTGACCTCTTCTAATTTTCTAGCTCCCAAGGGATGTTTTTTTCTGGAAATCTTCTTATATATGGAGAGGACAATCCAAATGTAAGTTGGTGATGTGGTTGAAGTTGTTACACAGAAACAGCTCTTTATTGATTCACAAGTGATTTTTTTGAGCAATGTATTTTGTTAAAGGGGATGTAATCTCCAGCTGCAGACATTGAGATACAGCACCATACATTACAGTGGAACTGGGTCCCTAGAGTTCATTTTATTTATGCATTTTTATTGTTGGCAGTTCATTTGATCATCGAACACGCTGTTCAATGAGTCAGCTCATTTTGCTGCTCACAATATGATGATATAACAGTAGTGACTGCAGAGTTATTGCTTCTACATGAAACACTCCAGGCACTTTATATGTGAGATGATAAATACGAGACCCTCTTTGTTGGTGTTTCCTTTCTCTCAGTTAAAGGGGCTGAACTGAGCTCAGATAATATTTCCAAGAAAGGACAGAATGTTGGACTGGATGTAGTTCCTGACTTCTGTGCTGTCACTGTTCAACTCCTCGTGGGCAGGAATGGAACTGAGAGGGGACCAAGGGCAGGTAGCCTGCCTGCTCCTTCAGCTCGGGATTGCCTGAAGCTGTGATATCTTATTTTACGTTCTCTCTTCCTGCTTTTGGTCTACTAGCGAGAATTGTTTCTGCTGCAGTTTTCTCTTTAATGAATTAAGGTTCAAGCAATGCATTTCCTTCCCTTGCTAAAGTCTATCGTTGATGATCTTTCTCTTAAATCCTGTTAAAGAATGCCATATGTTCCAGTACTGGTGCTAACCTTACACCAAAGCTGTCCATCTAATTCCATTTCTCTCATCATCTCATCTCACGAGGGCAAAAATAATTAACAGGTAACATAAAAGGGAACACTAACATAACCTATAAATGTATAATGAGTAAAAGGGTAGTCAAAGAAAGGGATGAGCTGATTAGGGACTATAATGAAATCTTCTTTTGGAGCCAATATGGATTTGTTAAAGGCAAATTATGTCTGACAAACTAATTAAATTCTTCAATTAAATAACAGAAGGGGTTAATAAAGGTACCGCAGTTGATGTTGTGTCGATGAGCTTTCAAAAGGTGTTCTGAAAAAGACTACATAATAAACTTGTTAGCAAAATTGAAACCCATGGCACTGAAACCATGGTGACAGAGCAGATACAAAATTGGCTAAGGGGCGGAAAGAGAGTAGTAGTGAACGGCAGTTTTTCGGACTGGAAGGAGTATGCAGTGGTGGCCTTTAGGGGTTGTGTTATGACCAGTCCCCGGGCAAGGTAACCCAATTTGTTAACTTCTCGAATGGGACCCCAACTTTGTTATGCTCCCGGGTGAGGAGGGATGAGCTGACTCCCCTTTTTATTCAACCCCCTCGGTTGGTCACAACAAGGATACCTTTTCCCAGTCCAAATGTATTTATGTTTTAGAAGGAGCCAATTTAATCGGGCTTTCTTGAGTCAAACAAATACTAAAACCCAAGAAAAATAATAAAATATTAAAATAAATAATAATAAAATGAGAAGTTAAGAGTCCAAACAAAAGTTAAAAATAATGTACAAATCAGTATTTGGCTTGTCTGTGAGGTGTAGATGGTGGTACATTGCAGCCGTTAAGTTGGGTGATTCTGGTAGAGCTGACTTTGGCAGTTGGTTTGGAGGCACTTAGTTCTGCAGGGTAGCTGAAGAGGCTATCCTATTTCCTTTTTGATAGTGGCTTCTGCTGAGCTTTGCCTCCAGCACCAGAGAGGGAGAGAGAGAGAGAGACTTTGCCTGCAACTGCAGGGGTGACTAGTTGGTCTTCTTGTGCTGTCACTCGCGCAGCACATCAGTACACACTGCACTGCTCTGCATCTAGCTTTTTAAACCCATTTTCCCTGTCTGTTCCTTGAGGGGGAATAGTCTTTTGTCTCTGCAACCACAGGAGATTATAGTTCAGTTTTTTGCATCTTCCCTATTTCCCCTTCAAGTGTCTCTGTTTGAAGAAGGTCATGACACCTTTTCAGGTGTGACATTCCATGTTCTCTCAGGACAGGTCTGTCACTATAATCCACATTGGAATTTTCCAGAAAGTGATCCCTTTACATTATCAGCCACCTTTTGCTCAGTGTACTTGTTTGTATTTCTTTAAAAACACACAAGTCTTCCTTAAAAAGTTCAATGTGCCTGTAAGTAATTTGTGGCTGTAATCAGCTTTTAATCACAGTTGGTAGTAGGACTTTTGATATATATTATTGAGCTAGACCTGGGTATCCTGGGCATAACTTCAAAGTTTTCAAGTGAGAAGGAACTCAGAAATATATCAAACAGTGAGGAGGATAGTAACAGATTTCAGGAGGCCATAAATAGACTAATGAAATGAGCAGACATATGGCAGATGAAATTTAATGTAGACAAGTGTGAAGTGACACATTTAGCTGGGTTTATATTTTCTCTCTTTATTCTTCCTAAGTGATACAATTTAATGGGGGTGCAAGGAAGAGAGATCTGGGAGTTTGCGTAAACAAACCTTTGAAGATGGCAGGATGAGTAGAAACGACTGTTAAAATGCATATGGGATCCTTGGCTTTGTAAACAGAGGAATGTAGTACAAAAGCAAGGGAGTTATGCCAAATCTTTATAAAGCACTGATTAAGCCCCAGCTGGAGAATTACATCCAGTTCTGGGTCCCACACTTTATGAAGGATGCCAAGACCTATTGAGAGGGTGCCGAAGAGATTTACCAGGGATGTGGGATTTCATCTGCAGAAGCTGGGGAGATTTCATAGACATTCTGGAAATTATGAAGGATTTGTAGAATCCCAGTGACAGAAAGATCAGTAACCAGAGGAATAAATTTAAGGCGATTTGCAAAAGAACCAGAGACAAGGTGAGTGGGTTGTTTTTTCTTTGTACAGATGGTGCGTTGTTATGATCTGGACTGCACTGTTTGGAAGGGCAGTGGAAACAGATTCAGGAATAACTTTCAAAAGGGAACTGGATAAATCCTTGAGAAGGAGAAAACATTTGCAGGGCTTTGGGGAAAGTGGAGGGGAGCGGGAGTAATTGGTTAGTGCTTTCGAAGAAGCAGCACAGATACAATGGAATGCTTGGCGCCCTCCTGTGCTGTACCATTCTGTGATTCTAAGCATTTGTTCAAGTCTGGTTAGTGTGCACCTTGGAAGTGATAGATCTCACTAACCTTGCCTCTCTTGGTGGTACTGGCCATGGTGCTGGGAGGTGCTTTTGAAGCAAGTTTGGTACATTGCTTAATTCCAAGCAGCTTTTGAGAGATGCCAAGTCACATGGGGAAGCAACCTCCTCCAGAAAGGATTTGCAATTGCATTATGACATTGGTAAGCTCTGTGTGGAGCGTTACGGCTGGGTAAGGAGGGGATGAACTGACTCCCCTTATTCAGCCTCCTCGGTTGCAACAAAGGGTTTTAAATTTCTTTTCCTGATTGATGCCTTTTCCAATCCAAATGTGTTTACCTTTTAACAAGGAGCCAATAAAACCAGGGTTCCTTGAGTCAAAGAAAGAGCAAGTTTATTAGCTGCTAAAGCCAAGGAAAATAATAAATAATAGAACAACACGCACGCACATTTATCAAAAGTAAGAAAAGTTATTGTCAAAATAAAAGCTAAAAGAATATATGGTTAAGTCCTTGACGTGTAGATTGTTGAATGTTGCTGCCGTTTGAAGTTAGCTGGTTCCCTTTAAAATCCTGGAGTTGAATTGAAGTCTAGGTAACTGTACTTTGCTGGAGCCAATTCCCTTTTTAATTCCGTGATTGGTTTCCCAGAAATCGATGGGTTTCTCCTGAGGTTCTTTTTGATGGAAAATCACTACCTCTTGGGTTGGATTTTTTTACTATAGAGATTGGACTTTTCTTAACCTAAGATCAGAGGGAGAGATTCCTTACTGCTCCCTTCAGCAATTTTTCCAGATGACTTCAATGACTTCTCTCTCTGTGTCTGGCTTAGCAGAACCAATTCTTAAAAACCTCCTGTCTGTATATTCCCAAAAAGGAATTCAATTAACATGTCTTGCAGTCATTGTTGTAGAACAAGTAATCACATTTTGATCTTTCATCTCCGAAAATTTTGACACAATTCAAGATAGTAGAAACCAGCAGGAGATGTGGGGTCATTTCGTCCTCCACAGGGCAGGGTTTGAGTGTTTGGTGTATCTGCCTGGTTAGCAGCTCACATTGTCTTTACCGTTGATTAAAATTCAGCGCTTTGCATTTTAAGCTCTTCCTTTAGTTAGTGTTAGATTTCGATGTCTGTAGGTTTCCTTTGAAATGTCTCTCTTCACACTCCCTTTTGGAGGAGGCTCTTCTTTGCTTTTCTCACCTTCACATTGGAAGGTGGCCTTGCATTTTAAAGCGCTTTGCTGTCTCATTTTTTAAAGCACCGAATTTCCAGCCAGTTGAAAGTTTTTTAAGAAACATTTTTCAAAAATAAAGAGGCATTTTCATGACAGGAGGCACAAGATCCTGAGATGTCTGAGCAGAACAGCAGAATACATAGTAAATGCCTAGCAAAGCAGAATGTGAGACACACAAGATCGGAGGGATAGTGGTGAGGCGATTGGTGATGCTGCTCTTTAATCCAGCTCAGGCTGAAGGGATCATACATAATGGTCCTGACTGAAATGAGTTTAAGCATTTACTAGTTTATAAAAACCCACAGCACAGCATGGTATTTAATCCGGCCCGTAACTCGCAGTCTTACTCAAAAAGTTCAAAGGTTGATTCGGAAATGGAAAAACTCTGTTGGCGCAGAGAAGAATGTTTTGATATTGTGGAGAAGATGCATATGGAGGTGCAGGCGGAGATTTCTAATCTAATAATCCACGTGGGGTAAATGCAGCCAGGCCTGGGAGAACTTGATGTAGATGTGATGTGGAAACATACTTTCTTTGTCCTCCACTTTGATGAACACACAAAACATTGACATCAGAGGAAGATGCAGAGTAACTAGGCTATTGAAGACTTGGGTAAAACCCCCTATCCTAGATTATATTAGTCTTTCTTGGCCTGCCTACAGATCCATTAGCATTCGTTTGTTACTGCGGAACTTGAGCATTACTGAAAAAAGAGACGTGTCAGTTTTGATATTGGTATTTTTGTGAGGTGTCCTAATGAATGCAAGAAGAAAAGCTTTGACGTGCTTCTTTTATCAGAAATCTTTCATTATGTTCCTATTATGTTCTTATTCTCTCTTAGCTTAAATTTTTCTGGCAATTAACGTAAATTCAAGTCTATTATTCATGGAAACAGTAATTTTCCATGATACTTTGTAAACATGGGTTGCTGGTTGAATGTGGTTTGGGTTGTGAAAGGATTTGTTGGAAGTGATTAAGTCGATGGGCATTGTTCCCTGATCTGAGAAGGTTACATTCCATTCTGTTCCACAACTGAATAGCTGACTAATTGCAGATTGGAAACTAATACGAATGTTACCCCATTTAACAGTTGAATGTTCTATTTTAGGACAGAGTGTCTTTGGATTGCACTGCACAGGTGAGTTTAAGCGGTAATCTGAACTCTTATCCTTGGCATTGCAAGGTTGAAGATGGAAACAGCTCTTTTTTTTAAGAGGGTGAGATGGACAACGAGAAAGTGGTGAATGAATTTGCTTGTTTTCAAATGCAACCGTTTGTTATGAGTTCATATGAACTTTGACACAGGATGGAAAACAGCCATTGAGACCAGATATTTGGCAGCATACGCTCCAAGGTCACATCCCTTCAAGGTCAGCAATGGCTCAGTGGGTGACACTTTTGCCTCTGAGTCTGAAGGTTGTGGGGTCAAGTCCCACTTGAAATTTAAGCACAGAATCCAGGCTGACATTCCCATTGGGATAGTGTGGGAGTGCTTCTTTCTTTCTGGATAGAACTTCAAACTGAGGCTCTGGCTGCTTCCTCAGGTGGTGTAAAATGTTCCACAGCACTATTTCAGGCAGCAGGGGAATTCTTTGCCATGTCCTGGCCAATATTTATACCTCAACCAACAGCATTAAAACAAGTTATCACAGAATTGTTACAACACAGAAGGAGGCCACTTGGCCCATTGTGTCTGCCCCGGTTCTCTGAATGAGCAATTCAGTTAGAGCTATTGTCCTACCTTCTCCCCATAATCCTGCACATTCTTTCTTTTCAGATAACAGTCTAATGCCCATTTGAAAGCCTCGATTGAACCTGCCTACACCACACTCTCAGGCAGAGCATTCCAGATCTTAACCACCTGCTCCAGGAAAAGGTTTTTTCTGATATTGTTTTTGCTTCTTATGCCAATTACTTTAAATCTGTGCCCTCTCGTTCTCAGTCCTTTCATGAGTGGGAACAGTTTCCCCCTATCCACACTGTCCAGACCCCTCTTGATTTTGTATATCTCTATCAAATATCCTTTCAGCCTTTTCTCCCAGAGAAGCAGTCCTAAGTTCTGCAATTTATCGCCATAACTCAAGTTCCTCATTGCTGGAACCATTCTTGTGAATCTTTTCTGTGGTCTCTCCAATGTCTTCATGTCTTTCTTAAACCTCGGCATCCAGAGCTGGACACAATACTCCAGCTGATGTGCATCGGATCCAAGCTGGTTGAAGTTAAAACCAAGACACAGCTTTTCTTTATCAAGAGCGTTTACTGACTTTGTTTAGCCTCACAGTTCTCCTCACACCTGCCCTGTGTCCCAGCTATCCCCTATTCATATGTGCTCAAAGTGCTTAATAAAACAATGCTCTTCACCTGTCTATCCAAACAATATAATTAACATACAATTAACATCTGAGGCTGAACTAGTGTCTTATACAAGTTCAACATAACCTCCTTGCTCTTATACTCTATGTCCCTATTAATAAAGCCCAGGATACTGTATGCTTTATTAACCGCTCTCTCAACTTGCCCTGCCACCTGCAATGCACATACACACCCGGGTTGTCCTGCTTCTGCCCCTCCTTTAGAGTTGTACCCTTTATTTTATATGGTCTCTCCATGTTCTTCCTACCGAAATGGATCACTTCATATTTCTCTACATGGAACTTCACCTGCCACCTGTCTGCCCACTCCACCAACTTGTCTATGTCCATTTGAAGTTCTATACTATCCTCTTCACAGTTCACAATGTTTCCAAGTTTAGTGCCATCTGCAAGTTTTGAAATTGTGCCCTGTTCACCAAGGTCTATGTCATTAATATAATATATATAAAGAAGAGCAAGGGTCCCAACACTGACTCCTGTGGAACTCCACTACAAACCTTCCTCCAGCACAAAAAAACATCCATTAAGCACTCCTCTTTGTTTCCTGTCACTCAGCCAATTTTGTATCCATGTTGTTACTGTTCCTTTAATTCCATGAACTATAACTTTGCTTATCAGTGTTGTGTGGCACTGTATCAAATGCCTTTTAGAAATCCATGTACACCACATCAACAGCATTGCCCTCATCAATCCTCTTTGTTAACTCTTCAAAAAATTCCAGCAAGTCAGTTAACCACCCTTTTCCCTTCAGAAGTCTATGCTGGTTTTCTTTAACTAACCCACGTTTGTCCATGTGACTATTAATTTTGTCCCACATTATTGTTTCTAGAAGTTGCCCACCACCAAAGTTAAACTGACTGGCCTGTAGATGCTGAGCTTATTTTTACACCCGTTTTTGAACGAGGCTGTGACGTTTACAATTCTCCAGTCCTCTGGCATCACCCTTGAGTCTAAGGAAGACTGAAAAATTATAGCCAATGCCTCCACAATTTCCACTCTCAACTCCAGCACTGGTGGTAAAACCTTCAACCATTAGTTCCTGCACTTTAATACTTTCTTAAACTCCTTCACTTTTTTCCCAGTCTCTCCATTTCCAGTCTTCTCAGAACCTACTTCTTCAACCGTGCCATTGGCCACCACCTCCAGCCTTCTCCCAACTCCTAACTGGTGTCAGTTTACCTTTGTGTCGTGCATAAGGGAGTTACTCTAGTTAGGATAGGCTGGAGTCTCATGGTGCCTCCTCTTAACGATCTCCTGAAGAGTGTAAATAATCAACTGGTAAAACTTCAGACAATGAGAAGCCTCAGTGAAGTTTTTCTTTGATCCCCATGGGTAATTGAATGAAAATGCAGGAGCATATTAAATTATGCTACAGAGTTGAGAAATGAATTAGCACAATTTTCTCTCTTAGGGCACAAATATCAGGAGAGATCCATTGGGCTGAATAGCCTATGGCTGTGTTGTAATTCTTCTGTACATACAATGTCATTTCTGCTCAGTGTCATCCTTGGATCAGAATGATGTAGGTTCTATCCTTACCTCAGGACTTGAGCACATACCTGGACTGATACTCCAATGCTGCACTAAGGGAAAAGCTAGACTTTTGGAGTTGCCTTCCTTTGGATGTTCCAGGGGTTCTGATGGATGTTAAAGATTCCCTGGGACTGTTGAAACATATGTGGGGAACGCGTCCAGAATTTGGAAAAACATTGTTCCTTAAAGGATCATCGTATCGCACAGAAAGAGGTCATTTGGCTCAATGTGCCCTTGCCAGCTCTTTGATAGAACGATACAATTATTCCCACGCTTTCCCCAAAGCCCAACAACATTTTTCTTTTCAAATACATATCCAATTCCTTTTTTTAAAAAGTAAGTATTGCATCTGCTTCTACCGCCCTTTCTTGGAGGGTATTTACTGGTGTCACGTAGGACTGGTTTTGGAATTTTCCTATGCATTATCGGTTGCTGTGTTTGCCTACATAACAACAGTCACTGCACTTGAGAGTAATTCATTATTGGTGAAGCCCTTTGAGATATTTCTGAGTGATTCGTCAAGGCGTTGCCTAATGCTGGTCTTTCTTTAATGAGCTTGCAGTAATTCCTCCTTGCCACTGTTTGTGGGCTGCACTATTTCCCTTGTTTCGGCAGCTCTCTACAAGCTGTGTAAACCTTGCTGAACTAGTTCTTGGTTTTTTTCCCAGTAGAACTGGTCCTTAATGATGATTAAAACATTTTATTAAACTGCATTAATCAAATTTTAGTTTCCAACTGTTAGTTTACAGATGGTTTTCACCTGGTCCTGAATTATTATTATTATTATTATTATTATTATTATTATCTTGACCAAAACACCCTGGCTTGACGTTATCATCATTCCTTCATTGCTGTCGAAATTAAATCCTGGAACTTCCTACCCTGCAGTAATGTGGAAGTATCATCGCCATGCGGATTCCTACAGTTCAAGAATAAGGTCACCTCCATCTTCTCCATGGACAATAAATGTTGCCAGCTCTGCCCACCGTCCCCTGAAGATTAAATTAAAGAATGATTTTTAAAAATGAATATTATGCTTAACAATGTGGGCTCTGGACTCTGGAACTCTAGGAGATTGGGTCTGTATTCAGGCTCCAGTTTCTGGGGAGCATACAGCTGTCTGGGCTTTGGATATTGGATAGTGTAAAGGTGGGCTGATACAAGTCATGGTGTCCAGCAATGTTTTAGGCCAACTGCAATGAGCCATGGATTCTGCCAACAGTGGAACAGTGACTTTCTCGACAGCCATTTGAAACTGACTTTTGCTGATTATTTCCAGAATCCTATTATACTGGCCTCAATTATTCTGCAAAACAGGCACCAGTAATGCCCTCTGAACCTGTCACTGGGAGCTCAGCTTCCTTTGGCAAAATAAATGGCATCTGGTGATATAAGGCAGCCCCTTTAGCATCTCAGCACATCACATACACATGCTGTTCAGCTTTCGGAAGTGATGTGCAAAACTGATGAGGTTGTTCCCTCTGGGTGTGTCTTTTGGGACTTTTAAAGGGTCTAGTGGTGATGGGCAATCAGAACAGAGTTTGGAAATGTTTACCATGTTGTACCCAGCAGGCTCTGTGTTGTTGTCAGGTTTGAACATTGCTGCAGATCACCCCCCTAAGAATATCTCCACACATCCCAGGATATGACATTCTATTCAGTTATGTGCAGCCAGTCCTGTCCCTGAATCAAATTGACATTCCACTTTTGTTGATCCAAAACCTTACCAACTGCATCCATTGGAGATGTGCTCTGTATTTATCACTCTGCATTAAACTTCCACATACATTAACTCCAAAATCACTCAAATATATCTCATGCGGAAAGTGGACTTGTCATTAATTTTCAGACTGTTACTATGACTGTGATTACAACCCGCTGAGTAACATGCAAATGGTACCCTTCACTGTCCACAGACTTGGACTTTTTTTGAGCGAGGCCTTAATGGTCTCAGTAAGCTGAACAGAACGACATGATTCTAATCAAGACAATTCAATTAAAGAGGGTCTTGTCTCAGTCGATTCAGAAGGTGAGATCTATTGAGCTGGTGTTGATAGTGGATAGAAGAACACCAGAAGTAGGAGTGGGAATAGAACATATGGTCCGTCAAGCCTGCTCTGCCATTCAATATGACCATGGCTGACCTTGGACTTCAACTCCACTTTCCCACCCACTCCCCACATCTCTTGATTGAGAGACCAAAATTCTGTCTATCCCAACGTTAACTGTATTCATTGGAGCATCCACAATCCTCTGGGGTAGAGAATTCCAAAGATTCACAATCCTTTGAATGAAGTAATTTCTCCTCATCTCGGTCCTAAATGATCGGCCCCCTATCCTGAGATTGTGCCCCCCAGTTTTAGGTTCTCTGACCAGTGGAAACAATCCCTCAGTGTCTCCCCCATCAAGACCCTTTAGAATCTGTATGTTTCAATGAGATTACCTCTCATTCTTCTAAACTCTAGAGAATATAGGGTACTTAGGATGCCAAACATGTACTGCCACTCATTATTAAAATACAGGCTGAATACCTTGCTCTGGATGGTTAGGGATCTCAACCACACTGCTGTGAGGATATGTAGAGTAGATTAATTGGAAGAGGTAGAAGGGCGAGTCATTACTGGTGTACTTTGAATATTTTCCATCACTGGCTCCACAGCAGAACTGGCAGAGTCTTGGCACAGAAGGAGGTACATTGGCTATGGAGAGAAATCTTGAGAGGACAGTACAGATTCCAAAAAGAGAAGCACTCTGAGTGTTCAGTTGTTGGGTTTTGTTGTGTGCACAAAACCCATTTTGGGAGCTGACAGCTGTGACATCAGTGCATTTTCACCACCCAGTTCGTTCTGGGTCATGGTAATCTCAATGCTGTGATTAGAGTGGAGTGTTTGCCAGCTTAATGCTCTTTTTCAACAAATATGACCTCCTGAGTATGGAAGGAAATCAAAGGTATGTCTGCATCTGAAAAAGGAAATATTGGTTAACATTTAGAGTAGATTTTTTGTCAATCTAAAAATCATTTTCACCGTGAGTAGCTCTAATGTTTCATATCAATAAAAGTTCAATTTTATGATCAAATCTCTCTCAGAATTTACAGAGTTTAATTCATAATGGCTAATATGTTACGCATAGCTAAAATAGGAGAAAAGCCTTTCACCTGCATGAACTTTAGGTAAGTCGAACAATATAAATTTACAGCGCAGAGAAAAGCCAGTTCATTATTTATGCGTCTCTGTGCCAGCTCTTCACTACAACAGCCCAAAACTCATCACGTTGTCCCAATCGCTCACATTAGCCCAGTATCAATCCCAAACCAATCCCATTGTCCCATTCTCCCAACAGCCCCTGTATCAATCCAAAACTAACCCACTAAGCCGTGCTCTCCCCATGTCCCTGTATCAATCCAAAATGAACCCACTGACATTCACTTTCCCCAAGACCCTAGACCAATCACAAATGAAACCCACTGCCCCACTCTCTCCCCAGAGCCAATTATCAATCCCAAACTACTCCCACTGACCCACTCTCTCCCCACTGCCCTGTATCAATCCAAAACTAATCCCACTATCCCATTCTTCTCATAGCCCTGCATCAATCCGTAACTAATCCCACTGTCCCGCTCTCTCCCCGTAGCCCTATATTGATTCTAAACTAATCTCACTGTCCTCTCTCCCTATAGCCCTGTTTTGATCATAAACTAATCTCACTGTCCCGCTCTCTCCCCATAGCCCTGTATTGATTCCAAACTAATCCCACTGTCGCACTCTATTCCCCTTCCCCCTGCACTGTCGCACTCTTTTCCCCTTCCCCCTGCACCGTCGCACTCTATTCCCCTTCCCCCTGCACTGTCGCACTCTATTCCCCTCCCCCCTGCACTGTCGCGCTCTATTCCCCTTCCCCCTGCACTGTCGCACTCTATTCCCCTTCCCCCTGCACTGTCGCACTCTATTCCCCTCCCCCCTGCACTGTCGCGCTCTATTCCCCTTCCCCCTGCACTGTCGCGCTCTATTCCCCTCCCCCTGCACTGTCGCGCTCTATTCCCCTTCCCCCTGCACTGTCGCACTCTATTCCCCTCCCCCCTGCACTGTCGCGCTCTATTCCCCTCCCCCCTGCACTGTCGCGCTCTATTCCCCTCCCCCCTGCACTGTCGCGCTCTATTCCCCTTCCCCCTGCACTGTCGCGCTCTATTCCCCTCCCCCCTGCACTGTCGCGCTCTATTCCCCTTCCCCCTGCACTGTCGCGCTCTATTCCCCTTCCCCCTGCACTGTCGCGCTCTATTCCCCTTCCCCCTGCACTGTCGCGCTCTATTCCCCTTCCCCCTGCACTGTCGCGCTCTATTCCCCTTCCCCCTGCACTGTCGCGCTCTATTCCCCTTCCCCCTGCACTGTCGCGCTCTATTCCCCTTCCCCTGCACTGTCGCGCTCTATTCCCCTTCCCCCTGCACTGTCGCGCTCTATTCCCCTTCCCCCTGCACTGTCGCGCTCTATTCCCCTTCCCCCTGCACTGTCGCGCTCTATTCCCCTTCCCCCTGCACTGTCGCGCTCTATTCCCCTTCCCCCTGCACTGTCGCGCTCTATTCCCCTTCCCCCTGCACTGTCGCGCTCTATTCCCCTTCCCCCTGCACTGTCGCGCTCTATTCCCCTTCCCCCTGCACTGTCGCGCTCTATTCCCCTTCCCCTTGCACTGTCGCGCTCTATTCCCCTTCCCCCTGCACTGTCGCGCTCTATTCCCCTTCCCCCTGCACTGTCGCGCTCTATTCCCCTTCCCCCTGCACTGTCGCGCTCTATTCCCCTTCCCCCTGCACTGTCGCGCTCTATTTCCCTTCCCCCTGCACTGTCGCGCTCTATTCCCCTTCCCCTGCACTGTCGCGCTCTATTCCCCTTCCCCCTGCACTGTCGCGCTCTATTCCCCTTCTCCCTGCACTGTCGCGCTCTATTCGCCTTCTCCCTGCACTGTCGCACTCTATTCCCCTTCCCCCTGCACTGTCGCGCTCTATTCCCCTTCCCCCTGCACTGTCGTACTCTATTCCCCTTCCCCCTGCACTGTTACACTCTATTCAGCTTCCTCCCCACCCCCACCGCTCCCGTCGGGCTGTCATACTACATCCTCAATACTAACAAATATCATAAAAAGGAAGAGTTGCATTTTGATAGCGTCTGTCACAACCTCAAGAGCCACAATGTACTTTTACAGCCAATGAAGTACTTTTGATGTGTAGTCACTGTTGTAATGAAGCAAACACAGTTGCCAATTTGTGTAAAACAAGCTCCCACAAACAGCAAGGTGATAATGAACAGATACCATCTGTTTTTGTGATGTTGGCATAGAGGATATGAGGGGCCAGTGAGGGGCTGGGTAGAGGGGCATGAGTTGGCACGGGAGTATGAGAGGCCATGGGGACTGGTTGGGGGGAATGAGGTGGCCTGGAGGGTTTGAGGGTCCATGGTGGGTGGATGGGCGGAATGAGGTGCCATAGGTTGGCGTGGTGCCTGGGGAGCATGTGAGGGCTGAGGGCTGTCTCTCGTTTTGATCAGTTTTTTAATTCCATCAACCCCGTGCTGGAGCACAGAGGCAGCACTCCCACCCGGCCCACCTCTGCGCCCGGCAGACTCCGCCAGGGACACTAGGCCTGATTTCTAATTCCCTCCATCACCCCAGAAAGAAAATCTGACCTTCTGAGTCTTTTTGCCCTGGATCGAGTTGGTAGAACTGGGAAGTATCCTACCTTCACCTCGCAACCCGGGCACGAAATTCCAGGTCTGACTGTCTATCTTGGTTTGTATTTGAAATGCATAGAAACTTACGATTTTTGTACCAAATCTCTTGACTTTTAAGAATTTGACTCATGATTTATGGGGTGATGGAGTTGGCATCTCTGAACTCACTCGGCAACACCACGGGAGATTTTGGGAATAAAGAAACTACAATTTGGATAAAAAGAGGGAGTTGTTTAATAAGTGACAGGAGCTGGCTGTGTTATTGCTCAAGTTATGGTGTTTATCTCTTTTCTGTAATATGTGTTTTCACACAAGCCTGACTCAAAATCCACGTAGATGGATCTTCTTCCATGTAGAAAAGTCCCTGAACTGTTCTGAACACGTTTACGATTTTGTCACATGGGAATTCTCTTCCCCCATTGGGAGCTACTAGATGTGCGCTGGGGTAACCCGACTGCTTGTTAGGTTGCAGGGGGCAAGATGGTGAGCAGAAGCAGATACCAGAGTGCACGACTATACCAGTGAGAAAATCGACACACCCTTGCACACTTGTCTCTCTTTCTCTCTGCTCTTTCTGTATCGCCCCCCACTCACTCCCTCCTTTCTGACAAATACATCTCCTCTCCGCAGGCCTCTGCTAGTGCAGTGGAAGTAGGTTAGTTCCTTCTTAGAATTAGATCTTTAAGGAGCTTCTCTTTAAGTGGTGTTGGCAGTGATGAGCAGCAACATCGATTTTGCTGCACATTCTGGTAATGTAGGCAGCCATTCTGGAAAATTCCAAAGTGGCAAATCAACTTAACCGAAAGGATTGTCTAAACATTTGATGCAGCAGCCTTGTTTTTCACAAAGAAACAATTGATATTTAGAGTTGAACTATAAATGGGAATTGAATTTAACTTTCTCCAAAATGTCAGACTAATTATAATTCTGGTATCCTGCCTTCAGTGACTGATCTGGTTGGAGGGTCCCATGACTGATCTCATTAGATGAGCTTCTCAATGCTGCTGTGGATATATTTGTCTAAAGAGTCCTCCTTTGTGTTTGGAATGTCTGAACGTGGATGTTGTGTTCAGCGTGATTGTTGGCAGCAGTTTCCAAACACACTGGCTTGCTGCTAAGGGATCGGGCAAGCAGGTAACTCACTTATTCCCCTCAGTTTATTTCGCCACACTTTATGAAACTTAATTACTTTGAAATGATCTATTGGAACCTGACATAGGGGCAGCAGGGGAGGAAGAAATGCTCATCTTGGTAAGCTTGGTCTCGGTATACCGTAAAAGTTGCCCTGATATATATTTTAATTAGTGAAGTGAATAGTTTGGCTTAGATTGTTTTCAGAAAACATTAAAGGAAGGAATTGGCGCTGCATCCGTGGTTTAGGACAGTGTCCTTTCACTGGCACCCCCAGCGGCATGCTCCCCGTCCGACTCCTATTGACGCTGCAGTCTACCTATCGGGGCACCAGGCTGCCCTGACTCAGTGAGCCACTGTGACAGGGTGAGCCAAGCACCTTATATTTCTAACTGTAATGAGTGGTGAGAAAATTGCTGCCGCTTTTATTCGTAAAAGCAATTTTCGACAGACATGGCAGCGAAGAGGGGCTGACCTATGCCCTTTCGACTTTGGCATTCTATGGATGGAATCGTCCGTGCCCACTGGCATCGGGCGAGGTCAGTGGCGTGAGTGGGCAGTATGGCGAGAAGGCTAAAAACCAGTTTGTGACCGTGCACTCAGTCCGTTGATGGTGGGCTGCATTTCCCACTGTCAGATATTGGGAATCTCATTGTAACGCACATGTACATCGTGATAAGGCTAACCCGCAGTACTCACCCTCCCTTCTGCTGAATTGTCCGCCCACTTCACACCGACATGTTTCACAACATCATGTAAAAGATATGCACTTGACGGGCTGCAATTTGAGGGGAACTCGGAGGTGAGTGCACAGTAACGTTGTGGAGCACTCGCAAGGGAGGCCCTCATAGTCGCTAGATTCCAGGAGGAAGATGACGACATGTAGTGAGGACACTCCATAGATCTTCACATAGCCTCTGTCTGGCTGAGGGCAGCTCGCTTGTGCTCTGTGAACAGGGTCATATCATGGAGACAAAGGCATGAAATTTTAAAAGCATCTGACCCTTTGTCTGCCTTCAGCACCTGACCCCTTCAGGAGCACAGTGTCACTGGTCACAGATGCTGAAGAGATGGGGGGCCAGCCCCACCTTAAAGGTGCTGAGAGCACACAGAGAGAATGACGGAACTCTGTGACGCCTGCCCACTACATTCTGGCAGCAATGATGAGCACCATCGAGGTGCAGGCATCAGTAATATGTCCAGTGAGTGTGAGGCCGAACCATCACTTTGGTCTGAAGGCTGCACAGACACAGGGAAGAGGCCCTGGACTGAGACACCTGCCTTTATCTTGTGCAGAAAAGTTTCACATCTGAGTGACACAAACACTGCTCATCAGAACAAGGAACCATAGGCAAGGAGATGTTCTTGGGAGTTTACTTACAATAGTGAACATTATGTACAAGTGATTAACACCCGTGCCCAGGCTGTGCAACTACATCTTCTTAACCTTCCTAACCCTGCCACTACGTCTTGGTGCTCCCTGAACATCCACAGTGGAGGTGGAGGCTGCTTGCTGACTGCTATGCACTGTCTGTGATGACCTTGACGGGCGTCCTCTGGAGGGCCGAGACCTGGAGGGCCCCGGCCTGCTTTCAGGGCCCTGCTGTGTGGCAGTGGTACCCTCCTCGGGGTGTGGAGCTGGAGCTGCTGGGGTCACAGGAAGATGGGAGTTGGATGGGCCGGACACTCCCAGAGTCACCTGGGTGGGTGGCCCTGGAGTGTGCACCTGCTCATCCTCCTCCCTATGGGTGCCCGAGGGCATCTGTCTGACTCCATGAGGAGCAGGTGTAGCTGGAGTGAGATTGAGCTGCCCCGCACCCCTCTGTTGGAGGCCAACTATGGTGTTGGCAATGGAGCCCATGCAGCAGTGCAGGAGCGAAGTCCTGGACCAAGGTCTCCATGGCGCCCGCCATCCTAGCAGTGTTGACTTGCTGTGGATGTCCTGCATGAATAGAGATGGAGAGAGTGTAAGCAGGATTCCTGCCAGGCCAGATGATAAGTATGCCTGGCCTGTGTGGGTGGTGAGTGGTCCCAGGGATGCAATTGGCATGCGGGCGCTATCACCTCAGCCTGAAGGCGGACAGACTCCTCTATCGAGCTTTGCAATCTGAGGAGTGCAGTGGACATCCCTTCCTGATGTTCCCAAGCTTGCCTTTGCAGCTCCAGCAACTATGACATGACCGAGTCCAGAGGCTCATCATCTGACTCAGACTCAGCGATGGTCAGGCCTCCAGCAGCCCTCTGAGCACTGGGGACCTGGGATGTCCCTGCCTCTGCCTGCTGTGGATCAGACAGTGTGATGTGCTCACCAAATTGTGATCCCGAGGCTACTCTAAAGCTAGGTCCCCCCGAGGTGTGTGTGTCTGCGCTGGTGGAGGGTGTGGGTGAGCGCTGTGACAGGATTTCAATTAAGATGCCTTCAGATTCCTCTTCAGAGGTTTCAGTTTAACATCAATGGTGGGCAAGATTTTGGAAACAATAATTGGGGAAGAAAAATCAACAAGTATTTGCAGAGGCTTTAGTTAATTAAAAAGAACCAATGCAGATTTCGAAAAGGCAGACCGTGCTTGACCTATTGACTTTTTGGTGACGTAACAGAGGAGGTTGATGAAGGGAATGTAATGGATATTGTCTGTATAGATTTTAAGAATGTCTTTGACAAAGTACCACATTAAAGGCTGGTTAACAAAATGAGGCTCATGGAATAAGACATTCAATGTCAGCTTGGATAAAAAAATGACTTAAAGCCAGAATGCAGCAAATGGTGGTAAATGGTTGTTTTGGAACTGGAGGATGGTGAATATGAACAACATGAAGCAGTCCATGTCCAAATGCAGCAAGACCGGGACAATATCCAGGCTTGGGCTGACAAGTGGCAGGTTATATTCGCGCCACATAAGTGTCAGGCAATGTCCATCTCCAATGAGAGAGAATCCAACCATCACCCCTTGATATTCAATGGCATTACCATCACCGAATCCCCCCACTATCAACATCCTGGGGGTTACCATTGACCAGAAACAGAAACTGAACTGGACTAGCCATATGAATACCGTGGCTACAGGAGCAGGTCAGAGGCTGGGAATCCTGCGGCAAGTAACTTACTTCCTGACCCCCGCAAGGCTTGTCCACCATCTACAAGGCACAAGTCAGGAGTGTGATGGAATTCTCTCCACTTGCCTGGATGAGTGCAGCTCCAACAACACTAAAGAAGCTTGAAGTTTGACATCGTCCAGGACAAAGCAGTCTGCTTGATTGGCACCCCATCCACAAACATTCACTCCCTCCACCACTGATGCACAATAGCAGCAGTGTGTACCATCTACAAGATGCACTGCAGGAACTCACCAAGGCTCCTTGGGCAGCATCTTTCAAACCCATGACCACTACCATCTAGAAGGACAAGGGCAGCAGGTACATGGGAACACCACCACCTGGAAGTTCCCCTCCAAGCGACTCACCATCCTGACTTGGAAATATATCACCGTTCCTTCACTGTCGCTGGGTCAAAATCCTGGAACTCCTTTCCTAACAGCACTGTGGGTGTACCTACACCACATGGACTGCAGCGGTTCAAGAAGGCAGCTCACCGCCACCTTCTCAAGGGCAATTATTATGGGCAATAAACGCCGGCCTAGCCAGCAGAACACCACATCCCATCAATGAATTTTTAAAAAATTGTGTTTCCCAAGATTCAATTCTAGGATGACTGCTATTTTTGATGTAAAAAATTACTTGGATATTGGTATGCAGAATAATATTTCACAAGTTGCCAATGATACCAAACTTAGAGATGTAGCAGAGAGTTAGGATGATGTCAAACAACAGCAGCTGAACATTAGTAGGCTGGCAGAATGAACAGACAAGAGAATTTTGAGGTGATACATTTTGACAGAATGAATAAGGAGAGGCCATGTAGACTAAGTGGCTCAGCTCTGAAGAGTGTAAAGGAACAAAAAGACCTGGGGAACATATTTTTTAAAAATTCACTCACGGGATGTGGGCTTCGCTGGCGAGACCAGCATTTATTGCCCATCCCTAATTGCCCTTGAGAAGGTGGTGGTGAGCTGCCTTCTTGAACCACTGCAGTCCACGTGGTGTAGGTACACTCACAGTGCTGTTAGGAAGGGAGTTCCAGGATTTTGATCCAGTGACAGTGAAGGAACAGCGATATATTTCCAAGTCAGGATGATGAATGTCTTGGAGTGGAACTTCCAGGTGGTGGTATTCCCACATGTCTGCTGCCCTTGTCCTTCTAGATGGTAGCGGTCGTGGGTTTGGAAGATGCCTTAGTGAATTCCTGCAGTGCATCTTGTAGATGATACACACTGCTGCTACTGTGCGTTGCTGGTAGAGGGAGTGAATGTTTGTGGATGTGGTGCCAATCAAGCGGCTGCTTTGTCCTGGATGGTGTCAAGCTTCTTGAGTGTTGTTGGAGCTGGACTCATTCAGGCAAGTGGAGAGTATGGTGGACAGGCTTTGGGGAGTCAGGAGGTGAGTTACTCACCACAGGATTTCTAGCCTCTGACCTGCTCTTGTAGCCACAATATTTATAAGGCTAGTCCAGGTCAGTTTCTGGTCAACGGTAACCCCCAGGATGTTGATAGTCGGGGAATCAGTGCTGTAATGCCATTGAATATTAAGGGGTGATGTTTAGAGAGTGCATAGATCTTTGAAGGTTGCAGGACCTACTGAGAGAACAGTTAGAAAAGTCAATGGGATCATGAATGTCATAAATAGAGGTATTGAGTACAAAAACAAGGAAGCTTTGCTGAGCCTTTATAAAGCTCAGGTTTGGCCACAACTCGAGTGTTGTGTCCAGTTTTGGTCACCACATTTTAGGACAGATGTGAGGATCAGTAAGTGGGTGTAAGATTTACCAGAATGGTTCCAGGGAGGAGGGACTTTAGCTACAAGGTTCAGCTGGAGAAGCTGGGGTTGTTCCCTTTGCAGCAAAGCAGATTCTGGGGGAGACTTAATCGAGTTGTACAAGATTATAGAGGTTTAAACAAGGTAGACAAAGAAAAACTGTTCCCATTGGCTGGCAGTACAAAGACTAGGGGGACACAGGTTTAAGGTTCTGGGGAACAGATGCAGAGGAGTGTGAGGGTGAACTCTTGTTTACGCAGCAAGTGGTAATGGCCTGGAACCCATTGCCTATGAGGTTGGAGGAAGTGGAGGTGATGGGTGATTTGTTAAGGAAACTGGATAGTCAGATGAGAGAAATAAAGTTGCAGGGCTACAGGGATAGAGTGGGGGAACAGGACTGACTGGATGGGTCTACAGAGAGCCAGCATGGACTTGATGGGCCAAATGGACTCCTCTTGTGTCATTAATTCTATGGTATTTTATCTTCTGGTTTTCAGTTTTGACAAAGGTTTTATTTTTTTTTAAATGATCCTACAGTTTACAAATGCTGACAGGTTAATGTGGTTCTGTTTCTGATTTCCAGCCTTGGTAGGTTTATTTGTCCTTTTTTATGTTCCCATTTCCTTTCTTGGTGGCTAATTGAAAAAGGCTGGCCTGTGTGATGTTACATGCTTAGTCTGTCTGTGTTCAGGAAGAGTGGTGACTGATAGATTCTGCTGTTCAGATAACTGCTTCAAGGAGGAGACGGGGACAAAGGCAGGAGTGGGGTCTGGGTTCTGCACTATTTTACTGTCTCATTTCCTGGTTAGCATTCTTCTCAACTATCTGCCCTTGCAGACACCTGGAAAGTTCCAGCTGCTCGCTAGAAGCAGATCTGTAACGATCAACCTGGCTGGAAATTAGGATCCCTCCATAGAGTATGTGTTTAGCACACATACAGATTTCATTATTCCTTTGTAAAAGGCTGCTCAGTGCAGCACTTATGTTGCAGTAGCTAACCTGAAGCAGTGTAATACATGTATACAGCAAACAACATTCCTGAGTTTCACCCTTATTTGAGCAGGTAGCTGAAGAAACTAAGAGATCTGTCCCATTGGTTTTTACTGAGCCTCAACTGAAACGTAGCAGGGTTGCTCATTAGCGCAGTAACCAATATTCAAGAATAATATTTACTGCTGTGTGTGGTCACACACTTCCAGGTATCGATCAATCAATGGCTTAGAATCCCCCCAGGTGTTCCTGCCTTGTGGTGAGGCTGGAAGGAACCCAGTGTAAGTGTTTGTGTGAAACCTGTACACATTTCATTGCTTAATGACATAAGGAGGGAGCAGTGCCTCTGTACCAAACTGAGAAATAATAGAGATCGACTAGACACGACAGCATGTAAAATAACAACACAAATACAGGAACAGCGAGAGAAAGGGAACAAGAAAAAACAAGCTGGTGACATTCAAGCACCTGAGGCAAATTAAAGGTAGCATTGAAAGACAATTAAAACTGAGACAAGGGCGTAACTGAGTTGACATTTTAGAACTTTAATCTTGGGGTGTGGGTGACAATGGCAAGGCTGGCATTTATTGCCCATCCCTAGTAGCCTTGAGAAGACAGTAGTGAGCTTTCTCCTTGAACTGGTGAGGTCCTTGGGGTGATGTGGCTCCCATGATGGTGTCAGGCAGGGAGTTTGAGGACATTGGCCCTGTGACAATGAAGGAACTGCGCTAGATGACCAATTGCGTTACCCGAAGGGGAGCTTGGAGATGATCGTGAAACTCAACACAGAAAACCTTTTCCTGTCAATATAAAGGCTGTTTTTATGAAGACAAACACAACATTTGAGGATGATAATGTTTAAAGTAATTAAACTCCTAATGTTACAACGACTTTGCTTACCTATTATCCTCTGCATGGCTGGGATGAGTCAGTAGCCATTGACTCACTGTACCCCACATATCTAGTTGTGCCTGAGTAATAATATAGTTCTGCTTGGTACAAGGCCTCAGGGTTGCTTCATGTTTCCCCATTCCACTAATGACCCTACTTCAGATCCTTCAATTGGTGAATGGTTTGAATGAGAGCCATGAAAGGTTTCGAGATCACAAAATGATGCAAAATTGCACTTTGCTCTGATATTATTGCAGAGAAGATTTGCAGGATACATTTTCCGTGCTGTCAGGTACTGGAGGCGATGCAGACTTTGATGGGAATAAGAAAGCCCCAAGTGGTCTTTATAAGTACAATAGATGTATCAATCATATTTCAACAGGTTGCGCAATCCCTGAAAGATCATGTGCAAATCTTGCATCGAAAAGCAACAAAATTTAATTTCACTGAGGCAGATCCTGAAACCAGAACCCAGACTATAAAACACGAGTGCCTGAATTTTTAGCAGACTGAGCCCTGTAGAAAGACTACACCGTCGATGAGCGAGCTATCTGTGCCGGGGCAGCTTGTCATCAAACAGAAATTCGTGATGTCGGTGTGGGAGCTAAGTCTGTGACTGTGCAAATCTTGGGCTCAAACTGTAACGCCGAAATGAAACCACAGTTAGGAAAGATGTTTGAAATTGTATGCATTATATCAGTGCTAGGGTGGAAATCCCCCCCACCACTGGGGACTGCCTGGTAATGAGTAAATAATTGACTCATCCAATGGGATCTTCCGGTCCCGTCCGCCAGTGGGACTTTACCGGTGCTGCCGCAGTCAATGGGCTTTTGGCCTGTTGGACACATGGAAAATTTGCTGTTAAGCCATCTCAGCTCCACAATACTCCGGTGTGACATAACCACTTAAGGCCATGTCCACAAAAACTGAGCTATGCAAAGCAAGGTGAGTGCATCATCTTACCGCACTAGAAGCCGCTGTGTGTGGATCTGGAGGTAATAGCACAGTATCGGTGACCGGATCAGAACAGCACACCAGCGATTTGGGTGATCGAGCAACGAAGTTATCATTTTGTTGCTGCTGCTGAGTGAAACCCCAACACTTGCAGATCTTGTTTGATCCTTTTGGTTCAAAGGCCCATGTGTAATTGAGTCTTTCCTTACACTGTGGAAGTAGTAGTACCACCTGTTGCCATAGCGAAAAATCGTGTTGCCTACTTAGAAGTGGACAAAGCAGTGAGAAGCTAACTGTACTTTGCGCTGGTGACCTGGTCAAACTCCAGCAGCATGACTACAGATATGGGGTTCCAGTGTCCTGGTTTTCATCAACTTGCAACTAGAGTCTCTCTAACCCTCCCAAGAGAACGAACTTTGGCTTTAAAGGCATGATTACATTAAGCTCCAAATGTCAGAAAAAACATGGCAAAATCGAAATGTCTTGAGATTCCTCCAGATCCCCCCAAAACAAAACTCTCTTGCCTTCAGTATCTCACCTCCCTTCAGAATCACGGAATGGGTACAGCACAGAAGGAGGCCATTCAGCCTGTCATGTCAGTGCTGGCTGTCTGAAGGATCAATTCACCTAGTGCCACTTTCCTACCTTCATCCCATTGCCCTGCACATTCTTCCTTTTCAGATAATAAGCCAGTTCCCTCTTGAATGCCTCAATTGAACCTGCCTCCACCACAGACTCTGGCAGTGCATTTGAGATGCTAACCACTTGCTACATAAAAATGTTTTTACTCATGTTGCCATTGTTTCTTTTGCCACTTGCCTTAAATCTGTGATTTCTTGTTCTCGATCCTTCCATCAACGGAAACAATTTCTCTCTATCTACTCTGTCCACACCCCTCATGATCTTGAATACCTCTATCAAATATCCTCTCAACCTTCCCTTCTCCAAGAAAAACAGTCCCAGCTTTTCCAATCTATCCGTGTAACTGAAATTCCTGATTGTTGGAACCATTCTGATGAATCTTTGCTGTATCCTCACTGATGTCTTCACATCCTTCCTAAAGTATGGCCCACAGAACTCAATGCAATACCCCCAGTTGAGGCTCAACCAGTGTTCTACACAAGTTTAACATAACCTCTTTCACTTTTTACTTTTATACTCTATGCCCCTACTAATAAAGTCTAGGATGCCATATGCTTTATTTCCCGCTCTCTCGCCCTGTCCTGCATTTGCAACCTTTACAATTCTCCAGTTCTCTGGCACCACCCTGAGTCCAAAGAAGACTAGAAAATTATGGCCAGAGCCTATGCAATTTGCATTCCCACTTCCATCAGTATCTTTGGATGCATCTCACCTGGTCCTGGTGCCTTATCCACTTTAAGCACAAACAGCCTATTCAATACTTCCTGCTTATCAATTTTAAATCCTTCAAGTGTCTGAATTACCTCTCCTTTAACCATGACCTACGCAGCATCTTTTTCCTTGGTAAAGACAGATGCAAATATTCATTCAATACCTCAACCACGCCCACTGCTTCCATCTGTAAATTCCCTTTTTGGTCCCTAATCAACTGTATTCTTCCTTTTACCGCCCTTTTACTATTTATATGCCTATAGAAGACTTTGCAATTCCCTTTAATGTTAGCTGCCTGTCTCTTTTCATACTTGCTCTTTGCTTCTCTTAATTGCTTTTTCACTTCCCCTCTGAATGTTCTATATTCAGCTGGTTTTCTATTCTATCATCCACCTGATATGTGCCGTAAGTACACTTTTTCTTCTTCATCTTAATCCCGATATCTTCTGTCATCCAGCGAGCCCTGGATATGCTTTCCCTACCTTTCCTTTTCATGGGAATATACCTTGACACTGCCTGAACTATCTCTTCTTTTAAAGCAGTCTTTTGCTCAGTTACCAAAAAACTCCGTCTTATTCAGAAACAGCCCTGTCTTTGAATTACATTGATTATCGTTGTGTAATGTTAAATAAAGTAAAGGATCTTAGTGACAAGGAAAAGCTGGAGATCTTAAAACAAAAGCTCGAGAATGCTGGGCACACTCAGCAGGTCACCAGTGAAGATAGAGCTCGGAAGGATCTGCAGCAAAATATGAAAACATCTTTGCTTCTTTCTCAAAGTCAGTAATTCTAAATATGAACAGGCCTGATGAAAATTCAGTTTCGGTCCAGCATTGTCCATTTGATCTATTGAGCCAGCTGAGATCAATTAGAATTTAGGCCAAACCAAGCAGAATTGGATCAATATTTCTAACTTCTTTGCTCTTATGTGAAGAGCAATTAGTTCATTAAACAAACTATATGAAGAAGCAGACCATAGACTGCCTTTTAGCAAAGTGAAGCACCATCATTCAGCTAATGGTGGGGGCTGGAGGGGGGGACTTTATCACCGTTTCTGTGAAAAGCCCTTTCCTGGGACCTGTGGCCCAGCATCTGTTTCGTGTCTTGTAGAAAATGGCACCTGGAGGTAATGTGATTGGGAGAGAGAAATCAGTGAGGAATCTGTAACTAGGGCAGGGTTGTGAGCGGAGGTGCTATGTATGGGAAAGGCTGGGTAAGAGGCGAGTGTAAAGGGGAGTGGCATATAAGAGGGTGAAATATTGAAATGTTGCCAGGAACCGGAACAGTAAGCGAAAAGGGAATTTCTGTGTTCGTGTATGTTCTGAGGTGATACTGTATTTTGGTTCAGTATTATTCCTTAGCAATGCTCATCATTCATCCCCAAGACTCCAAAATTTGGTAATTTGGATGATTTTAACCTCTTTACAAGACATGTGAGGGTTTTTAAATGAGTTCCTGCTGTGAATCATTTACAACTTTACACACATTTTGAAAACCGCAACTCTGAAATTCTGCCTGGGTTAAAGTCACGAGCCTACAAGGCAATGAAATATCTGTTCATGACCACAACATTCCATAAGCCTGTGTTCAGTTATGAGAAGTGTATTAGGACATAATTCTGTCCTTTCTATTAAATCCAATGAAATACAAATTCTAACATAGTGACAGAATGAATTTAGATTATTAATAAGTAATGTAAAATTTTTCAGTTACTTTGAACAGTTATTTTGAACCATGATGTTGCGTTTCTTAAACTGCTGTTTAAGCACCCAGTGCATCAAAGTGAAAGACTTATCAGCCGATGTTTATGCTGATGGGCTCAGCTGCTGGATCCTGAAGAAAACTGAAGCTGAACATGGAGTAACAGAAACCTACCAATATCACACGGAAGTGACTACAAGGCTGTAATCTGAGCAGATGTTTATAAGCTTCACACTTGAGCTTTATGGGCACTTTCCTTGTGTGTGATTGTTGTTAATTTTTCCCCCATTTTATTTGCACATAGGATTTTTTTTATTTGCTCATGGGATGTGAATGTCTCTTGCAAGGCCAGCGTTTGTTGCCAAACCATAATTGCCCTTGAGAAGGTGATGGTGAGCTGCCTTCTTGAGCCGCTGCAGTCCGCTAGGTGTAGGTACACCCACCATGCTGTTAGGAAGGGAGTTCCAGGATTTTGATCCAGCGAGGGTGAAAGAACAGTGATATAGTTCCATGTCAGGATGGTACATGGCTTGGAGGAGAGCTAAGATGGTGATGTTCCCATCTGCCTGCTGTCCTTGTCCTTCTAGGTGGTAAAGGTTGTGGATTTGGAAGGTGCTGTTGAAGAAGCCTTGGCGAGTTGCTGCAGTGCATCTAGTATATGGTACACATTGTTGTCACTGTATGCTGGTGGTGATGGGAATGAATGTTGTAGTGGATGGAATACTGATCAATTGGTGTGCTTTGTCCTGGGTGGTGTTGACCTTCGAGAGTGCTGTTGGAGCTGCACTCACCCAGGCAAATGGAGAGTATTCCATCACACTTCTGACTTTTGCCTTGTATATGGTGGACAGGCTTCATGGAGTCAGGAGGTGAGTTAATCACCGCAGAGTTCTCAGCCTCTGACCTGCTCTTAGAGCCACAGAATTTATATGGCTGGTCCTGTTCAGTTTCTGGTCAATGGTAACTCCCCAGGATGTTGATAGTGGGGGATTCAGTGATGGTAATGCCATTGAATGTCAAGGGTAGTTGGTTGGATTCTCTCTTGTTGGAGATGGTCATTGCCTGGCACTTGTGTGGCGTGTATGTTACTTGTCACTTATCAGCCCAAGTCTGAATGTTGTCCAAGTCTTGCTACACATGGGCACAGACTGCTTCAGTATTTGAGGATTGCAAATGGAACTGCAGACTGCACAGTCATCAGTGACTATCCCTGTTTCTGACCTTATGATGGGGGGGAAGGTCATTGATGAAGCAGCCAAAGATGCAAGGGGTTGGAGTATAAAAGTAGGGAAGTTTTGCTACAATTGTACAGGGCATTAGCAAGGTCACATCTAGAGTACTGCATACAGTTTGATCTCATTATTGAAGGAGGGGTATACTTGCATTGGAGGCAGTTCAGAGAAGGTTCACTAGGTTGATTTCTGGAATGAAGGAGGCTGCGTTAAAAGGAAAGGTTGAGCAGGGTTGGCCGATACTTATTGGAGTTTAGAATGACAGGTGATCTTATTGAAACATGTAAGATTTTGCGGGGACTTTACAGGATAGATGCAGAGAAGATGTTGTTGGGGTCCTCAGGGCACCATCTCAGAATAAGGGGTCCACCACTTAAGACGGAGATGAGGAGGAATTTCGTCACTCAAAGGGTCATTAATCTTTTGAATTCTCTACCCCAGAGAGCAGTGGAGGCTGAATAATTGAATAAACTCAAGGCTGAGCCAACCAGATTTTTAATCTACAAGGGAGTCAAGGGTCATGGGGAAGCAGGCAGGAAAATGGAGTTAAGGCCACAATCAGATCAGCTGTGATCTTACTGAATGGCAGAGCAGGCTCAAGGGGCTGAATGGTCTACTCCTGTTCCTATTTCTTATGTTCTTATGCGCCTTTTGAGGAAGAGGCTGCCAAGGACACTCTACCCGATGAGAGAAAAAAATTCTTCCCATCTCTGTTTTCAATGGGCGACCCTTTATTTTTAAACAGTGACCCCTAGTTTTAGATTCTTCCACAAGAGAAAACATCCTCTCCACATCCAACCTGTCAAGACTCCTCAGGATCTTTCATGTTTCAATCAAGTCGCCTCTTACTCTTCTAAACTCTAGTGGATCCAAGTCTAGCCTGTCCAACCTTTCCTCATAAGACAACCTGCTGATTCTGGGTATTAGTCTAGTAAACCTTCTCTGAACTGCTTCCAATGCATTTACATCCTTCCTTAAATAAGGTGACCAATACTGTACACAGTATTCCAGATGTGGTCTCACTAGTGCTCTGTACAATTGAAGCATAACCTCCCTACTTTTGTATTCAATTCCTCTCACAATAAATGATAACATTCTATTAACTTTCCTAATTACCTGCTGTACCTGCATACTAACCTTTTGCGATTCATGCACTAGGACACCCAGATCCCTCTGAATCTCAGAGCTCTGCAATCTCTCACCATTTAGATAATATGCTTTTTATTCTTCCTGACAAAATGGACAATTTCACATTTTCCCACATTAAACTCTAGCTGCCAAGTTTTTGCCCACCCACTAATCTATCAATATCGCTTTGTAGCCTCCTTATGTTCTCTTCACAACTCACTTTCCTACCTATCTTTGTGTCATCAGCAAATTTAGCTACCATACCTTCAGTTCCTTCAACAAGTTATTTATATAAATTGTAAAAAGTTGAGGCCCCTGCACTGATCCCTGTGGCACACCACTTGTTACATCCTGTCAACCAGATAAAGACCCATTTATGTCTACACCCTGTTTCCTGTTAGCCAGTCAACCTTCTATCCAGGCTAATATGTTACCCCCTACACCATGAGCTTTTATTTTCTGCAATAATCTTTGATGTGGCACCTTATCAAATGTCTTCTGGAAATCTAAGTACAGTACATCCACCGGTTCCCCTTTATCCATAGCATGTTACTTCTTCAAAGAACTCCAATAAATTTGTTAAACATGTTTTCCTTTTGCCACACTGATGGTGTCATTAAAATTCGGATTTCTTATTTGCTTATGTCCCTGTCATACAATGTTTTAAAGGAACATTATTGTAGAGTTCAGATAGATTTGAGGAAATTGTGGAGGTAGGTGAGCAGGATTTGTTTGGTTTCCTTTGTCTTTCTTCTGTAAGCAACAGTTCTTGATGAGAAACATTTCCAAGCTGCTCACTTGCATCTCACCCAAGTAGTTATTGTTACCTATGAACCTAGAGAGTGAATTATGTGACCACAGGGAATGAGGAAGAGTATTGCTATGTAGCCAACAGCTGTGACACACACACACACTCACTCACTCACTCATGTAGTGATTATTGGGCAGTCATTAGGAGGAGCAACTCCGGCTGACGTGTTCCCTCTCCTAAACGTACGAGCACTGAGGCCAATTCTGACCAACTACTTTCCTGGCTCTGAGACTGGGAATTACATCTAAGACCAGTGGCTCAGCATCAGACCCAAAAGTGCCTTCAGTCTGTAGGATGCCTGTGAATCTTCAAGTCATCTTATTCAAAGCAATACTAACCCAGTCAAATTGTGTTTCATTCTTCAATCTTGTGAAGCGCTTTAGGACATTTTACCACTTTAAAGGTGCTATATAGAATCATAGATTGGGTACAGCACAGAAAGAGGCCATTCAGCCTGTCAAGTCTGTGCTAGCTCTCTGCAAGAGCGATTCAGCTAGTCCCACTTATCTTTTCCCCATAACCCTGCGATTTTTCCTTCTCAAATAATTATCCAATTCCTTTTTGAAATTCACTGTTGAATCTGCCCCCATGGTTCACTCAGGCAGTGCTTTCCAGATACTAATCACTTGCTGCATAAAAAAAATGTTTTTCCTCATCTTGCTGCTGTTCTTTCACCAATCACCTTAAATCGGTGCCCTCTAGTTCTTGACCATTCTGCCACTGGAAACAGTTTCTCCCTCATGATTTTGAACGCCTCTATCAAATCTTCTCTCAACCTTCTCTCAGGAGAACAGCCCCAGGTTCTGCAATTCATCCACATAACTGAAGTCCCTCATACCTGGAACCATTCTGTAAATCTTTTCTGTTTATAAATACAAATTGTTACGGTCAGACCTCAGTGCATTTTAGAAATCTAAGCTCACAATTGTTTCTGAATCTATGCGTTTCTAATTGAATATTAATTGTATGTTATGTGATGCCCTCTCGAAGTTTACCACTCATGTTCTTAGCCGACTGGTCTGTAGTTACCCAGTTGATTTCCTTTACTCTCTTCTTAAGCATAAGTGGAGATTCCTTTAATGCCTGTCTCATTTGAAGGAGGATAATTTTGTGTTTGTATCTTCCGGGTTTTCACCCATAGTCCAAATCAAACGCCAGCTATGTTCCTCATCCTTTTTAAAAGAAAGTTTTTTTCATGGGGTAAGGGCGTCGCTGGCAACACCAGCATTTCTTGCTCATCTCCAATTGCCCTTGAACTGAGTGGCTCGCTAGGCCATTTTAGAGGGCCGTTAAACGTCAACCACATCGGCTGAACCTGAATATTGAACAGTATTGGACATTTCGCAAGTGTCAAAAACGCGAAGCTTGGAAAAAGTGGTGGGGTAGCTCTGTTAATTAAAGGACAATAGTGGGAGATTACCTTAGCTCCAAAGAGCAAGATGTAGAATTAGTTTGAGTAAGGCAAGAAATAGGAAAGGGAACAGGTCACTTGCAGGAGTAGCTTATAGGCCTCTCACACTAGTTGCACTGTAGGATGGAGTACGCAGGAAGAAATCAATGGGACGGGTAAGAAAGGTACTGGACTGATCATGGCTGGCACTAATCTACATGTAGATTGGGTGAACCAGGTTGAGAGAGGTAACCTGGAAAATGGGTTCTGCCATAAACACTTCAATCACAGAAAATGGTTTATCTTCAAGGACTAAGAACATTCTGGAAGAATTTGTGTTGTTTAAAAGACGCTGCCTCTTAAGGAAAATGCAAGGATTCTGGTTACTGTTCTTCCCGGAAAAGACAGCATTTTACAAGAAAAGCTAATTAAACAGTTTGAAAGAAGCTGGAACCTCGTGACCCCAGCGGAATGTTTACAAAAGGGTCACATGGCGGTTTATGGCTTTGTGAAAAGACCATACCTGGAAAATGGTGTTTAAAAAACAGGTGGGCTGTTTTTTGGGGGTGGGGGTGGGGGGGTGGGGGGTGGTGGCAGGGGTGGTGCGGGGGTGCAGAAACAAGAAGGAGCAACTGCTTGGGCAAAGAAGGCAGCAGCCCCTGCAGCTCCTGACCCAGTCCGAAGCAAAAAGTGAATGGAAGTTGCTCCGAGGTCAGTGTACGTCCTGAAATCAACTGACTGCAAGTTTTCCTCAAAGTTCACCCGAAAAGTAGTGCAAGAGTCATCGATTGTTTTGCCAATCAGCGCTGAAAGCCAACTGTGTAACCCACACGCCATTTCATGGGGTAGTAAGCGATTACACGGGAGCGTGGAGTTGACAGTGGGTATATTACATCAGGGGGGAGGGCAGATACAGCATGAGACAATAATTAAGGAGTTGGTAGAGGCCGTGAAACTACCACATGATGCAGCGGTAATAAAGGTTAAGGCACGCCAAAAAGGAGCAGACCCCATTCAACTCAGTAACTGATGGGCGGATGAGGCAGCCACAAATGGCTCAGCATACCCAACAAGGCCAGAAGAAGGGAATGTGGTAGACTTACATAGAGATGTTGAGGAGGAAGCAAAGAGGCAATGGGAAGGACGGGGAGCGGTGAAAGGCACTGATGGCGCCTGGCGGAAGGAAGGAAGGAAGGTTAAACCACTTTCCATTCATCATAATCTTATGAAAATATACCATGGGAATTTGCACCATGGGAGGGAAGCTATGTTGGGAAGGATAAAGAGATGCTGATGGTGGCAAGGAATGGGACGAGACATAGCTAAACATTGTCAGCGATGCCTACTATGCGCCCGACATATCCCGGGGAAACCACCAATCCTGAAAGAAGGGGCCGTGGAAGCGGATGCAAATAGATTTTACAGGACCCCTCCCACCAGGTCGGGGAAAGAACTATTGTTTGGCCATTATTGCCCAATTTACAAGGTGGTTGGAGCCTATCCCACACGGGATTGTTTGGCCACAACCATTGCTCGAATAATGGTGGAAGGAGTAATTCTCTGGAGGGGAGCATCATTGCAGGTGGACTGGGATCAAGGAACACATTTTACGGGTGGGTAATCAAGGAAGTTTGTAACTTATTAGGCACAAAGCAAATGTTTCACATTCCCAACCGCCCACAAAGCTTGGGCACGGTTAAGCGATTGAACAGGACGTTGACGAAAGCATTGGCTAAAGCCAACCAAGAAACAGGGTGGGGATGGGCTGATCTGCTGCCTAGTATCCTAATAGAACTTCAGGCAATGACCCAGTAGGATGACTGGACTAAATGCAAAGTATGAAACCTAAAATGTGTGAATGATGAAGAGTTGAATTTGCAACTGAACAGTGAATTGAGAGTTTGAGCCACCAGCAGAGATGATAGGTGGAGACACTACTAATGCTCTTTCAAAACAGGGATAGTGTCAAAGGGAAAAAGTTGGGTGTGATTATCAGACAGCGAATGAAAGCTTCTCATCAGTGTGAAGCTTTGTCAATAAGAGATGGCTAAGTATGAAACCATCTTCAAAGCATTTCACAAAGTCAAAACAAGCTATGATAACCTGGAATAGGATGCCAGACAATTCTGGGCACCATAACTTCAAAAGAATGCTAAGGGCTATGGGCCGGGTGCAGGAAGGTGGGGTTAGATAGGGCACCTGGGTGTCCTCAGGCTGGCATGGACAAGATGGGCCGAATGGCCTCCTTCCGTGCTGTAACTTTTCTATGGTTCTATGGTTTCGAACGTAGACACTTTGCAGGGAGTGTACAGTGATAGTCCTGAAAGAAAGTGGCGTAGTGGTGATGTCACTGGACTAATAACCCAGAGGCCCAGGCTAATGTCCTGGGGACATGGGTTCAAATCCCACCATGGCAGCTGGTGGAACTTAAGTTCAATTAATAAATCTGGAATTGAAAACTAGACTCAGCGATGGTCCCCATGAAACTATCAATGATTATTGTGAAGACCAAACTGGTTCAATAATGTCCTTTAAGGAAGAAAATCTGCCATCCTTATCTGGTCTGGCCTACATGACTCCAGACACAGAACATAGGATTTAAGAGCAGGAATAGGCCATTCGGCCCCTTGAGCATGCTCCACCCTTCTATAAGATCTGATTGTGATCTCAACTCCATCTTCCTGTCTGCCCTAATAAACCTTGACTCCTTTGTCTTTCAAAAATCTATCTAACCCAGTCTTGAATAAATTCAATGACACAGCCTCCACTGCTCTCTGGGGGGAAGTGTATTCCACAGACCAGGTGTTCTAGTGCATGAGTCACATAGCGTTAGTATGCAGATACAACAAGTAATTAAGAAGGCTAATGGAAGCTGTCCTTTAATGTGAGAGGAATTGAACATAAAAGTAAGGACTTTATGCTTCAATTATACAGGGCATAAGTGAGACCACAAGTCGAGTATTGTGTGTAGTTTTGATCTCCTTATTTAAGGATGGATGTAATTGCATTGGAGGTGGTTCAGAGGAGGTTTACTAGATTGATACCTGGAATGAGCGGGTTGCCTTATGAGGAAAGGTTAGACAGACAGGGCTTGTTTCCACTGGAGTTTAGAAGAGTGAGGGGGTGATTTGATTGAAGTATACAAGATCCTGGACGGCCTTGACAAGGTGGATGTGGAAAGGATGTTTCCTCTTGTGGGTGAGTCCAGAACTAGGGGGCACTGGTTTAAAATTAGGGGTCACCCTTTTAGGACAGAGACGAGGAGAATTTTTTCTCTCAGAGGTTTGGAACTCTCTGCCTCAGATGCTGGTGGAGGTGGGGGTCATTGAATATTTTTAAGGCAGAGGTAGATAGATTCTTGTTGGGTAAGGGAATCAAAGGTTATCGGGGGGTAGATGGGAATGAGGAATTCGAAACACAAACAGATTGGCCATGATCTTATTGAATGGCGGAGCAGGCTCGAGGGGCCGAATGGCCTACTTCTGCTCCAATTTCGTATGTTCGTATGATTTTAAAAACATCAGATGCTCCTTGTGGCCAGTTCTCTAACTCTTTTTGAGAGTGAAAAAAACAGATTAAAAGGATCCGTGTAACAAAGCAGCTGCACAAATGCTGACCTTTTGCTTCTGCACCAAATGGACAATAAATCCTGAAACATCGAAAATATTTTCAATGATTTGGAAATGTCAAACTCTGCAGGCCTTTGGAGAACTGTGCCCATCAAAAGGTAAACTACATAAACCTACCACAGTGTGCAAGTAAATAACTTTATAAACCTGCCCATTCATCACAAAGGGATCTCCACGATACTGAGCTATTTAATAGA
Source organism: Cetorhinus maximus (assembly GCF_964194155.1). Lineage (NCBI taxonomy): Eukaryota > Metazoa > Chordata > Chondrichthyes > Lamniformes > Cetorhinidae > Cetorhinus > Cetorhinus maximus. The sequence continues at coordinate 22,934,536 of NC_135905.1, read as the reverse complement.
AAGTGATCACAGTGGACAGCATTGATTGCCAACAGAGGTCTGATTAGGATTTTAACTGGCCTATGAACCAATGATTGTCTGCTGTCAGGAGTGTTTGCAAACCCGTCACTCATTATTGTTACACATGCTGTGTTTGGTCGTGACAGCTCCCAGTTAAATTATTACTGGCTTCACACTGATGGCCGATGACCTGAGTAGCAACACTTTGTGGTTTCAGAGTGTGTTCACTATCTCAACTCTCCTCCTGGACTTCACCCCAATGACACACAGTAACTGAACAAAACTTGGAAAAGTTTTTAGCTTGTTGTATTGGAGATGATGACTGTATTATGTGTTAATGCCATATTTTATACTTTGTAGGGAGTGGACCTGTCAGGCAGTGCTGCAAATATGTTGACTAACGTTTCAAGATGTGATTTCTGGCTGGCTACAAACAGGGTTTGTGACTGGCAGTCACTTGGTTGTAAACATCTGCCAGTACTCCAGTCATTAAACCACAGTAATCCTGGTCATATCCCATTACCTGCCAGTACAGTATAACCCCAATTCTTACATAACCTGGCTGTATCATAAAGGATTTCAGCCATAGGAGCTCGGTTTCAGGAACTAAATATGAAGCTCAAGAAAAATTCACAAGGCAAATTAGGGAGAAGATGCTTTTTAGTTGAACACATTTACATATTACACACTAATTAACAGTGTTCATGGGAGAACAATGATGCTTCATTTAACTGATAAAGAGAGTTCCTTTGAATTGGAATGAGAGAAACAGAGACAAATAATTTGAATCTCTAATCACAAACCTCCCGGAATGTTGTTGATGAACTAAATCAGATGCATTAAAATGTTAGTTTTGTAGCAAACAGATCATTAGCTCTGACAAATAAGATAAATTTGGTTCCAAGCCAGAGTGGGATTGGTACATAACAGATTGTCTCAGTAACTATGGGTGCATAGCAGCTCTAATCTGGAAGCTGAGGCGCTAATGTATCCCTCACTGTCACAAAGCATGGAAGGAGGCCATTCACCTTCATCATGTCCGTGCCAACACTTTGAAACACTATCCATTTAGTTCCACTCCTTTGCTCTTTCCCCAAAGCCCTGCAAATCTTTCCTTCTCCAAGGCCTGAACTTCACGCTTGGCCTGCGCACCAAGGAAGCGGATGCAGAATCCACCACTGGGTGAGATCGCAGTCTTAACGCGAGTTCACGTTGGTCGGCCAATTAAGGCTTTCCCAGCGTGAAACGCATCTTCCGGTTGGCCTGACGGTGCGGGCAAGGGAGGGAACGAGTCGGGCCCCGTGGTATCCCCCATGACTTTGGTCATGTCAATTCAACTTCCAGTGGAAAAACAGGTGCCACGAGATGGAAGAGAGTTTGGTGTTAATACTGCAGCTATTCGGCCATGAACTGATCCTGCCCAAAACCTTCACTGACTCTCGATGGATTTGTCTATAGTCGCTCTGAAACATGCCTTGAGAATCTACAGGTCCTGCCCAGCACCTGCCACTGATTCAACTAAACTTTGTAGCAGCAGTGAGGGAGCTATGGGTGGGCTGAGGGGCAGGGGGAGGGGGTTCCCTTCATCCACCGACATCAGTGAAGAAAGAAAAAATAATGAATAAGCATTTCTCCCGGCCCATTCATGGCTTCAGAACTTCCTAAAGAGCCTCACCGCTTTTTGAAATGTCGCTGCTATCATGTGGAGAATGTGCCGGCCAGCCAATTTGCACACAGCAAGCTCCCATAGACAGCAATGTTGGATCTCTTCCATCCATCTGAGAGGGTAGATGGTCTCAGATTAACATCTCACCTGAACACTGGCACAACGGACAGTGCAGCTCTCTCACAGGACTGCGCTTGGACTGTAAACCCACCTGCTCAACTCTCTGAAATGGGACTTGAACCCATAACCTACTAAACACCAGAGAGCAGAATGCCCCAACGCCCATGCCATGAAGGGTGTGCCTGGTCTACCTGCTATTGCAGCAGCTCTGGACTCCCGGCTGAGAAGGCAGAGCTCGGGCTAGTGGCTGTGGTGGGCTGTGAAGTGAGGGAGGGGGGTACTGGGGGCTGCAAACAAAGTCTGGTTGTTCCCTTTCGTTGTGGAATCCTTTTTAAAAAAAAAAGCTGATTTTAATGATGCAGGGATCTGGTCATATTCCACACCTACTGCTGGGTCAGTTGGGATACCTCCGATGACGATCCTGCAGTACCTGTCTGCGGGGTCATAGTGAAGGCCTGGAACAAGGGGAGCCAGACGTTCAGAGAGCCCCTACCCTCAGCTCAACACACCCACACCCCACTTCCCGATGTATTTACAGTTGGAATATGCCAAATGGCCATGGGTTTTCAAGGCCGATATCTTTTATAAACGACAATGTTCCCCAGGGTTTGTACAGACTGATCTACTTTGTTAGAACTTTGGCACAGATTTATAGCTTGAAAACGGAAACTTGGCAAAACTCAGAAATATGGCAGCAGCAAAATCACAAAGCAAATGGAAGTGCTGGTGCCCCGGGGCCTTTTATCCCTCCCTTGGATGACAAGACGGTAAGACCTTGCTGCCCGCCTGCCCTTTTTGCCCCTGCGACGAGTGCGAAATTGCGTTGGGCAACGTGAACTCTCGGTTAACAGGCTTTTTAATCGTCTTACTTGGCCCTTCACTTGTCAGCGGGTGTTGCTGCTCCTACCGACCTCAATGTCGCACGTGTGCGTGATGATGTTGGGACGCACGCCTGGCATCATCGCGCAATCTTATGTGCGTGACCAACCTTGGGATGTAACATTCAGGCACAAGTATCTTTCCAGTTCCCCTTTTGAAAGCTACTGCAGTATTGAATCTGCTTCACAACGACTCACTGCTTTAAAGAAAGGCTGTCCGTCATCCACCACCCACCCCCAATTCTTTTGCCAATTATCAACCTGTGTCCTCTGGTTGCTGACCCTTCTGTCAGTGGAATCAGGTTTCCTTACTTACACTATGAAACCCTTCATAATTTTGAACAATATCTCCTTCACCTTCTCTGCTCTAAGGAGAACAATCTCAGCTTCTCTCATCTGTCCACAGAGTTTTTTTTATTCGTTCCATGGGATGTGGGCGTCGCTGGCTAGGCCAGCATTTATTGCCCATCCCTAATTGCCCTTATTGAGAGGGCATTTGAGATTCAACCACATTGCTGTGGATCTGGAGTTACACTTAGGCCAGACTAGGGAAGGACAGCAGATTGCCTTCCCTAATGTAGGAGGGTTGATCAGTAAGTTCGCAGGTGACACGTAAATGGGTGGGGTGGTAAGTAGTGAGGAGGATAGCCTCAGATTACAGGAGGATATAGATGGGCTGGTCAGATGGGCTGATCAGTGGTAAATGGAATTTAATCCGGATAAGTGTGAGGTGATGCACTGGGGCAGGACAAACTAAACAAGGCACAGGAATACACGATGAATGGTAGGGCCCTGGGAAGTACCGAGGATCAGAGGGACCTTGGTGTGCATGTCTACCAGTCCCTTAAGGTAGCGGGACAGGTAGATAAGATAGTTAAGAAAGCATATGGGATACTTGCCTTTATTAGCCGAGGCATAGAATATAAGAGCTGGGAGGTTATGCTGGAACTGTATAAACACTGGTTAGGCCACAGCTAGAGTATTGCGTGCAGTTCTGGAATCTGCATTATACGAAGGATGTGATTGCACTAGAGAGAATGCAGAGGAGATTTGCCAGAATGTTGCCTGGGCTGGAGAGTTTTCGTTATGAGGTGAGATTGGATACACTGGGGTTATTTTCCCTGGAGCAGAGGAGATTGAGGGGGGACATGATTGAGGTGTGTAAAATTATGAGGGGCATAGATAGGGTCTAGTTGTGAGTGAAGGAGCATTGTAATATATTTCTTATTTTCTTGTTTAATAAATGTTTTATGCTTTGGTTAAAAGTCCATTAGTTGACTCTGCTCAGTTGCCCCTCTCCACGTATTTAAACAAACAAATAAAAGTTAGGATCTATCAAGCTGGGGTCCACCCTGAGATCTGGCTTGTTCAGTGGTAACTTCAGCTGGGGATCAGAACAATCCCTAATAACTGTTTGTTCCAACTCCCTCTACTTCACCATATGGGGCTACTGTCATTTTACCCGCCCTGTGGAATTCCTCTTTACCTCCCTCCCTGCCTTCAAGAATCTCTTTGGACCACATAATTGCTCTTCTTCCCCTAAATGTTCTCCCTTTTTATCTCAATCTCTTCCTTTTCCCCCCATGTTGATAAGATGGTTATAATATAGTCTTTCACATAGAGAGAACCAAATAAGAAGCATGGATAGATTTAGCCAGCCAGGTTTTGACCAGGGGTAGGTCATATTGTATTCTCCCCTCTATTGTGGCTGCACATTGCTTCTTCTGTACAGAACTCTTTCCTATAAGATCCAGTTGGCTAAAATGTTTGAGGTATAGAAAGCTATTGTTCTGGAAAAATCCTTCTTAAGCAGCCTGCTTATCAGAGTCTTTGAGAAACTAATTAATTTGCTTGCTAGACCATTCATTACTGTTTGGTCATTTAAAGGAACAAGTTAATTGAAGTTCAAACCTGATCCAAACAGGCTGGTCCAATTGTAACATGATTTTAATGTGGATGGAAGTAGGAAAGCAGCCAGAAAAAAGAAACAAATTTCCTGTTTTTATGCCACATTGCGTTTTCACTTTGCATCGATGCTCCTTAAAGATAAATATGCTGGATAGGCCTTTCAGATCATTGTTCAGTGAACAGGCTGATGTCAACGGGACCAAGTTATTGACATGAGAATGTAAATGAGCACAAATGTAGGAGGTCGGAGCCTGGATACAAGAGGATTAACTCCCAGCAGCTGTTTCAAACCTAAACATAACTTGCAAGGTGTTTCCATGGCTGCACAAGTTATGCAGTCTGGAATTCAAGGAGAAGGGGTCATTTGCTGTTTTTCCAGTTTTCCGACATCACACAGCTGACCGGGGTTTCATGCCTCAGAGGACAGCAGGTAACATAATAAAACCAAACACAATCACAAATGATCTACTGATGGAAGTAGATAAGACAAGGATGTATCATACTGCCTCTTTCATGACTTGATTGATGATTACTTTTTTTCAGTGTTTGCATGTGGGCAAGACAGACAGAGAGACTGGGACTAACTGTAGGCAGATAGATGGGAGACTGCGACTGAGATGGTGCTAGCCATTGTACCCGTACCAACCGCCTGGCTCTTTAGCTTAGAGCACCATTGCTAACTCAATAATAGCTGCTGTTGATAGTTTGTCAATGGATGGATATTATACATCCATTGTATTATACACCTGATTGCAGAATCCAGGCTCTCTTGTCTTGGTCACTCTTAGGTCAAGTATCTCCCATAATATCCATGTGGAAATTTTACAAGCACAATGTGTTTCATTGCATCTGAGTCCAGCAAGTGTCATTTTCTGCATTTCATAAATGAATCCTATAACTAAGACTGAGAACTGTACATGAGCTAATTACCACTCAGACACTGATACATTGAGACAAAGTTTGATCTGACAATAGAAACAGTCAAGAGTTCTAAGATTTTTGGTGCGGTGTTTTACCGAAGCGTTATTGGTCTTTCAGAAACTTTTCACTTTGTTAGGAAATAGAGATAGTTTAAGTAAGTTATATTGGTATTTGTAAGTGTTAGGAATGAGTTTTAGCTTTAATGTTTAAGTTTGATTTGTATTTTTGTATCTGTGTGTTAAGAAAAGGTCAGATTGAGTTTTAGTTTCACTTTAAAAGGTGCCTGCATTTCTAACGACAGTTTACGACTGTAAGAGAAGTTAAGCAAACACAAGAGTAGAAAAACTAGGATGTTGTCTAGCAACAGGGGTCCGGAGAGGCAGATCTCTCCCACAGGCATATACAGAAAAAACTAGAAACAACAGTTTTGAGTTCAGTTTGAATGTAGCACAAGGTGCAGATAGCCAGTCCCAAGCTAAAGTTGATAGAAAGTAGCTGCCAGAGAGAGACTGAAGCAAAAGGGACAAATAGCAAGTCCCAAGCTAAAGAAGAAAGCCCCCAAATCCAGAGGAGTGGAACAGGAGAAAGTCTCAAGCAGACCTTCTAGTCAAAGGAAGGACAGGAACCTGGAAAAGGTCCTGTTAAATGGCAAGTGTATCGGAGCCCGCCTGCCATCAAAATGGTGTGTACCCTGGGAATGCATAATTAATGCGGTGGGTTTGGGATGATACGGTGTGAAAACCCACCATTGTGGTTTTACCCACCCGCTACCGCACTTAGTGCAAATCTGGGGTGATTCCGCCCATTAACTCCTCAAATATAATGTACTACAAGAACATCATATATCCAAGGATCATGCTGATAATTTCTACCCTGTCATGTCATGAATTGCACACTGCTTACAGACAGCAGGAATATGTGTAATTAAACTATAAACATATTGCAGTTCAGAGATAGTTCACATGGCTGATACCTGAGGTGTGAGGGGATTATCTTATAAGGAAAGGTTGGACAGGCTGGGCTGGAATTCATTGGAGTTTAGAAGATTGAGAGGTGATCTTATTGAAACATATAAGACCCTGAGGGGACTTGACAGGGTGGATGCTGGAAGGATGTTTCCCCTCATGGGGGAGACTAGAAATAGGAGATATATTTTAAAAATAAAGGGTCTCCCACTTTTCAGTCAGAGGTTCGTGAATCCTTGGAACTCTCTACCCTGAAGGGTGGTGGAGGTAGGGTTATTGATATTTTTAAGGCAGAAGTAGATGGACCCTTGACTAACAAGGGAGTCAAAGATTATTGGGGACAAGCGGAATGTGGAGTTCAGTTTGGCTGAGGGGCTGAGCAAAAATAAACAGAGGGTATTGGATATTTTTTGGGCTGGAGAAAGGCTTGTAGTGGAGTTCCCCAGGTGTTGGTATTGGGACCCTATCTTTTCCTGATATATATTAATGGTCTAGATCTTGTTGTGCAGAGGACAATTTCAAAGTTTGCGGATGATACGAAACTTGGAAGCATTGTAAACTGTGAGAAGGACAGTATAGAGCTTAAGAAGGACAAAGACAAGTTGGTGGAGTGGGCTGATAGATAGCAGATGAAGTTCAATGCAGAGAAGTGTGAGGTGTTGCATTTTGGTAGGAAGAACATGGAGAGGCAATATAAAGTAAGGGGTACAATTCTTAAGGGTGTGCAGGAGCAGAGAGAGCTGGGGTGTAAATGTGTATAGATCATTGAAAGTGGCAGGACTGGTGGAGAGAGCAGTTAATAAAGCATACAGTATCCTGGGCTCTATTAATAGGGGCATAGAGTACAAGAGCAGGGAGGTTATGCTGAATTTATATAAGACACTCGTTAGACCGCAGCTGGAGCATGATGTACAGTCCTGGGTGCCACACTTTTAGATGGATGTAAATGCATTGGAGAGAATGCAGAAGAGGTTTACGTGCTTCCAGGGATGAGAAACTTGAGTTACGAAGATAGATTGGAGAGGTTGGGACTGCTCTCCTTGGAGAGAAGAAGGCTAAGTGGAGGTTTGATAGAGATGTTCAAAATCATGAGGGGGCTGGTCAGAGTGGTTAGGGAGAAACTGTTCCTGCTCGTAAAAGGATTGAGATTGAAAGGGCACAGATTTAAAGTGATTTGCAAAAGAAGCAAATGTGACGTGAGAAAAACCTTTTTCACACAACGAGTGGTTTGGGTCTGGAATGCACTGCCTGGAAGTGTGGTGGAGGCAGGTTCAATCGAGGTATTAAAGAGGGCGTCAGATGATTGTTTAAGTAGAAACGATGTGCAGGGTTACGGGGAAAAGGCAGGAGATTGCCACTAAGTCATAATGCTCATTTGGAGAGCTGGTGCGTCATAACAACTCTGTGATTCACAATCCAATCAGCCATGATTCTATTGAATGACGGAACAGGCTTGAGGGGCTAAGTGGTATTCTCCTGCTCCTAATTCGTACGTTTATCATTTTATTAAACATTGCATACTGAGGAACCAGTACACCAAACAAACATCTAAACCAGAGACAATGACAACCTTATAGGAATGGGGACATTTATGCCTCTTAGCCGTCTTCAGATTTAGGAGTAATTACTTTACATAGAGTGTGGAGCTTGCTACCACAAGGAATAGCTGAGGTGACTAGCATCAATGCATTTATGAGGAAGCTAGATAAAATCATGAGGTAGAATTGTATAGAAGGACATGTTGATGGGCTTAGATCAAGAGGGTTGGGGGGAGGTTTGTTTGGACCAGGAACACACGCATTGACCAATTAAACTGAATGGCCTGTTTTTGTGCTTTGATATCCTGTACTACTACATGGGGATTGAGCTGGGAGGCAATGTTATAAATTGCTTTGTTGTATGTATAGTAAAGCCAGAGTCTCAGACTGGAGATTGCTGTAGCTCAGCACTAATAAAAAATCAATATGTCAAACTGGCATTAAACCAGGCTTAAACCAAAGATCATCACATTTATTTTGTTGTGCTCCTGATATAAGCAGATTTATGTCAATGTCCAAATTAGCGCCTTTCCATAAGCAGTTGAGAATTCTTGCTAAATGTTAGTACCCATTAAAGTCGGCTAACGTAGTTTCAGGAATAGCACACTATGTCCCCTGTAATATGCCTCGCATGTGATAGATGTTGGATACAGTTCCCTCCTGTTTGCTTAACAAGATGCCTTGGATAGCGTCAAAGTTTGGAAAAATGCCCTCTACTGCATCACAATGACATTTTCATTCCCTAAGTCAACCATTCTTCCTTAAACTGTGAATTTAACTGGAGTTTAACTTTGTGTTATCCTATCCTTTGGCCAGGACTAACTATTCTTTATGCACCTTGCTGGGCTAGAAACACATTTTATACCCGTCTATACCTGCTGTCTATAAACAGGTTGCACTATACCATGACCTGTGCCTAATACTAGCAGCTAAGGTACCTGGAATACAATATAAGCAGTGACACTGACTGATAGGGGGAGCCAACAAAGGCTCCCTGATTGTAGTGCTGGAAGAAACTTCAAGATGCTTCCTTGGAAAATGAAATTCTCAAAAATTAGTTTCTCAACAGCCCATTCATCTATAATGCTGCAAGACATGGCTCTGTGAAGAAACCGCAATCATTTGTTCTGAGGAAGGGATGGTAGTCATAGCAACATAATAAAGGTAGCTACACTCTTTCCTGCATTTGTTTTCATGTGTAATGAAAGGAATTGGACGTCATTCTATTTGTGCAGCACCAGAAATAACTCTTCATCTTGTAGAAGTGCTTCCTGTCACTTGGATAATGGTCATGACTTGCCGTGTCAGTCAAACACCAGAATTGTGTGGGACAAGCTGGTGAGGTGTCATTCTGTGCTGCATTCTTCAATAGCGCTGTCTGGAGTGAACACCCCTATTGTTTGTCCATATTGAGTGCATGCTGTTGATTGGTTGATATTTCAGCCCAGTCTGTAATTCTGAATGTTCTAATGGACTGAAGGGCTTGTGTTGTTGCTTTACATTGAGACATGTTGTGATTGTTTTGGTTTTCTTTCCATTGAAGACAGACGTGAATATCTGAGTATTCCCCAGTCCTCTCCAAAATTAATGGACCGCCTGTCAAACATTGAGTGGCTCTCTAAACAGCACAGATTTTGAAAACATTTTGTCCTTTTCAGGCGACTGATTGGTGTGAAATTTTGAGCAAATTCTGTAGACTTTGGATACATCCAGCTTTAAAAATGACTTTCCATGGTTGGAAAGTGGAGTGGATGTGCAGGAAAAGACTACTCTTGTCAGTCTTTCAAAACGAATCACCATGCTTGAAGCATGCTTATCTGAGTATTTTTAGTGGGACACTTGGCTAACTGGGGACCAAGGCTTAGCACTGAAACATTTTATCTTAGGCCACAACCTGAGGAGCAATGCTTCTGATGGAGGCAAACTTTAAATAAACTATATTTTTAATGGCTGGAATTAATTAAAATGCCAGAACGACACACTCAGAAGTGCTGTTTAAGGAGGTGAGAATGGAGGCACAGCCCAATTGAACACCCTGTGTGCTGCCAAACTTACTGTAAGATGAAACTTTGGGCAGAATCATCCCAGATTTGCATTAAATGCGGAAGGGGCCAGGAGTAAAGTTGTTTTACCTGCCGGCCGCAATGGCAGGTTTTTTGCGTTGTAATGTCCCCTTCTCGCCTCGTTAATAACGCGTTCACGGGAAACACGCCGGATCGCTGGTGGCTGGGCTGATTTGCCCTCCCCGCCATGACCTCAGCACTTCCTTGTTCCAGGCGCCATATTTAAAGTGCACTGGAGCACATGCCCACTTTATGTCTATAGACCAGGACTGCCTCCCCTGAAAGCAAAGAAGGTGGCAGCCCCCAAATTTAGTGACACCTCTCTGGGGCTTCTGCTGGACGCAGTGGAAGGCTGCTACAAATGTCCTCTACCCCAGCTCTGGCTGCAGGAGGTCCACCAGAGTCACCAATCTGGCCTGGGAGGCGGTAGCAGTGGTGGTCAGTGGCAGCGATGGTCAGTGCCACCGGAGCACAGGGGAGGTCAGCCATCCAGTGCAGGAAGAGGATGAATGACCTCATCCATTCCACCAGGGTAGGTCAACCACCTCATCACTCTCAACTCACTCACTCACAAACACATCACACTTCCACAGGGATCTCACACCTCAAGGGACAACACCACTAACTTTCACACACGCCCTCACATCTCCATCAGGCTCATATCCTCTGGAGCTCGAGTCCTCATCCTGTCCATGGCCCCCGCTCACCACACAAACATTCCACGCAGCGCCACGTGTCCTGCTCACACTGTCCATCTGTTTTCATGCAGGAGAACCTGGCTCACAACAGCAGGGAGAGGTCCCAGACCAGGGGTAGGATGGCCCACATTAGGCCCCTCACTCGCTTTGAGGAGCGTGCTGACTGGTGAGGACATGGACTGTGCCTGGGGCGATGAGGATCCTGCATCACAAGTTCTTTATCACTTTCTGTTTAAAAATGACCAGGTTATACGTAGGATACTTCTCCCTACAGTAAGCAGTCCTTTACATAAGAATGAATAGTGTGTGAAACTGAACGTTGCTTCTGAGAAGAAGCTTATCCCTATACGTATTGGACAATGATTCTATTGTAGATACCCAGACAACAATCGCCTTACAAAAGGGACCACTTCAATTTTGTTATAAAAGGATTCCATCCCTCTTCATTTCTATAGGTCAAACCCCTGAGACTAGTCTAAACATCAGCACATGCTCCGCTTTCCCAGTGCTAAAGAACAGGTCCACCAAAGTCGATGCGACACCAGGTCCATCTGAGCATGTCAAAACTCTGAACCTAGGGCGGCCTTTGCATTGTTGGGCTGTTGGAGGGGTTGGGCTGTCGCCTCACAAGGCCTTTCTGGGAACTCTGCCTGAAGGCCAGGCCCTATGACCTATGGCCAGAGCCTGTTGGCATTGGCCAAGCATTTTCAGGTCCTGAGTCTCTAGGAAATGTTTTCAGAACAAGTAAGAATTGCCTTTTACACACTGTCTGTTACATCTCCTTTATGTCCCTGGGAGATAGTATGTGACAGGTAATCCAGATCTCTCACTGTGTAGGTCATTGTTGTCTCTGTTCACTACCCAATGTATACTCTCCAAAGTGGGTGTGCTGTTTGCCTGACAATGAGCAGGACAAGTTAAGCTGGTTTGTGATAGGGCGGGGGTGGGGGGGGGGGGTGGGGGGGGGGTGGTGATGCTCACTTCCTCACTATCTTCGATAAGTACAGAGGCCACCATGTATTTCTAAGGACCACTAGGCAACACTGGTTCTCCCTCCATTACACTAGCACCTACACATCCTGACTAATGCATCCCCAGCTCCTTTAATTACCAGGGTGTAGACAATGGTCCCCCGGTTGCTTGGCAGACTCCATGTCTCTCATGCGGGCCTATGGAGGTGAATTTTCACGGGGGTTTTTTCATGTGCACCTTCTGCAGAATAACTGGTCTAATGCTGTGAACACGATGGTGTTTTACTGAGGTTTGTGCACTCTTGCGCAGACTTCGGGGTGGGGGGGAAATCCCAGTTAAGTGCAACCTCATGTCCCCTAGTTGACAAAACAGTAACAAAGAGATATATACTGAGAGGATTATAAGAAAATGGACGGAATGCTTTACCACAAAGGATTTAAGGCGGAGATTGGAAGACCATTTAAAAAGTAACTGGAAAAATACTTGTAAAGGGAGACTATAAAATGATGCAGGAAAGGGAAGTGGGATTAGATCGGCCAGCTGCACTTGAAGACCAGTGATGAACCAAATGGGTCGATCTTTGCCCAAATTTCTGAGATGCCGTGTGGTGGGACGTAGGGAAAGCTGTTGCACGTGGGCAGGGAAACTTTCAATTTGTGAATGGTGCAACAGTGAAAGTGATGTCTTTCATACAAGGATATCTCACTCCATTTGCTTTATTTTTTAAAGTTCTGTATCCCAATCCAAAAGGGTCCAAATGAGTCTCAAATTTTCCCATTCAAAATTAAACATAATGAACCCAATTCAGGTTGCTTTAGGAACGCAATCCACTTTAGCATATATTCCTAATTTACTGGTTAAATTATAATACAGTTCCTGAAGGGTATACTGTGTGCTTTTACATCATATAAAATGTACAGTTAATTCAGTGTTTCTTCAAACTACAGTTTTATTATTTAATTTAAGTGTTTTTCATATTCTCTAAAGACCCCTCATGTCATAAGGCACCTTGTTATTAAAAAAAGCTACGGTAAAAGTTCAAGTGAATCAGCACAGAGTTGTCAGACGTCATTTTATTAATTGAGTCAATTTAATTGCCTGAAGTACATTCAATTCACTGAAGATTGGAATGAAATGAAATTATTATTGAATTTATAGAAACCAGCATGTTTCACCTGTCCAATGGCCAGAAAAGTGTATTATTAAAGGGGGAAGCTACACAATTGATTAGCGTTGGACAATGGTAACAGAGTCTGGCCTTGACATTATGAGTGACTGCTAAAGGAGGTTTGATAGAAAGAGGAACCTATGGCAATCACTGTGAATAGAGGTGTGGCGGAGCCAAAATTGAGAAGGTCTTCCAGCAGCCTCTGATTCTGCTACCAGAGCTAGGATAGCAACATTATTTCATGCCCAGTGCTTCTCTTACAGTTGTCTTCTCAACTTAGTGTGTTCTTCCCGTAACCAGGTCCCACATCTCTGCAATGGTTCCCCATCTATTTAAGCAACGTTTATGGCTTTACTTTACACGGCTCATAATTTAAGTTCCATTTTCCGCTTTGCGGTCTGGCTGGTAATCTGCAGAGCTGGTCGCGGTGCCGTTATACCGACTGCCTGATTTTTATTCCATTGACGGCAATGAGATGAAAATCAAGCATGTTTTGTGCTCCACCAGCTTGCCACCCAGGCAGTGAAGTTGAAAATGGCCCACATACTATCAAATCCTTATCGGATAAGCCTGCAACCTTCACTTGATGGATCCGTTCTCTTCAATGGGTTTGCTACAGGATGTTGGCTCCATTGAACCTTGTCAGCCGCATGTCTCCTGCTGGCGATACCTCTTGTGCCTTTCGCTGCTGAGTTAAAATGTAAATTGTTCAGTTTGGTGGAAGGCCAGAGATATGGCCATGTTGAGAATTTGGATGGGTGCGAGTTAGGAATCTTAGCACCTGTTGATAGATGTGCAGAGCCTCAGTCAAACCCTATCTGCTGTGCTGCATTCAGTTCTTGGCACTGCACCTCAGAAAGGATGTATCGGCTTTGGAGGGGGCACAGTGCAGATTCATAGAATGATACCAGGGTTTAGAGGATTAAATTATGAGGGGAGGTTGCACAAACTTGACTTTTATTTCCTCAAATATAAAAAAAATTGAGGGGTGATCTGATCAGATGTTAAAAATGATTAAAGAATTCAACAGGGTAGATGCAGAGAAACGATTTCTTCTGGGTAAGGAAATCAAGAACAAGGGGACATAACCTTAAAATGAGAGCTCAGTCATTCAGGAGTGAAACAAGGAAGCACATTTTTATGCAAAGAGTTGTAGAATTTGGAACTCTCCCAAAAGTCTGTGGATGCGAGGGGACAATTGGAGCTTTCAAGGCTGAAATCAATAGATTTTTATTAAATAAGGAGCTATAGCACTGAAATGGAGTTGGAAGTTCAGATGAGCCATAATCCAATTGAATGGTGGAAAAGACCTGAGGGGCTAAATAATCACCTTCTGTACCTATGTACCGATGGTGTTAAACTGCATGTTTGAGTACTTTATGTAGCGAGGGCACAGTCTTAGATCTGTTGGTTCAATGTAGATAGTTGGTTCAATTGGTGTTAATGGGGAGGTGTAGTGGTGTTGTTGCTGGACTAGTAATCCAGAGACCCAGGGTAGTGTTCTAGGGACCTGGGTTTGAATCCTACCAAGGTAGGTGGTGGAATTTGAATTCAATAAAAATCTAATGGTGTCCATGAATCCATTATTGATTGTTGTAAAAACCATCTGGCTCACTAATGTCCTTTAGGGAAGGAAATCTGATCCTTACCTGATCTGGCCTAGATGTGACTCCAGGCCCACAGCAATGTGGTTGACTCTGAAATGGCTGAGCAAGCCACTCAGTTGTATCAAACCGCTACAAAGTCACAAAAAAAGGGAAGAAACCGGACGGACCACCCGACACTGTTGGCCCTGCAAAGTCCTCCTTACTAACATCTGGGGGCTAGTGTCAATTACTGTAGCAAGAAGCTAAACTAGCTGGTGACTCATCAGAGGGTCTATATAAGAGACAGGCTTTTTAAACTGCACAATCAGTAAGGGGTGCATGAGACAGGAGAGAGCAGCGCGAGTGTGAAAACAGTGTGAGAGGAAAGAGCAGCGGGAGTGTGAAAACAGCGTGAGAGGAAAGAGCAGCGGGAGTGTGAAAACAGCGTGAGAGGAAAGAGCAGCGGGAGTGTGAAAACAGCGTGAGAGGAAAGAGCAGCGGGAGTGTGAAAACAGCGTGAGAGGAAAGAGCAGCGGGAGTGTGAAAACAGCGTGAGAGGAAAGAGCAGCGGGAGTGTGAAAACAGCGTGAGAGGAAAGAGCAGCGGGAGTGTGAAAACAGCGTGAGAGGAAAGAGCAGCGGGAGTGTGAAAACAGCGTGAGAGGAAAGAGCAGCGGGAGTGTGAAAACAGCGTGAGAGGAAAGAGCAGCGGGAGTGTGAAAACAGCGTGAGAGGAAAGAGCAGCGGGAGTGTGAAAACAGCGTGAGAGGAAAGAGCAGCGGGAGTGTGAAAACAGCGTGAGAGGAAAGAGCAGCGGGAGTGTGAAAACAGCGTGAGAGGAAAGAGCAGCGGGAGTGTGAAAACAGCGTGAGAGGAAAGAGCAGCGGGAGTGTGAAAACCATTTTAGCTACTGAACAAACTGAGTTAAGCAAACAATTGTGATGTCACAGGAAACTAGTAAGTTGATTGGCTGGTAAGCGCTTGGTGTAAGGGACAGTGTATTAATCGCTAGCTTAGGACGCCGGAGTTAAAGTAGATCTCTAAATAAAAGAACTAAAACTTTAAAATAAAATAATTGAAAAATATAAAATAATATAATTAAATACCTAAAACACATACCTGTGTAATTAAAAAAAGTATAACATTTAGTTGTAGGTGCTACTAGCATTTAATAAGCACGGTATACATAGGAATTATTCTAAGTTAATTAAGAAGGTAATTAATTTATATTAACTAAATAACATAAGTAACAATGGCAGGACAGGTGTTATGCTGCAGCTGTGGAATGTGGGAGCTTTTGGACGCCAAGGCGATCCAAGACAAACACATCAGCAGAAAGTGTAAGTCACTAGAGGAATTCTGGATCAGGATTATTGATCTGGAAGCTGAACTGCAGACACTGTGCAACATAAGGGAGGGGGAGAAATACTTGGACACTTTGTTCCAGAAGACAGTCACACCTCTTAGAATAGGGTCGTCTCCTGTTTTGGTCAGAGGCGAGGGACGGGAGGACGTGACTGTCAGTGAGGCAGGTAAAGGGACTGAGCAGACAGTAGCGGAGGAGCTTCAGACTTTGCAATTGTCAAACAGGTTTGAGGTGCTTGTACATTCTGTGCATGAAAACGAGACCAACAAGTGGATGAGCAGATTGGCCATGGCACTGTGGTATAGGAAGCCGTTCAAGCGGGGGAAGCAAAAAAGGAGTGTGCTGGTAGTAGGGGATGGTATAGTGAGGGGAATTGGCACTGCTCTCTGCAGCAAAGAGCGGAAGTCCAGACGACCGTGTTGCCTGCCCAATGCCAGGAATCGGGACATCTGCTCAGGGTTGGAGAGGAACTTGGAGTGGGAGGGGGAGGATCCAATTGTCATGGTCCATGTAGATAGCAGCGACATGGGTAGGGCAAAGAAGGTGGTTCTGCATAGTCAGTATGAGGAGCTAGACACCAAATCAAGAAGCTGTGGTAGAAGTGGGTCCCAGTTTGTGGGGCATTGGCACCAGTTCTGGGAAAGTGGGGGCTGTACCATTGGGATGGTCTACACCTGAACCATGCTGGGACTGGTGTCCTCATGAGCCTGTTATGCCCGATGCACTTGTTAAAGCGGAGTTATTTAAAAATCCCAGAGGGAAATTTTAATAACTGTCATAACTAATAAGTTTAAGTGTTATGTTTGAAATGCGACCTTAAATTCAGGAATCAGACCACCAGTTCTCGAGGTTGGACATTAAACTAAATGAAGCATTTTATTAATTTACAGAAGTTAAAATATATATACAGATGGCTACAAATTACCACTATCATAACTTTTAACAAATTCCCAAATTAATCTCCATTAAGAGAACAGCAACCCATAGACTTAACCAGACACCAGGCAAAGCATTTTCACCTTAGAAATTCAAAATGAGGTTCTTTTCACTGTGAAGCCGGGTGGAGGCTTACAGCTGCCTTTTGAACTTACATTGCCTCTGCCTGCACACCCGAAAACTACTGAAGTTATACCCACTACCACTGATTGAATTCAAATTCTCATTGTCTCGCCAGCTTCTTTGAACTTCACCTTTTAACAATGAAACCCCTTTCATAGTACCAATTTTATTAGTAATTTAAACATATGGCTTGGGATCTGCTAAATAGGTGTCAGTTTTCAGCCCACCTCTTGAATGCTCAATATAAAAATGCAAATGCACTCTACCTCTCTTCCATATCAAAACTAGTACCCATCAAAGCACCCAGACTAACCGGCTTTAATCCAATTAAGACACACTCACAGACTAAACCTCTATTTTAAAAGAAAAATATTTTCCAAAATATTATATACATGAATAGCTTCATGACAGAGCCACATAACTAGGGAAGTAGAAAGGGTATTAAACTAAATAGCGGGGGCACGGGATCAAATTTGAGAAGGTGTGGTAAACCAAAGAGTAGAGACAAAGCAAAATGGGAAGGTATTAATGTGGGAAATGATAAACAGACCATGACAGGAAGGAACAGAGAGTACAAATCTACGAGTAAATCAGCAGATAAGGCTAGGGGTTACAAAAATAATATAAGGACAAAACGTAAGGCTCTGTATCTGAATGCATGTAGCATTCGAAACAAAACAGATGAACTGATAGTGCAAATTGAGATAAACAAGAGCGATCGAATTGTCATTACAGAGACATGGTTGCAAGATATCATAGATTGGGACCTGAATATTGAAGGGTATGTGATATTTAGGAAGGACAGGAAGCGAGGAAAAGGTGAAGGGGGTAGCTCTGTTAATGAAAGGTGAGCAGGGCGAGGTAAGTTCAGGAAACCAGGATATGGAAGCAGTTTGGTTGCCCATTTAAGACAGGAATTTTTTTCTGTCAGAGGTTCCTGAGTCTTTGGAACTCTCTTCCTCAAAAGGTGGTGGAGGCGGAATCTTTGAATATTTTTAAGACAGAGGTGGATAGATTCTTGATAAGCAAGGAGGTGAGAGGTCATCGGGGGGAGGCGGGAATGTGCAGTTGAGGTCACATTCAGGTTAGCCATGATCTTATTGGATAGCAGGTTCAAAGGGCTGAGTGGCCTCCTCCTGCTCCTAATTTGAATGTTTGTTTGCTTGTACTTGTGGAACTCCGACTGGGCCCAGCATTTTACCATTCTTCTAATTTCTGTTGGTTCAATCATTTCAAGGAAGGAGGCTGTGGAATCACAAAATCATAGAAACTACAACGCAGAAGAGTTTAGTTTGCGGACCATGTCCGTGCTTGTGTCTGCTTTACCCCAGAAGAAACCTGCTCGATTCTCATTTCCCTGCTCTGCCACAGCTGAGGCCGTCCAGTTCAGTTCTTTCTGCCACATCCCTCAGTTGGGATTGCGGAGGCTTTCACATTGAGTTCGACTGGTGCCATTGATTTTTTGATGAATGGACATGTGAAAAGTACAGGACTATTCTCCAGTAAAAGGTCATTGAAGTAAAAGTAGAGACTTGCCCTTCCTGTTTACAGCTGAAGTTTCTACTTTACTCCTCCTCCTGTCCCTCACAACATACCACAGCCTTTCACTGGCTGCACCAGGAGAGTACGAGGTCCTGGAGATGTGTGGTTTCTGTTTATGAATCACTGCACTAACACTGACACCTATACCAGAAATAGGCAGGCGGAAGATGCTTTGCTTCATTTTTCTAATTACATTTCCATGGCCGGAAATTTCCCCCCTTTGTCGGGTGGGGGCTTACCCAATCGGGTCCGCGCCGCCATTTTACATGCGCAGGCCAATTAAGGCCCGCCCAGTGTGACGCTCGCCTGGAAGCGCTGAGCGCTCCCTGTGTGGACTCGGGTGGAGTGGGGGTTGGGGTGGAGGTGTTCCCTGAGTGGTTCCCTGTGTTCTTTCGCATGCCTCAGGGAGATTTGTTTCAGTGTTAAACTTTTAAATAAAGGTTTTTAAAACTTGGAGAACATGTCCCCTCATGTGACACTATCACACGAGCTGGGACATGTCCGGGAATAAATGGATAAATGTTCATTAGATTTTAAAACAGTTCATGGAACCCCATCCCGCCCGTGGATGAGGTTTCATGAAAAATGCGAAGGCCGCCTGGGCTCTTCGCTTGCCCCCCACCGACCTTAAGGCTGGATGGGCAGCTCATTAAATTGAGCTAATTCAGTTTGAAATGGCCCATATCATGATGCAGAATCTCCAGGGAGTTGTTGACCAAATCACCCTCTCTGGAAGATAATAAAACCCAAGAGCACTCCTCACCCAGAATCTGTTTCTCTGGCTCCGCTACTTGATATAAAAGGCAGACCTTGTCTTTAACACTTGATTTGAATTGAGACTGGAATAGGCAACTGCTTTTTGGATTATTGTGTCTGAAATGCCCAGAAGCTCCCTCCATTCCATCCGCCCTTCGTTGGAAGCTATGTGCAAGGCAAAGGACAGTGTGTGATAGAGATTAAAGTAAATGTAGTGCCACATTATTCAATGTTACAGATACAAATAGGATTAGTGTCAGTGACAGAGGAATTTACTTGGCAACATGGCCTCTTTATGAGATTCACACCTGCAAGGCACAATTTTGCGCAGGACATCTTTCCCAATTGTGCCTGTAAAGCCTCAATAATATATACCACATTTCCGCTTTCTGTAGTTGGCAATAAACTTGCCTTTAGATCATACACATGGAATATGTATTGTTAAAGTCTTTTTCTCTCTGCTGCTCCACTGAGCATAACAATGGTTTTCAAACCCACCCCACCCCCCTGCAAAATACTCCATCCTGTTGTGGCTTCTGATTGATAATGTGACCTAAAGAAATCAGCACTCTCATTGCAACAAAACATGTTCCATTAGTAAACAGCAGCTGAAATAATGAGTCAGTGAATGAACCAAAATGAAAAATGCGAAGGCCGCCTGGGCTGAAAAAAAGTCCAGAATATAAAATTCCTGACTGCTTAAAGTGTTTCATCTCATACCCTCCAGGCAGCCTCATGGTCTACAGTCCCCAGCTTAGAAACCTGTAATGTAACATGCTCTTGTTTCATTTCAAGCAAACAGTTCCTATAATAACAATCTTGAGGAAATCTGACTGACTTTATGGTGAAGTAGTCAGTATTTGACAGCAGAGTGTGGGTTTTGAGCCCTGTAGCAAGTTGGCCCTAGATCCCTTTGCATTTCCTTTCTATGGTTTAACATAGCGTTTGCTTGTCTTGTTTTGCAATATCGCACAACATTGAGAGACCTGGAGTCTGCTGCAGGAGGCCTTGTTGTGATTAATTTAGTAGACAAGGAAATCCAAGCTGGGATTTTTTTTATTCATTCAGGGGATGTGGGCGTCGCTGGCTGGGCCAGCATTTATTGCCCATCCTTCATTGCCCTTGAGAAGGTGGTGGTCAGCTGCCTTCTTGAACCGCTGCAGTCCGTGTGTTGTTGGTACACCCACAGTGCTGTTGGGAAGTGAGTTCCAGGATTTTGACCCAGCGACAGTGGAGGAACAGCGAGATATTTCCAAGTCTGGATGGTGAGTCACCTGGAGGGGAACTTCCAGGTGGTGGTGTTCCCATCTATCTGCTGCCCTTGTCCTTCTAGATGGTAGTGGTCGTGGGTTTGGAAGGTGCTGTCGAAGGAACCTTGGTGAGTTCCTGTAGTGCATCTTGTAGATGGTACACACTGCTACTACTGTGCGTCATTGGTGGAGGGAGTGAATGTTTGTGGATAAGGTGCCAATCAAATGGGCTGCTTTGTCCTGGATGGTGTCAAGCTTGGGTGGGAGGCGATGGTGTAGTGGTATTGTCACTGGACTAGTAACCCAGAGACCCAGGGTAATGCTCTGGTGACCCAGGTTCAAATCCCACCATGGCAAATGGTGGAATTTGAATTCAATAAAAAATGTGGAATTAAGAGTCTAATGATGACCATGAAAACATATCAACTGGCATAAAACCCCATCTGGCTCACTTAGGGAAGGAAATCTGCTGTCTTTGCCTGGTCCGGCCTACATGTGACTCCAGACCCACAGCAATGTGTTTGACTATTAAATGCCCCCTGAACAAGGTCAATTAGGGATGGGCAATAAATACTGGCCTAGCCAGATGCACCCACATCCCATGAATGAATAATAAAAAAGCTTCTTGAGTTTTCTGCATTTTGCCCAGGACCAAGGGAGCCAGGATGCAAAGAGCGATTGGAATTGCCCAGATCTCGGGTTTTCACAGGTGCAGGGTGCTCAGATCTCCATCGCAACACATGGTCAACTATGTCAACCGCAAGGGATTCCATTCGCTTGGTGTGTGACCACCACAAACGCTTCTGGCAGGTCTGAGCACGGTTTCCAGGGAGTGTGCATGACTCCTACATTCTCAGTCGGTCACAGATCCCTGACATCTTCCAGGGTCCTCAGAAGCTCCAGGGTTGGCTCCTCGGGGACAAGGGCTATCCACAGAGGCCATGGCTGATGACACCCGTGTGGCGGCTTCAGACTGCAGCAGAGAGACGCTATAATGAGGGTCATGCTGCAACTCGTAACTTGGTTAAGAAGACCATTGGGATGCTGAAAATGAGGTTCCAGTGCCTGGACCGGTCTGGTGGAGCCCTGCAATACAGTCCACAGAGGGTGTCACACATCATCGTCTGCTGCGCCCTTTACAACCTGGCACTGCAGCGGGGAGATGAACTGGCTGAGGAGGAGATGGAGGAGCTGGAGGTCTCCTCCGATGAGGAGGACGTGGATGGTGATGAGGATGAGTTAGTTCTCAAAGGCGGCGATGACGGATGAGGTCCTCACACTGACCAGACGAGGCAGGCACGCTCGGGAGGCCCTCATTGTTGATTTGTGGAGAATGACGATGACATGCAGTGAGGAGACACAATAGATCCTCACATTACATCTGTGAATGTTTGACCTCAGCCTGGCTTATGGCAGTGCCCATACCCTCTATGATAATGCTCCTGGCATGGAGACATAGTGGAGGCCCTAATAGTCACTCAGTTGCAGGAGGATGATGATGACATGTAGTGAGGACACTCAAATAATCTTCACATAGCCTCTGAGAATGTCTGACTCCTGTCTGGCCGAGGGCAGCTCGCTTGTGCTTGGTCTTGGTGCTCCCCAGACACCCACAGCGGAGGTCGAGACAGCCTGCTGTCTGCGATGCCCTGTCTGTGACGAAATTCATGGGCATCCTCTGGAGGGCTGAAACCTGGAGGGCCCCGGCCTGCTTTCGGGGTCCTGCTGTGTGGCAGTGGCACCCTCCTGGGCCTGTGGAGCTGGAGCTGCTGGGGTCACAGGAAGAGGGGATTCAGATGGGCCGATCACTTCCAGAGTCACCTGGATGGATGGGCCCGTGGAGGGGGGGGGTACACTGGCTGATCCTCCTCCCTATGGGTGCCCGAGGGCCCCTGGCTGACTCCTTGAGGAGAAGGGGTAGCTGGAGTGAGATTGGGCTGCCCTGCACCCCTTTTGTGTACACACTGTTGGAGGCCAACTATGGCATCGGCGATGGAGTTGAGCCCACACAGCAGTGCAGGAGCAACGTCCTGGACCAAGGTCTCCATGGCGGCCACCATCCTGCCAGTGTTGACCTTAGTGCGTTAGCATGCCAGCGCTAACACTTCAGCCTGAAGGCGGACAGACTCCTCCATCGTGCCTTGCAATCTGAGGAGTGCAGTGGACATCCCTTCCTGATGTTCCCGAGCTTGCCTTTGCAGCTCCAGCAACTGTGACATGACCGAGTCCAGAGGCTCCTCATCTGATGTGGACTCAGCAACGTTCTGGCCTCCAGCAGTCCTCCGAGTGCCGGGGACCTGGGAAGTCCCTGCCTCTGTCTGTTGTGGATCAGACAGTGTGATGTGCTCACCAGATTGTGATCCCGAGGCTACTCTAAAGCCAGGTTCCACTGAGGTGTGTGTCTCTGCGCTGGTGGAGGGAGTGGGTGAGCGCTGTGATGGGACTTCAGGGAGGATTTCAGCAGATTCCTCTTCTGGGCTTCCCTTGGGGCTTGATTGGAGGCCCTGGGTCGTGGACTCTCTTAGCAGTTTCCCAAATGTGCCTGCAAAAGCAAAGAAAGATAATTAGTGCATGGCAGGGGACTGTGAAACAGGACACATCACTCACAGCATGGCTGTCTGATGGATGTTGCACTGCTGGATCCTCAATTGGTGGAGCAGTGCTGACCTCGCCGTCAGCACAGGAACGGTCCAGATCCTCACCGTCAGCACAGGAACGGTCCAGATCCTCACCGTCAGCACAGGAACGGTCCAGATCCTCACCGTCAGCACAGGAACGGTCCAGATCCTCACCGGCCAGCTGGATGGCTCTGATTTCAAAATCCGTGGGGACCTTGATTTCTGGCTTTTCTCCTCCGGTCTGTGACCTCTCCTACTTGTTGTGTGCCAGCTTGTCCTGCATGGATAGAGATGGAGAGACTGTAAGCAGGATGTCTGCCAGGCCAGATGATAAGGATGCCTGGCCTGTGTGGGTGGTGAGTGGTCCCATGGGCGAGATGAGGACAATGAAGGTGTGTGTGAGAGAGTGAATGGTGATGTCACTTGAACTGGCCGTGAGTGAGATCCCTGACGATGTGTGATAGGTTTGTGAGTGCGAGTTGAGAGTGATTAGAAGAGTGACTTACACTGGCCGATCTTTTTCGGCTCTGGGTGGCTATCCTCTTTTGCAGGGCATTGGCACTGACCACTGCTGCCACCACCTTCCAAGCTGGATTAGTGATGTTGCTGCCCATCCTGTGGTCAGAGTGGAGGTAGAGGACATCACTGGCCGGCCTTCACTGCCTCCAAAAGGAGCTTGAGGGATGCGTCATTGAACCTGGGAGATGCAGCCATCTTGCCTTTAGGGGCCTTGTCTTATGTGCAGCGGTCCTGGGCTGGAAGCACTGAGGGTTTGCGCGTGGCTGTTCTTTGAACGTGGTGCCCGGCGTGATGAAACAGCGAGGTGATAGCCTGCCTGCCATATGGCGTTAGAAGCCGCCATTGCGGCTGGTGGGTAAACTGTTGTTTTACCCACCCGCTACCGCACTTAGCCTGAGCCTAATTGCCCTTCAGAAGGTGGTGTTGAGCTGCCTTCTTGAGTTACTGTGGTCCAGCACTCACAGTGCTGTTATGAAAGGGATTCAGGGTTTTAACCCAGCAACAGTGAAGGAACAGTGACATAGTTCCAAGTCAGGATGGTGTGTGGCTTGGCGTGGGACTTGCAGCTGGTGATGTTCCCCTGTGTCTGCTGCCCTTGTCTTTCTGGGTGGTAGAGGCCATGGGTTTGGAAGGTGCTGCCAAAGGAGACTTAGGGAGTTTCTGCAATGAGCCTTCTATATGGGACACACTATTGTCACTACGCATCGGTGGTGGATGGAGTGCTCATCAAGTGGCTGCTTTGTCCTGGACAGTGTCAAGCTTCTTGAGGGTTTTTGGAAACAAACTCATTCAGGCAAGTGGAGAGTATTTCATCACACTGTTGACTTGCCTTGTATATGATGGACAGACTTTGGGGAGTCTGGTGGTGAGTTACTCTGCGTAGAATTCCCAGTCTCTGACCTGCTCTTATAGCCACAGTGTTTACATGACTGGTCCAGTTCAGTTTCTGGTCAATGGTAACCCCCAGGATGTTGATAGTGGGAGACTCAGTGATTGTAATGTCATTAAATTCAAGGGGCGATGGTTAGATTCCCTCTTGTTCATTTCCTGGCACTTGTGTGTTACAAATGATAGTCACCACTTATCAGCCCAAGTCTGTGTGTTATCCAGGTCTTGCTGTATATAGACATGGACTGCTTCAGTATCTGAGGAATCGTGAATGGTACTGAGCATTGCGCAATCATCAGCGAACATCCCCACTTCTGACATTATGATGGAAGGAAGGTCATTGATGAAACAGCTGAAGATGGTTGGGCGTAGGACACTACCCTGAGGAACTCCTGCAGTGATGTCCTATAAGTGAGATGATTGGCCTTCAACAATCACAACCATCTTCCATAGTATTACTTCAGCCATTGGATAGTTTTCCACATGATTTCCAATGACTCCAGTTTTACCCGGGCTCCTCGATACCACACTTGATCAAAACTTGCTTTGATGATAAGTGCAGTCATTCTCACCTCATCTCTTCAGTTCAGCTCTTTTGTCCATGATTGGACTCAAGATCTGGCTGACAACCCCAGTGAGGAACCCCAGCACAGGAGAGGTACAGCCGCAGCCACCTTTCTACCAGGGTCACAATAGAGCCTGCCATTGGCTTTCACAGAGTGAGATTGCACTGCCTTGACAAACCTGGAGGTGCCCTTCAATATGCCTCACAGAGGGTAGTGGTCCTGCTGTGTTCTGTAAAACGTAGACCTGCAGAGAGGAGTGAGCTGGTGGTAGAGGAAGATGGAGTATGCATGGCATCTGAGGATGAGGAGGGTGAGGAGCGTCCTGAAGTGCCATTGGTGCCTGCGGGCACAGAGCATCTGCCAGGGAAGCTGCTGTGGCCCCCTCCAGGCAATGCTTGACGAGAATTGTGCATGCAGCATTGAAAGCCTCCACTTCCTGACACTAAGCAAACATAACGTACCCCACCCCCGAACAATCGCCCCCATCCCCCACAACAACCCCCACACCCCCCCCAACAACCCCCACACCCTCCCCCAGCAACCACCCCCACACCCCCCCAACAACCACCCCCACACCCCCCAACAACCACCCCCACACCCCCCAACAAGCACCCCAACAACCACCCCCACACCCCCCCAACAAGCACCCCGACACCCCCGCCAACAACCACCCCACAGCCCCCCACCTCCAGAACCAGCAAATCTTCTCCTTACAGATACCCAGCCACCAATCACATTCACATCCTCACCCACTCAGCAAGATGGCTCATGCCATTCGTTAGATTGGAACTGACCAGAGCCAATGGGGAATCCGACAAAGTAAGAGGCCATCACATTGAGTAGTTCACAAAAAAACACTCTTTGTTTAAATGAAGAGCAAGAATGAAGCAGTAACAATGTAATAAGCATCCAAATGAATTTCTTTGTGCAACGAAGATACTTTCTTTGTTTACTTTCTTTTATTTCTGTGCGACGCTGCCTGAATCGTTTCAGCTGAGCTACAGGTTGGCTGCCCGGTTTCTTACTCTGACACATGAGATTCCGTGGCAGGCATCCTCTGGGTTTGGCAACCTGTGATGCTTCTGCCAATGACTTCCCTACCTGTACCTGTGCAGGGTCAGACTTGGTCAAGTGGGTGGGATGCAGTGTGTGTGGCCCCATCAGAGGCTTGCGGGGGGAGGGTGGTGGTGGTGGGGTTGCGTGGTGGGTGGGAAAGGGGGAGACAGAGGGCAAAGACCAAGAAGCAGAGGTATCTTTGAGGAGACCCCCTCCCCACGCCCGCTGCCATCATTCGTTTCCCTATCTTACCTCTCAGGGCTCACCTGTATTTCCCTGCTAATCGAGAGCAGGAGAGCACAGGGCTGCGTGTGAAGGTGGGCTGTTCAACCTCTAAGACAATACTTTGTTCGATGTTTCTAAACTGGCAGCCAGAGTGTCCAGGCTGTTGGTGTGGTGCAGCATGCACTCACTCAGTGGCCTGCTCCACCTGGCCCTCCATGAGGCTAGTTACTCTCTCAGTGGAGCTGCTCATCAGTGCAAATGCCTGAGACATCATGGCAGAGGTGGACTCCTTCATTTCCTGTGCATTGAATCTGGAAATTCTGACAGGTGCACGTGCATTTTGTTTGTTGCTGCTCCACAATACGCGTCTAACTCCTGAGGCTCAGCATCTGTGTCCGGCTGAGCAGGAGTGCCTTGCATCCACTGACAGGGACTTTCCACCGTTAATGCTGTGCCTGTCTCCAGTACCTGCTCCTGCTCACAATGTGACGTGCTCCTGACCATTTGTCACCCAATGTATCTGAGAACCTGGACCCACAGAAATGTGTGTTTCTGCACTGGTGGAGGGTGTAATGCCGTACCCTCAGCACGCTGGGGCTCCTGTGAGGGCTTCTCAGGGTCACCCACCATGTTCCCCCCTCAGCACTGTCAATGTGCCTGGGAGGTGAAAGGCGAAATAGGGCTCCAAGCGAGCATAGTGCAGATCATGACATTTAATTTATTTACCGATTCAATGTGGGTGACAGTTAAGTGCCAAGTTAGCAGTGTGGTATCTAATACTGTCACCAGGTCTCTGGGTCACCCCCATCTCTCCATCACCAAGGGTCGGCTTTGCTGCCTATTTTTCTGTCTCCAGGGCGGCCATGGCTACAGCTATACCCCAGATCTTAGCCTTTCCCTGGCGTTGTTGGCTCTCTTCCCCTGCAAGGAGAAAAGTCTGAGAGTTGAGAGTGAGAGTTGAATTGATTGCTGAGGTTTGAGGCTAAACATTCTGGGAGGGTGACTGTGAGGATTGGAGTGAGCAAGCAAAGGTTATGAGTGAGTGTTAGTGCTAGCTGTTAAGGTAGAGATTTGAGGACGAGGCTGGAAAGAAAGCGATGTGTTTGACAGCCAGATGTGCTAGTCAGAGGAGTGCTATGCAGGAGAACACTAGGGAGGTGGGAGAGTGATGGCTGCCAGCTGACAGTTGCTGGACACTCAGCTTGTCAGACCTCATAAGGTTATTAAACTTTTTCTTGTATTAGATCCAGGTCCTGGGCACCATACTTTGGGTACAAATGCACAAATCACTAAAAGTCACACCACAGGTTATCAAGGCCATTAAAAAAAGCAAGCACTAGGGTTTTCCTAGAGTGATAGAGTTGAGAAGTAGGGGAGTTATTCAATGCCTGTATCAAACTTTGGTTAGACCCCACTTAAGAGTGTGATGTGCGGTTCTGCATGCTCTATTATAAAAAAGAGATAGAGGCATTAGAGAGGGTGCAGAGAAGATTTATAAGGATGATACTAGAAATGTGTGGGGATACACATCAGGAAAGGATGAACAGGCTGGATCTCATTTGTCTTGGAAAAAAAAGGCAGCTGGTGAATGACTTAATAGAAGTCTTTACAATTCTGAAACATTTCGATCGAGTGGATATTGAATGTTTCCTCTTGTGGGGAAGTACATGAAGGCCATCAATATAAAACAGTCACCAAGAAATCCAGTAAGGAATTCAGAAGAAGCTATTTCTCCTAAAGACTGGTGAGAATGTGGAACTCACTATCACAGGGAGCGGTTAAAGTGAATAATGTAGATGTATTTAAGGGGAAGCTGGACCAACATATGAGGGAGAAGGGAATAGAGGGTTACGATGATAGATGTAGATGAGGAAAGATGGGAGCAAGCTCAAGTGGGGGGTTAAAAACCGACAGGGACGAGTTAAGTCTAAGGCCTGTTTCCGTGCCCTAGATCCTATATACTGACAGCCTCTGTGACTTGAAGCCACACCTGTTTAGTGAGGCTGGCTGGTCTCCAGCTTCCATCCCCAAAGGCGAGGGGCTTTCATTGCCAGCAACATCACCTTCAAGGACAAGTCTGTGAACTGGCGATAGTCTGTCCACATCACCCATCCAGGCTGCAGATTTTTACTCTTTCACAGGGGAATGTTTCCTGCAATCATTGCTGCTATTTTGAGTCATGCCCGGGACCCTTTAAGTAGAGATCCTTCATTGCTAGTTTAGATATGTCATCCTGACTGCCCCCCTTGATCTTCGGTGAACCCAGAGGTAGGATGAATTGCATTGCTCTGGGAAAAGGCAACCGCTAATCAGTTAATTGGGTTTGTGACCTAAAAATGGTCCCAGCATTCTGGTAGGGACTAAGTGTAGAAGGTTCCACCCTTAGAGGCTGTGACTGGTGCTGGATCACCATTTCTGTGCAGTCATTGGTATTTCTTGATGCACTTGCCTCTAGATCGGCATTAATTAATTATTCTACTTGATGCTGATATTGATGCTCAAACAAAACCATGTCAGACTCTTGCAAATGCAACAATAAGACTGAGGAATCCTGTCTAGGAAATATTTCAAATATCCTTTTTAGATGCTGTGTTTTCCATCAATGAATCCCTCACAACCTATGGAACTGTTTGTGTAGATGGTAAAATTAACAGCACTGAGAGACCTGTTGTTTAGCTTCCACACATGCTATATAAATTTCAGTTTGATTAAGTGCTTTCCCAGCACAAACAGCTCATCAAAGTTGTGCTCTTTTGACAGGGCTCAGTGTGCTAAATTTTAGACAATCATCTTTTATAACCTGGGTTTTGATTTCAGGACCAGCATCAGTGAAATTAAATTTTGCTCCAGTTGATAGAAAATTGGCAAATACAAAGAGGGTGATGACCGCCTGGGGCTTTCTTATTCCATGCTAATCTGCATCGCCCCTGGTACCTGACAGCATGGAGATGTATCCTACAAATCTTCTCTGCAGTAATACCAAAGTGCAATTTTGCATCATTTTGTGATATCAAAACCTTTCATGGCTCATTCAAACCATTCACCAATTTCTCTCACCTTGAAGGATCTGAAGTAGGGTCATTAAATCAGTGCAATGGGGAAACTCTTTCGAGTTATCAACAGTCACAGATTGCAACTCTTTCGAGTACAATCACAGTTCTTGGTTTCCGGGAGTGGGACATGAACCCACAACCCTCTGATTCAAAGGCGAGGGTGCTATGAACTGAGCCACAGCTGACACCTCGTTAGTGGAATGGGGAAACATGAAGCAACCCTGAGACCTTGTAACGAGCAGAACTATATTATTACTCAGGCACAACTAGATATGTGGGTGCACTGGGTCAATGGTTTGTGACTCATTCCAGTCATGCACAAGGTAATAGTTAAGCAAACTCAGCTTAACAACAGGTATTAATGAATCAAATTATATCTTTTGAACTCATCTTTAATTGTTCCAAAATTATCCACAAATCTCTGATTGACCTTGAACCCTTGTCATTAATGTCTGGTGTTAATCTTCATAAACGCATACTATATATTGACTATTTCTGTGACCTTGGTTTTAATAAGTTACACAGCATCCTTCTGATTTTTTTTTCTTCAGCAGTAAGTTCCCAGTTCCCCCTCTGGTATCAGGAGGAATAAAGACGGACTGTAAAAGCTTCTTTAGGTATGCGAAAAGGAAAAGATTAGCTCAGACAAATGTGGGCCCATTAGAGTTGGTGACAGGAGAATTTATAGTGGAGAACAGGGAAATGGCAGAGAAACTAAACAATTACTTTGTGTCTGTCTTCATGGAAGAAGATACAGAAAATCTCCCAGAAATACTCGTCGACCAAGGGACTTGTGAAACTGAGGAACTAAAATAAATTAGTAAAGAGGTATGACTTGAAAAGTCAATTGGACCAGATGAGCTTCATGCCAGAGTGTTGATGGAGGTGGCTATAGAGATAGTGGATGCATTGGTGGTTATCTTTCAAAATTCTATAGATTCTGGAAAGGTTCCTGTGGACTGGAAAGTAGCAAATGTAACGCCACTGTTTAAGAAAGGGGGAAGAAGGAGAATGGAGAACTACAGATCTGTTAGTTTGATGTCAGTAGTAGAGAAAATGTTAGAATCTATTATTAAGGATGTGATAACTGGGCATCTAGAAAAGAATGGTAAAATTGGGCACAGATTTATGAAAGGGAAATCATGTTTGACAAACTTATTGGAGTTTTTTGAGGATGTTACTTGTAGCATTGACAAAGGAGAACCAGTGGATGTGGTGTATTTGGATTTTCAGAAGGCTTTTGATAAGGTCCCACACAGGAGGTTAGTAAACAAAATTAGAGCGCATGGGATTAGGGAAAACATCCTAGTATGGATTAAGAAGTTATTAACAGACAGAAAGCACAGAATAGGAATAAATGGACCATTCTCAGGATGGCAGGCTGTTACCAGTGGGGTACCGCAAGGAGCAGTGCTTGGTCCACAGCTGTTCACAATCTATATAAATGATTTGGATGTGGAGACAAATTGTAATATTTCCAAATTTGCTGATAACATTGAACTGGGTGGGAATGTAAATTGTGAGGAGGCTGCAAGGATGCTTCAAGAGGACATGGACAGGCTGAGTGAATGGGGTAGAACATGGCAGATGGAATATTAAATGAATAAGTGTGAAGTTATCCATTTTGGTAGCACAAACAAAAAGGCAGAATATTTCCTGTTCATGAGTCACTAAAAGCTAGCATGCAGATGCAGCAAGCGATTAGGAAGGCAAATGGTATGTTGGTCTTCATCATGAGGGGATTTGAATACTGGAGTAAAGACGTCTTGCTGCAGTTGTATAGAGTCTTGGTGAAACCTCAACTGGAATATTGTACACAGTTTTGGTCCCCTTATCTGAGGGTGGATAAATTTGCCATAGAGGGAGAGCAATGGAGGTTCACCAGATTAACATCTGGGATGGCGGGATTGTTTTATGAGGAGAGACTGGGGAGACGTGATCTGTATTCCCTAGAGTTTCGAAGAACGAGGGGTGACCTCATTGAAACTTACAAAATTCTTATAGGGCAGGTCGATGTAGATAAGATGTTTCCCCTCGCTGGTGAGCCTAAAACCAGGGGACATAATCTCAGGATAAAGGGTAGGCCATTTAAGACTGAGATGAGGAGGAATTTCTTCACTCAGAGGGTGGTGAATCTTTGGAATTCTCTACCCCAAAGGGCTGTGGAAGCTCAGTCATTGAGCATGTTCAAAACGGAAATCAGTAGATTTCTGGAAACTAATGACATCAAGGGATATGGAGATAATGCAGAAAGTGGCATTGAGGTAGGTGATCAGCCATGATTTAGTTGATTGGTGGAGCAGGCTTGACGGGCTGAATGGCCTACTCCTGCTCCTATGTTCATTGGGCTGGATTTTAAATTCGCAAATTTGTTGTGCTACCCAACCCCCACGTAAATGTAAAATAGGGCGTGATGATGAAGGCTAATGGAATGCTATCCTTTATCATGTGAGGGATTGAACATAAAAGTAAGGATGTTATGCTTCAGTTATACAGGGCATTAGTGAGACTGCACCTCGAATACTGTGTGCAGTTTTGATATCCTTATTAAAGGAAAAATTTAAATGCATTGGAGGCGGTTGAGGAGGTTTACTGGTTTGATACTTGGAATGCGTGGATTGTCTTATGAGGAAAGGTTAGACAGACTGGGCTTGTTTCCACTGGAGTTTAGAAGAGTGAGGGGTGATTTGATTGAAGTATACAAGATCCTGAATGGCCTTGACAAGGTGAACGTCGAAAGGATGTTTCCTCTTGTGGGTGAGTCCAGAACCAGGGGGTACTGTTTTAAAATTAGGGGTCGCCTTTTTAGGACAGAGATGAGGAGAATTTTTTTCTCTGAGGGTTGTGTGACTTTGGAACTCTCTGCCTCAGAAGGTGGTGGAGGCGGGGCCATCGAATATCTTTAAGGCAGAGGTAGATAGATTCTTGTTAGGCAAGGGAGTCAAAGGTTATCGGGGTTAGATGGGAATGTGGAAGTCAAAACACAAGAAGATCAGCCATGATCTTATTGAATGGCGGAGCAGGCTCGAGGGGCCGAATGGTCTACTCCTGTTCCTATTTCTCATGTTCTTATCACATTGTGTCGGCAATATGATGTTATCATGCCAGTTTCCCAAATTACAGGTGCAGCAAGCAGTTAAGAAGGCAAATGGTGTGTGGGCCTTCATTGCGAAAGGACTTGAGTACAGGAGCAAGGATGTCTTACTGCAGCTGTACAGGGCCTTGGTGAGACCACACCTGGAGTATTGTGTGCAGTTTTGGTCTCCTTACCTAAGAAAGGATATACTTGCCATAGAGGGAGTGCGGCGAATGTTCGCCAGACTGATCCCTGGGTTGGCAGGATTGTCGTATGAGGAGAGATTGGGCTGACTAGGCCTCTATTCACTGGAGTTTAGAAGAATGTGAGGAGATCTCATTGGCAGATATAAAATTCTGACAGGGATGGACAGACTGGATGCAGGGACAATGTTTCCTCTGGCTGGGGGGGTCTAGAACAAGGGGTCACACTCTCAGGATACGGGGTAGACTATTTAAGACTGAGATGAGGAGAAACCTTTTAACTCAGAGGGGAGTAAACAAGAAGGCTGTGGAGGCCAAGTCACAGAATATATTTAAGAAGGAAATGGTAGCTTTCTAGACTGTAAAGGCGTCAAGAGGTATGGGGAAAGTGTGGGATTATGGCGTTGAGATAGAGGATCTGCCATGATCATATTGAATGGTGAAGCAGGCTCGAAGGGTCAAATAACCTACTCCTGCTTCTATGTTTCTATGTTTCTATGTTTCTAGGATAGACCAGAGGAGGCTACATCGTCATGGAGATTAGGATTGAGATGAGGAGAAACTTCTTCACTCAGAGGGTGGTGAACCTGTGGAATTCTCTGCCACAGAAGGCTGTGGGGGGCCAAGTCACTGAATATGATTAAAAAGGAAATAGATAGATTTCTGGACTCTAATAACGTCAAGGGGTATGGGGATAGAGAGGGAGTGGGAGTATGGCGTTGAGATAGAGGCCATGATCAGGGATCAGCCATGATCATATTGAATGGGGAGCAGGATCAAAGGGCCGAATGACCTCCGCCTGCTCCTATTTTCTATGTTTCAATGCAAGCAGGCATGGAAATTGGCAGGTCCACCCAGCATTTTGAAATCACTAACTAACAGGCAGCTTGTTGACAACCCAATCTTCTTCAATTTTCCGTTGCCCGCTGCATTTTTCAGGTGTTGGACTTGAGAAAGTTTGGGAGTGTTTTACGGCAGCTATGCTGAGGCAGTACACATGTGGAAGGAAAGGCCTGACATGGGACCATGGTTGAACGTTACCAGCAGAATCTGCTGGGGAAGGTGGCAGTGTCTGTGTGTTTTGTTTTTAAATAGTTTTTCTACCTTTTTTGAGCCATCAATAAAACATGTTTTTATTTATTCATTCACGGGATGTGGGTGTCGCTGGCTGGGTCAGCATTTATTGCCCATCCCTAGTTGCCCTTGAGAAGATGGTGGTGAGCTGCCTTCTTGAACCGCTGCAGCCCATATGGTGTAGGTACACCCACAGTGCTGTTAGGAAGGGAGTTCCAGGATTTTGACCCAGCGACAGTGAAGGAACGGTGATATATTTCCAAGTCAGGATGGTGAGTGGCTTGGAGGGGAACTTCCAGGTGGTGGTGTTCCCATCTATCTGCTGCCCTTGTCCTTCTAGATGGTAGTGGTCATGGGTATAAAAATAGGGATGATTCTGAGGCAGGGGGCCTTTACAATTCAAGCCATGACAGGCTTCCTGATCGTGGCTTTATTCCTCTGCCACATGGTGTCCTGACCTACATGCCAATTAGGTGCAAAACCCACCCTTTACTTGCCTAATTGGCCCCCTTCCCACTGGATGGTCACTAATTTGCCATCCGACACTTGATGGAATGAGCTGAGATGGCGGGGGCAGGATTGAGTGGACCATTCAGTTTCCATTTCACCTCCTTCACCTCGCCGAGAAACTTAAAATCTAGCCCTTTACTTCCTCCATGACCATTTTTTTTGGTCTGTATTAAATCTAGTAAGTTTCTCCCCTGATCTATTTTCATTTTTTCTGGTATCTCTTGCCTCCACTTGAAGATGGTTATAATCATTTAGCAAGTATACCATTTCCTTATTTTCAATTACAATATCAGGATACAAAGGAGACATTAGGGCAGGTACCTGGTCAAGATGGCAGGTTTTAAGGAGTGTCTTAAAGGAGGATCGAACGCTGGAGAGTTTTAGGGAGGAAATTCCAGAGCTTAGAGGCTAGACATCTTAGCTGCCAATGATGGAGCAGTTAAGATCGTGAGAGTATTTGAACGGAGGGAGATTGCAGAATGCTGTGGTACAGTGGAATCTGGATGTCTTCATACATGAAACACAAAAAGTTATCATGCTGGTACAGCAAGGACTTAGGAAGGTAAATGGAATGTTTGCCTTTATTGTATGGGGGATGGAGTATAAGAGAAAGTCTTTTTACAGTGGGCATTGATGAGACCACACCTGGAGTACTGTGTGCAGTTTTGGTCTCCTTATTTAATGAGGGGTATACTGGCACTGGTAGCAGTTCAGAGGTTAACTAGGCTGATTCCTAGAATGAAGGGGATGTCTTTTGAGAAAAAAATTGAGCAGGTTGGGTCTATATTCATTGAAGTTTAGAAGCATGAGAGGTGATTTATTGAAACAGATTAAGATTCCGATGGAGATGCTGAGAGGGCGTTTCCCATCATGGGGGAATCTGGAACTAGGGGTCACGGTTTCTAAGTAAAGGGTCTCCCACTGAAGATGGAGATCAGGAGGAATTTCTTCTCTCAGAGTGTCATTAACCGTTGGAATTCACTATCCCGGAGAGCACTGGAGGCTGGGTCACTGAATATATTTAAGGCTGTATTAGTCAGATTTTTTATTTTCAAGGGAGTGAAGGGTGATGGAGGGCAGGCAGGAAAAGTGGAGTTTAGGCCACAATCAGATCATCCATGATCTTGTCAAATAGTGAATCAGGTTCAGGGGGCCAAATATTCTACTTCTGCTCCTAGTTCTAATGTTCTTAATAGAGGCCAGAATTAGAGGGACACCAACATCTCCTGAAGGTTTTAGGGCTGGAGGAGGTTACAGGGATAGGATAGGCCGGGGCGCTGGAGGAATTTTAACACAAGGATGAGGATTTTAAATTTGAGGCTTTGCTAGACTGGGAGCCAATGAAAATCAGCAAGCACAGGGACGAAGGATGAACAGGAGTTGGTGCGAGTTAGGACACAGGCAGCACAGATTTGGATGCGCTGATGTTGATTTGGGGGGGGGGGGGGGGGGGTGCGGGTGTGGTGGGGGGGGTAGTTGCAGGGAGGTAGAGAAAGGTGCGGATGAGAGTTTCACACAAAATGGGCGGAGGCAGGAGGGGAGACCGGCAATGGAAGTAGATGGAGGTGGACGTTGGGATGGAGAGGATGTGGGGTCGGTGAGTGTGTTAGTGGGATAAGGAACTATAAGTAGCAGCACAGACACCAGGAGCTGGCTGGACTGAAATGACTGGAATTGGAATTACGGCAATGGCAGTGCAAATGCTGCTTTGAGTCAGCATCTGTGCAGCGTGTTGCACAGAGACTGTGGGTCTGGGCAACTTCTGTTCACACAGGTACACAGGGGACAGGCGCAATTCAAATTGGACAAGTAGTTATCCTCTGGAACTCATCCTAAGGAGTAACTGCACTTACCCAGGCTGCTCCTTTGTGAATTTATTAGAGCTCTCAAATACTTCAATTATGTGGAAGTGTTTTTTAATTAATTAAAATTTAATAAAAGTCATGTCTGCTTCCATAGTTGCTCCCACAGTGCAGTGCAGCAGTTTAATTTGGATAATTGAAGTGAATGCTGTAAGAACGTTGTGCGCATATTACATTTTTCCCTCTCTTTTAGTAACTGGACTCATGTTTTGCCTTTAAATCTGTGAGCTTCAGAGAACGACAATGGAAAAATGTTCTTCAGACACTGGCCCAGCTGCGATACCCTGATGACGCCTTAGTGGCTCTAAGCTGTGGCTTGACTTTGCAACAGAAGTTGCTGATGGATAGCAGAAATACAAAGCCCTAAAGCAGTGGATTTGACTCTCCAACCACAACCTCTCCCCCGCCCAACACACATGCACACACAACCCACTTCCCTTTCTCTTTGGCTTGATGTCCAGTGAAAGAGAAGGTTGGCCATGGGCTGGAGCAACCTGATGGTTATTGTGCTTTGAGGCATCAGTTACCACCCTTTGCAGTTGAGAGGCTGCCATACTGCTTGGAATGAACTCTCTAACACTCCAGAACTCATCAAATGTCTCATGGTGTCAGGTCGAATATGGATAAGGAATCCTCCAGCTGATTATCATCTACTGCTTGCTTCCAGTTGATGTATCAGTGCTCCTCCATGTTGAACACCGCTTGGAAGAAATAATGAGGGTAATAAGTAGACAGAATGTAGACTTCAACGCCCATCTTCAAGAGTGACTTGGTAGTACCTCTGCTGACTAAGCTGGCTCAATCCTGAAGGATATATCTGCCAGACTGGATCTGTGGCTGGCATTGAGAGACCTGGATAACATTCAGGCTTTAGTTGACAAGTGACAAGTACCATATGTGCCAGAGAATGACCACCTCCAACAAGAAAGAGCCTAACTATCTCCCCTTGATGTTCAACGGCATTACCATCAACAGTACCTTCCAAACTCACGACTTCTACCACCTAGAAGAAGGGCAGCAGATGCAAGGGATCACTACCTTCTGCAAGTTCCTGTCTAAGTTACATAACTTAGGTCAAAATCCTGGAACTCCCTTCCTACCAGCACTGTGGGTGTACCCAAACCACGAGGACTGCAGCGGCTCAAGAAGGTGGCTCAACACCACCTTCTCAAGGGCAGTTAGGAATGGGCAATAAATGCTGGCCCAGCCAGCAATGCCCACATCCCATGAATGAATAAATAATTTTAAAAAAGAATGCTCAAATCTATTACTAAGGAGATTATAGCAGGGCACTTAGATATATTTAATATGATCAGGCAGAATCAACATGGCTTTTTGAGAGGGAAATTGTTTTTCACTGATTTATTAGAGTTCTTTGAGAAAGTAACAAACAACATGGATAAAGGGGAACCTGTAGATGTGGTACACTTGGATTCCCTTAAGTTATTTGATAAGGTGCCACATCAAAGATTACTACACAAAGTAAGGGTTCATAGTGTAGGGGGGTAACATATTAGCATGGAGAGAGGATTGGGTAGCTAACAGGAAGCAGAGAGTAGGGATAAATGAGTCATTTTCAGGTTAGCAAGCTGTAACTAGTGGAGTGCCACAGTGATCAGTGCTGGGGCCTCAACTATTTGCAATCTACATCAATGAATTGGATGAAGGGACAGACATTTGCTGATGACACAAAGATGGTAAGAGTAAGTTGTGAATGAGGCATAAGGAGTCTGCAAAGGGATAGAGATGGGTTAAGTGAGTGGTCAAAATTTTGGCAGATGGAGTATACTGTAGGAAAATGTGAACTTGTCCACTTTGGCAGGAAGAATGGAAAAGTAGTACATTATTTAACTGAGAGTGCTTACAGGGCTCTGAGGTATAGAGGGATCTGGGTGTCCTGGTACATGAATCACAAAAAGTTAATATGCAGATACAGCAAGTAATTAGGAAGACAAATGAAATGTTGTCATTTATTGTGAGGGGGATGGAATATAAAAGTAGGCAAGTTATGCTACAGTTGTACAGAATTTTGGTGAGACCGCATCTGGAGTACTGTGTACAGTTTTGTTCTTCTACCTAAGAAAGAATATAATTGCATTGGAAGCAGTTTGACAGATCCCTGGGATGAAGGGGTTAGCTTACGAGGAAAGGTTGGACAGGCTGGGCCTGTATCCATTGGCGTTTAGAAGAATGAGAGGTGATCTTATTGAAACATAAGATCCTGAGGGGAATTGACGGGGTGGATACTGAAAGGATGTTTCCCCTTATGAGCGAGACTAGAACTAGGGGACACAGTTTAAAAGTAAGGGGTCTCCCATTTAAAACTGAGATGAGGAGAATTTTTTTTCTCTGGGGTCTTAAGTCTGTGGGATTCTCTTCCCCAGAGATCAGTGGAGGCAGGGTCATTGAATATTTTAAGGCTGAGTTGGATAGATTCTTGATTGACAAGGGAGTCAAAGGTTATAGGGAGTAGACAGGAAAGTAGAGTTGAGGCCACAATCAGATTAGACATGATCTTATCAAATGGTGGAGCAGGTTCGAGGGCTGAATGGTCTACTCTTGTTCCTACTTCGCATGTTCAAGTATTCAAATCAGATGCAACTATATATATTCAAAAGAACAATTTTATTTTTATTTATGACAGACTTCAAGTGTATCAATAAAGCCTTCTTGGGGGGAATTTGGGATGGGCAATAAATGCGGGCCTTGCCAGCAATGCCCACATCTCAAAGAAAAAGACGCAATACTGTGACTATCGGAGTCATGCAACATGACTGCTGTGGGGCAGCCTTACCAACAGGAGTCAGTCATTATCTTTTTTCTGGGAACTGCACCAAGAAATATTTGTGCTCCTGTGGAGAATTGACTGTAGCTCCCTGTCTGGGTGTATCCTGTCCCATTGTACCTTTGCTTATCACTGTTAGGTGAGAAATCTGCTGCAATTCCTTTCTATTTCCTAACCTTCACATGGACTTCATTATATTTATCTGACACTATTGATGAGTTAGTACTCTGGTGTCTCTGCAATCAGTACCCAGTAAATATCAAGCACATTTCCCCCCAGCATATTCTCTGCCTTTCTGATAATGATTGTACTTTGTGAATTTGTCAATTTACAGGTTTACAGTCGCAGTTCACCACAAGGCAATTTTCAAGCCGCCCTCTATTTGATTTGTTCTTTATTCCGACACAGCACCGACTTGCCCGAAAGCCCTAGATGTGGCTTTGAACCAGCTAATCAATGGTTTAAAATATGCAAGTGTTCTATAAATGAAAAGTTAAAATTTCGCACCGTTGCAATAATTTAAAGAGAATAACATTAGTGTTGTGAAGCAAACAAACTCATCAGATTCTGCTGTGACCCTGCTAATTCTGGAGCTGCAGCTCAAAGGGTGTTGGAACTAACCAGTGTGATTGGCACTGAAAGCGGGATGGGAATGAGGGCATGGTGGTGAAAGGCCTTTCCGTGGTTACACCGTCTCACTTGCAGCCTCAGACTGTCAAACCTTGCTGTAGATGCAATCATGGTGAAACGCTCTTGGCATTGTGAGGTCAAACCATTCGATTTAACTGCAGAAATCAGCTGAGGCTGCAAGGTTATTTAGTATTTTACCGATTAAATTAACATTTCAACAGCATGGCAGAGGGCAAGAGGGAGGAAACCAATTCACTTCTGTTTGCTTGCTGGGCTGAAATATCAGCACTCCGAGGCTCAAAGTCTGATCGTCTGAGTCACAGAGGCAGGAACAGAAGAAAGAGTGGAAAACTAAACCTGGGCCATTTTTCAAAATGTCCTTCTTCCTGTCATTAAACTAAAGTCGTTTACAAACAATCAATATTTTAAAACACAATCAACATGCATCAATTAATGTTAAAGCAGTTTTACCCAGCTCGTCGAGCTGAAGACATTTCCACCTATGTACATGTGGCACGACAAAACCCATGGGCTGCACCATTCAACGTGAAAGAGGCTGGAGTGAATCGATTGCAGGAACCACAGAACTATAATGGGGGCTCGTCTGTTTGAATAAGGGCTGAATGATTTGACTCATGAACGATTCCACATTCCAGCAACAGTGTTGTGCTGTTTCTTTTAATACCGTTCTTCAAAAGGAATTGTTGTGTGACCCTAAATAACAACAATGAGTTAGGGTGTTTGCTCAATCCCCTTAAGAAAGGCGGGGGGACAAATGCAGATTTGTTTTATTCACTGTCTCTTCACAGTAAGATTCATCTGTGAACACATTGAGTCAACCATCCTGCTCTTACTTGGTTTTGCCGGTGTTGTTTATTGCAGGGAATATTCCCTTGGGGTCCTGGAGAGTTTATGTTGCAATAGGTTGACTTCAAACTATCGTATAGTCAGGTCATGTCAATTCTGAGTCTTCAACTTGTAGTCTCCCAGTGTCAGGCAATTTGGGGGGAGCAGGATCTTTCCTTCCCCTTGTGCTCAGTGTCGTGATGCAGCATCAGAACACTCGTGCCTGTAGAGTTTTGAGGAGCAGCAAGATTTCTAAATGCTTTGTGACCACGGCTGGAATGGTCCCAGATTTGCACTAAGTGTGGTAGCAGACGGAAGAAAGGATGTTTTACCCACCGGCCGCATTGGCGGCTTTTCACGCAGTATTGTCCCAATCCCGCCTCATCAATAATGCATAACACACTGAAGTAAACACTGATAGGATGGCGGCCGCCATGGAGACCTTGGTCCAGGATGTCGCTCCTGCACTGCGGCATGGGCTGAACCCCATTGCCGATGCCATAGTCGGCCTCCAACAGTGTGTATGCGAGAGGGGCGTGGGGCAGCTCGATCTCACTCCAGCTACCCCTTCTCCTCAAGGAGTCAGCCAGGGGCCCTGGGGCACCATTAGAGAGGAGGATCAGCAGGGGCACACTCCAGGGCCACCCACCCAGGTGGCTCCAGGAGTGTCCAGCCCATCCAAATCCCCTCTTCCTGTGGCACCAGCAGCTCCAGCTCCACAGGCCAAGGAGGGGGCCATTGCCACACAGCAGGACCCCAAAAGCAGGCCGGGGCTCTACAGGCCTTGGCACCCCAGAGGACACCCATCAAGGTCATCACAGACAGGGATTTGCAGTCAGCAGGCTGCCTCCACCTCCACTCTGGATGTCCAGGGAGCACCAAGACGTAGCGGCAGGGTTATGAAGGTTAAGAAGATGTAACTCTTTCGAGTTATCAACAGATCACATGTAACTCTTTCGAGTACATTCACAGTTCTTGGTTTCCGGGAGTGGGACATGAACCCATAACCGTCTGATTCAAAGGCGAGGGTGCTATGAACTGAACCACAGCTGACACCTCGTTAAGAAGATGTAACTCTTTCGAGTTATCAACAGTCACAGATTGTAACTCTTTCGAGTACAATCACAGTTCTTGGTTTCCAGGAGTGGGACATGAACCCACAACCTTCTAATTCAAAGGCGAGGGTGCTATGAACTGAGCCACAGCTGACACCTCAATTTTTAAGATGTAACTCTTTCGAGTACATTCACAGTTCTTGACTTTTTTTTTCCGGGAGTGGGACATGAACCCACAACCTTCTGACTCAAAGGCGAGGGTGCTATGAACTGAGCCACAGCTGACACAGCCTGGGTACGGGTGTTAATCACTTGTACATAATGTTCACTATTGTCAATAAACTCCCAAGAATGTCTCCCTTTGCCTATGGCTCCTTGTTCTGATGAGCAGTGTTCATGTCACTCAGATGTGAAACCTTTCTGCACAAGATAAAGGCAGGAGTCTCAGTCCACGGTCTCTTCCCTGTGTCTGTGTAGCCTTCAGACCAAAGTGATGGTCCAGCCTCTCACTCACTGGACACATTACTGATGCCTGCACCTCAATGGTGCTGGTCATTGCTGCCAGAATGTAGTGGGCAGGTGGCACAGAATTCCATCATTCTCTCTGTGTGCTCTCAGCACCTCTTAAGGTGGGGCTGGCCCCCTCCCTTCAGTATCTCTGACCAGTGACACTGTGCTCCTGAAGGGGACAGGTGCTGAAGGCTGACAGAGGATCAGGTGCTTTTAAAGGTTCATGGCTGTGTCTCTATGATATGACCCTGATCACAGAGCACAAGCGGGCTGCCCTCGGCCAGACAGGAGTCAGACATTCTCAGAGGCTATGTGAAGATCTATGGAGTGTCCTCACTGCATGTTGTCATTATCCTCCTGCAATGAAGTGAC
Organism: Cetorhinus maximus; assembly: GCF_964194155.1. Taxonomy (NCBI): domain Eukaryota; kingdom Metazoa; phylum Chordata; class Chondrichthyes; order Lamniformes; family Cetorhinidae; genus Cetorhinus; species Cetorhinus maximus. The sequence continues at coordinate 22,892,233 of NC_135905.1, read as the reverse complement.
AATTAGGGCCTCCACTGTGTCTCCATGACAGGAGCATTCTCACAGAGGGTATGTGGGCTGCCATAAGCCAGACTGGAGTCACACGTTCACAGATGTAATGTGAGGATCTATGGTGTCTCCTCACTGCATGTCGTCATCATCCTCCACAAATCTAACAGCTATGAGGGCTTCCCAAGCACTTGCCCGGCCTGGCCAGTGCAATGGCCTCATTGCCGTCTTTGCAAACCTCCTCACCCTTATCCCCGTCGACAATGTCCTCATCGGAGGAGACATCAAGCTGCTACATCTCCTCCTCAGCCAGCTCCTCTCCCCGTTGCAGTGCCAGGTTGTAAAGGGTGCAGCAGGTGATGACGATGTGTGACACCCTCTGTGGACTGTATTGCAGGTTCCACCAGACCGATCCGGGCACTGGAACCTCATTCTCAGCATCCCGATGGTCTGCTTCACCAAGTTGCGAGTTGCAGCATGAGCCTCATTATAGCGTCGCTCTGCTGCAGTCTGAGGCTGCCACACGGGTGTCATCAGCCACGCCCTCTGTGGGTAGCCCTTGTCCCCGAGGAGCCAACCCTGCAGCTTCGAAGGACCCTGGAAGATGTCAGGGATCTGAGACTGGCTGAGAATGTAGGAGTCATGTACACTCCCTGGAATCCGTGTGCAGACCTGCAGGATGCGTTTGTGGTGGTCACACATCAGCTGCACATTCAATGAATGGAAGCCCTTGTGGTTGATGTAGTTGACCGTGTGTAGCGATGGAGATCTGAGCGCCAAGTGAGTGCAGTCGATTGCACCCTGCACCTGTGGGAAACCCGAGATCTGGACAAATCCGATTGATCTTGCATCCTGGCTGTCCTGGTCCCGGGTGAAATGCACAAAGTTGTGTGTCCTCGTGAAGATGGCATCCGTGACCTCATGGATGCATTTGTGGGTGGAGGTTTGTGATATCCCACAGAGGAGCCCTGAAAGGAGCCACTGGCGTAGAAATTGAACGCTGCGGTCAGTTTCAAGGCCACTGGCAGTGGATGCCCTCCATGTCCCCTTGGCACCAAATCCTGTAGTTGCTGGAAGATGTCACCAACCAGTTCCCTGGATATGTGCAATCTTCGGCAATACTGGTTCTTGGTCATCTGCAGGGATGAAAAGCGGTGTCTATAGACCCTGGCTGTAGCTGCGTGCCAACCGGCGACTGCTCTGTGGCTCTTCAGGGGCATGTGTGGGAGCTCCAGCTGCCCCTTATTCCTGTGCCCAGTCATCCAACTGTTCTGCAGTCCACTTAAACGTTCATTAGTTTGCAGTCTGTATCCGAGGGGTGAAAAGCTCTGGAGCACTTGGTGGCACTTTAATGCCTCTGCGTTGCTTGAGTGGGCAGATAAGCTAGAGGCCCGACCCCAAGCCTGTCAATGTGGCTGCATCTGAATTGTCTCAGCTGCAGAGGAACGGTCATTTTATACAGGGTACCCTAAAGTGTGGCCGCTTCCCTCCCCCCAACCCCGCACGTGTTTGTGCATCACCATCAACCACAGGGCAGCCCTTGCCCCCTCCCCTGCAATGCGCCTCAACCTTGAAGTGCAACAGGCGACCCTCGTGCGCAACATTACTGTGCACTCACCTCCGAGTTCCCCTGGAAGTGCAGCCCGCCAAGTGCAGGTCTCATTTGTGGAGTTGTGAAACACAACACACCGGTGTGCTCGGATGATCCAGGGGATGATTCCGGCCGGCTGGGCTTATGTAGATGTATTACAAAGAGGTTCCCAATGTCCGACAACAGGAAACGCGGCCCGCCATTGACGGGCAGAGTGGATGATTACAAACTGGTTTCATGACGTTGCGAAACCGATTTTTGGCCTTCTCACCATATCGTCCACTCACCGCCGCTGAACACGCCCGACACCGACGGGCACGGAAAATTCCTCCCTGTGTTAGGTCAGTCAGCACCCGTTTCGGGGGTTGTGGGAACTGGTTACATGGACAAAGCTCTTAACCTTGGTCCCAGTAACAGTCTTTTACAGGACATGGTGTAGAATTTAATCAGATATGAACGGGGCCTGCAGTGTAGAAAATGATCTGACAATTTACAGGGAGCAAAATAAAATTCATCATATTTTGACAGTAAATGCAGAGATAACATAGGACTAATTCTCAAACAATGAGAGTATAATTGTCAGTTGATGAGGCGGTGAGATATACTGAGTTCATAACCTTGGACTTTGATAATTCAGCCAATGTTCAGCTCCAGCAACCACTTTTACAAATAAAATAATTGCTGCCTGACTATTGAATTTTAATGCCATAAGATATAATATCAAGCTTGTGTGATTGATCTCTTCCCTTTTGGTCTCTCCAACTGCATCTGTTTAATTCAGGTTAAATGAAGCCTGAAGGAGGAACTTGACAGTCGTACCTATAGGGATCATGGTGACCAGGTTTTTCCATACTCCCTGAAGCTGAAGGAGTAGTTGCCAGTTTGTATCACCCCCCACAGGCGCTTGTGCACTGGTGATTCACAAAAGACTGGCACCAGAGCACTGGGGCATCGAGGCTGAAAAGCACAAAATGTTGCAGCTGCTGAGCAACAGAGACAAAAAACAGAAAATGCTGGAAGTGCTCAGCAGGTTAGGAAACAGCACAGGATAGACCTTTCAGTCACAAACCCTTCCCTCGATCTGTAGGATACTGGAAAAGAGCAGCGTTTTAAAAGGAACAGAACAGAGGGAATGGGGAAACAAGATGGAATGACCTATAAAGCGCTCAAATGGAGAACATTTAAATGACATTAGCTGGAAGCTAAATCAAAGAAATAAAAGACAGGCAGACACAGATTGTGTGGCTCACAAAAGCACAGGGGGTTGGACAGATAGAAATAAGGAAGCATGGAGACAAGCCTAGGAGATGGGAATCATGTTCCAATGAGGAGAGAGTCCCCATTCCAAGTATAAGCCAGTACTGAACATAGCCTCTTGTGCTAGATTACTGCCAGAAGGTTTCAACTGTTGGATTTTGGCTTGCTGCAAGAGGATAGCTCAATTTTGACAGAGCCAAGGAGCCATTATAACCCAAATACCATAATCTGGAAGTTCAGTGAACTAACTGTAAACAATAGCCTGAATGAAACAATTGCTGCTTTTGATATTTTTGAATTCCATATAATGTAACATTGCCTTGGTAAGCAGACTCTTGTCTATGTAATTACAGTTTCAGTTCTTTTGTCTGTGTTGTGCAGGAATTGTGGATCCAGTAATATTTTCTGTCAGTGCCATTATATTAGCTGTGGTGTTCACTATGGTTACCTTTCTTTTTATGATCTAGATATACAGTCTGGCTTGTTTGCTTTTCCTTTAGTTATTATTTAGCCTCCAGCTATAGACATACCTGCCTCATGTATTTTGTCACACTAGCTATTGAATCCCCCATGGTTCATGAAAACTGAAAATGCTGGAAAAAAAACTGTCAAAAGGTCAAAGATCTGAAAGATCAACTTTTTTTTCTCTCTCTATTGAAGCTGCTAGACCTGCTGAGTATTTGCTAGGGGGTAGATATTGACTTTGTGCGAGAGTGTAGAGTGGGCTTGTGTGTCTGCTGTCTGGTTTACAACTGGCCTGCTTTTTATTTCTGAAATAGCGACCAAATCACTTTCATCCATTTTATACTACAAGTTCAAATCTACCCCATGCTATTTGATAAAGGCAATGGTTACACTGTGCAATATACAACGTATTATTCTGCTGCTAACATGGAGTTTGAAGGACCCTACCCCCTGCACATACGGAGTCTCACGAAAGAGTTTGCTGTTAGCAATTTGGTAAATCCACAGGTGCTTGTAATTTCCTGAGACCAGGCCAAACAAAAGCATGAAATGATTGCTTTACTTTCTCTTTTTAACCTTTGTAACCTTTTAAGGTGTGATGACTATGTACTGGATGTGGATCTTTATTGTTCTGTTATAAATATACATTCGATATTTTTCCCAAAGACTTCACATTGGCTGGTTCCTTCATAATTGTCCTTGCTTTATCTGACTCAAATTCCTTATTTTAGGTCCACTTTTAGCCTTGGCTTTGCTTCTTTAGCTATAGGCCCATTACTTCTACTTCTTTGAATTTACACAGATTTTGATGGCTCAGTTTGTCCTACATACATACATACGAACATACAAACTAAGAGCAGGAGTAGGTCAGCCAGCCCCTTGAGCCTGCTCCGCCATTCAATAAGATCATGGCTTATCTGGTTGTAACCTCAAACCCATATTCCTGCCTACCCCTGATAACCTTTCACCCCCTTATTAATCAAGAATCTATCTAGATCTACCTCAAAAATATCCAAAGACTCTGCTTCCACTGACTTTCGAAGAGAGTTCCAAAGGCTCACTATCCTCTGAGACTAATAAAATCTCCTCATCTTGGTCTTAAATGAGCGACCCCTTCTTTTTCAACAGTGACCCCTAGTTCTAGATTGTCCCACAAGAGGAAACATCCTCTCCACATCCACCCTGTCAAAACCCCTCAGGATCTTAAATGTTTCAATCAAGTCGCCTCTTACTCTTCTAAACTCGAGTGGATACAAGCCTAACCTGTCCAACCTTTCCTCATAAGACGACCCATCCATTCCTGGTATTAGTCTAGTAAACCTTCCCTGAACTGCTTCCAATGCATTTACATCTTTCCTTAAATAAGGAGACCAATACTGTACACAGTACTCCATATGTGGTCTCACCAGTGCCCTGTACAACTGAAGCATAACCTCCCTACTTGTGTAATCAATTCGCCTCACAAAAATGATAACATTCTACGAGCTTTCCTAATTACTTGTTGTACCTGCATACTGACCTTTTGTGATTCATGACTAGGACCCCCAGATCCCTCTGAATCTCAGAACTCTGCAATTTCTCGCCATTTAGATAATATGTTTCTTTTTTACCCTTCCTGCCAAAATGGTCAATTGCACATTTGCCCACATTACACTCCATTTGCCAGATTTTTTCCCACTCACTTAATCTATCTATGTCCTTTTATAGCCTTCTTACGTCCTCTTCATAATTCACTTTCCTACCTATCTTTGTGTTGTCAGAAAACTTAGCAACCATTCCTTTGGTCCCTTCACCCAAGTCATTTATATAAATTCTAAAAAGTTGAGGCCCCAGCACTGATCCCTGTGGCACACCACTTGTCACATCCTGCCAACCAGAAAAAGACCCATTTATGCCTAATCTCTGTTTTCTGCCAGCCAGCCAATCTTCTATCCATGCCAGTATATTACCCCCCTACACCATGAGCATTTATTTTCTGCAGCAACCTTTGATGGGCACCTTATCAAACGCCTTCTGGAAATCTAAGTACTGTACATCCACCAGTTCCCCTTTATTCACAGCATGTTACTCCTTCAAGGAACTCCAATAAATTGGTTAAACATGATTTTCCCTTCACAAAACCGTGTTGACTCTGCCTTGAATTTTTATAAGTGCCCTGCTATAACATCTTTAACAATAGCTTCTAGCATTTTCCCTATGACAGACGTTAGGCCTGTAGTTTCCTGCTTTCTGTCTCCCTCCCTTTTTGAATAAAGGAGTTACATTTGTCATTTTCCAATCTAATGGAACCTTCCCCGAATCTAGGGAATTTTGGAAAATTAAAACAAATGTATCAACTATCTCACTGGCCACTTCTTTCAAGACCTTAGGTTGAAGTCCATCCAGATCTGGGGATTTGTCAGCCACACAATTTGTTTAATACCACTTCCCTGGTGATTGTAATTTTTCCGGGTTGCTCCCTCCCTTTCATTTCCTGATTTGCAGCTATTTCTGGGATGTTACTTGTATCCTTTATCCTTTACCGAAGCAAAACACCTGTTTAATTCACCTGCCATCTCCCTGCTGTCCATCATCTATTCCCCAGGCGCACTTTCTTTCAGGCAACGCTCACTTTGTTAACTCTTTTATTTAAACATATATAGAAACTCTTACTATCTGTCTTTATATTACTAGCTAGCTTTCTCGCATACTCTAATGTTTCCCTCCTTATTAATCTTTTTGCCATTCTTTGCTGTTCTTTATTTTCTTTCCAATCTCCGGATCTGCTATCTTTGTGTAATTATATGCTTTTTCTTTAAATTTGATACTGTCTTTAACCTTTTTAGTTAATCATGGAAGGCGGGCCCACTACTTGGAATCTTTCTTTCTCATTGGAATGTATATATTCTGTCTATTCTGAAATATCCCTTTAAATGTCTGCCACTGAACCTCTATTGACCTATCCCTTAACCTCATTTGCCGGATCACTTTAGGGTAGCTCTGCCCTCATAATTGCCCTTGTTTAAGTTTAAAATACTAATCTTGGATGCACTCATTTCTCCCTCAAAATGAATGTACAATTCAATCCTATTATGATTGCTGCTACCTAGGGAGCCTTCACTATGAGATTATCAATTAATCCTGTTTTATCACTCAACACCAGCTCTAGTATAGCTTGCTCTCTGGTTGGCTCCAGAACATGCTGTTCTAAGAAACTATCCCAAAAACATTCTATGAACTCCTCATCTACGCTACCTTTGCCCAGCTGATTTTTCCAGTCTATATGTAGATTAAAATTCCCCTTGGTTATTGCTGTACCTTTCTGACAAGCTCCCATTATCTCTTCTTTTACACTCTGTCCTACTGTGTAGTTACAATTACAGGGCCTCTACATCACTGCCACAAGTGGCTTCTTGCCTTTATCATTCCTCATCTCAACCCAAACTGCTTCAACATCCTGCTTTCCTGAACTTAGGTCATCCCTCTCTAATGTGCTAAGACCATCATTAATTAGCTGATCCACCCCTCCACATTTTCCTGACCTCCTGTCCTTCCTAAATGTCGTGTACACTTCAATATTCAGCTCCCAATCTATGTCATCCTGCAGCCATGTCTCTGTAACGGTGATCAGATCATATTTATTTATTTCTATTTGTGCTATCAGCTCATCTGTTTTGTTTTGAATGCTATGTGCATTTAGATACAGAGCCTTTAGTTTTGCCCTTTTATTGTTTTTGTACTGGCAACAAAATTTACTCTTAGATTTGTTCTCTTTGTCCCTGCCTGTCATGGTCTGTTTATCATTTCCCATATTAATACCCGTCTCTCTTGCCTTGCCGCTACTCTTTGATTTATCACATCTTCCCAAATTTGATCCTTTGCCCCCACTATTCAGTTTAAAACCCTCTCTACTTCCCTAGTTATGTGGCTCGCGAGGACACCAGCCCCAGCACGGTTCAAGTGTAGAGCGTCCCAATGCTACAGGTCCCACTTTCCCCAATGCTGGTGCCAGTGCCCCAAGAACTGGAACCCACTTTTCTCACACCCTGTCTTTGAGCCACACGTTAATTTCACTAATCTTATTGGTCCTGTGCCAGTTTGCATGTGGCACAGGTAATAATCCAGAAATTGTTACCTTTAAGGTCCTGCTTCTTAATTTGGTGCCTAGCTCACCATACTGACAATGCAGAGTCTCCTTCCTCATCCTGCCTATGTCATTGGTACCTACATGGACCATGACCACTGGATCCTCCCCCTCTCACTGCAAGTTCCTCTCCAGCCCTGAGCAGATGTCCCGCACCCTGGCACCGGCCAGGCAACAAAACTGACTGGGCTCTTGCTCTTTGCTACAGAGAACAGTGTCGATCCACCTGACTATACCGTCTGTTACTATCACTACATTCCATTTTGTTCCCCCCACTTGGATGGCTCCCTGTGCCATGGTGCCATGGCCAGTCAGCTCATCCACCCTGCAGCCCCCACTCTCACCAAACAAGCTGGGAGAACCTCAGACCTGTTGGACAATTGCAGAGGCTCACACTCCTGCCCTCCTGCCCTCCTGGTCCCCTTACCTGCCTCACTCACAGTCACATTCTCCTGTCTCTGACCACTGACCAAATCATAAGGCCCTATCCTAAGTGGTGTGACTGCCTCCCGGTATAAAGCATCCAGGTAACTTTCCCCCTCCCTGATGTGTCACAGTGTCTGCAGCTCAGCCTCCAGCTCAATGACTCTGAGCCAAATTTGCTGATGGCACAAAACTTGGTGGGAATGTGAGTGGTGAGGAGGATGTTAAGAGGCTTCAGGCTGATTTAGACAAGTTGAATGAGTGGGTAAATACATGGCAGATGCGGTATAATATTGATAATTGTGAGGTTATTCACTTTGGCAGGGAAACCAGAATGGCAGATAAATGGTGCTAGACTGGGAAATGTTGATATACAAAGGGTCCTGGGTGTCCTTGTACGCCAGTCACTGAAAGCAAGCATGCAGGTGCAGCAAGCAGTTAAAAGGAAAATGGTATGTTGGCCCTCATTGCAAGAGGAATTAAATACAGGAGCAAAGATGTCTTACCGCAGCTGCACAGGACCTTGGTGGGACCACACCTGGAGTATTGAGTGCAGTTTTGACAGGGCTGGACAGACTGGATGCAGGGATGATGTTTCCTCTGGCTGGGGGGATCTAGAACAAGGGGTCACAATTCCAGGATAAGGGGTAGACCATTTAGGACTGAGATGAGGAGAAACCTTTTAGCTCAGAGGGTGGTGAACCTAGGGAATTCTCTACCACAGAAGGCTGTGGTGGTCAAGTCACTGAATATATTTGAGAAGGAAATAGATAGATTTCTGGACTCTAAAGATGTCGTGGAGGATGGGGAGAGAGTGGGAGTACGGCGTTGAGATAGAGAATCAGCCATGATCATAATGAATGGCGGGAGCAGGCTCGAAGGGTTGAATAACCTACTCCTGCTCCTATTTTCTATGTTTCAATGTTCCTGTGAGCGAAAGTTCCTCAATCTGCAAGCACTTATCACAGACGTGTTTGACCTGGATCACAATGTTAACCAGGAGGCCCCACATGCTGCAGCCTTGACACCTTACCTGTCCTGCTATCCTTAATGTGTTTTAAATAAGTACTTAATTATATTAATCACTTATTTATGTCACTTTCTTATATATTTTGTTGACTTTACCACCAATTTGAGTACTATTTTAAACCTTAGGGATAGAATACTCACCAAACAGCCTCTCCCTGTAGTAGAGCAAGAGCCAATTCCCATGGGGTGAGAACAATAGAACAAGGAACTATAAACCTCCTTCCTTCCCTCCCTCTCACCAAACTCCAGGGGCAGAACCTTCTGTTCAGCGTGTGGGGGCGGGGCCCACACACCGATGTGTAAAATGACACGTGGTGAAGTCGGGCGTGCGTCCGCCAAACTATCTCCAATCTTCAGCCTGGCGGGCGGGCACCGAGTCGGCTGTGTGCCCGCCGAACTGTCAAAGGCCTGTTAAGGCCATTGATGAACTAACTAAAGTGATTGTCAGGGCTGCCCATCCAACCTTAAGGTTGGCGGGGGGACAGGCGAAGAGCCCAGGCGGCCTTCACATTTTTCATGGAACCTCATCCACGGGCGGGATGAGGTTTCATGATGGGTTTATTAATGAAATCAAATTTTTATCAAAATTCATAAACATGTCCCGGCCCACGTGACACTGTCACATGAGGGGACACGCCTGAATAACTTTCTAAATTCTTATTTTCAAATTTTCACAATGAAATTAATCTCCCAGAGGCAGCTCCGTGCTGCACTCATGCGTGGGAAAGAGCGCAGGCCCCAACTCTCCCTCCTCCCCCCCACCGCCCACACACGTAGCGCTGAGCGCTTCCGGGTGTGCGTCAAGCTGGGTGGGCCTTAATTGGCCCGCCCACATAAAATGGCGGCGTGCAGCCGATTGCGGGCAGCGCCTGCTCCTGACTGGCCTGTCCGATGGGGAGAAAATTCTCCCCCAAGTCTTCACTCAGTCAGCTCAGCTCCACTCCATCTGCCTTGGCTGCACTAAAGAACCCTGAATATATAAGTAAACTGAACTGAGGCTACAGTACCAGATTCAACCAGCTAGTTGACCTAGTGTATGTTTAGGTCTATATTTGGTGTACATGTTGACCCCACATTTTTCAGCTAATAAATGCATGTTTAGGACTGTACTCGCACTAGGAGTCAGCCTCAATTTTTCAACTCCGAAATACATGTTTAGAGTTATACTTGCCTTATAAGTCAGCACATGGGATCAAGCAGTCAATACCATGTTGCAAAGAAGATGTGCGAGAGTTTAAGACACATCCACACAGAGCAGACCACGCATTGTGACCTACGAACAGAAAAAGAATGAAAAACGGAACTGCTTTCAAGCTAAGAATTGTAAGATTCGTTAACTTGTCAAATAATTGTGAGGCAGTGAGGCAAAGTGGTGTTAGTGAAAAACTGGTGTGAGAATGGAAGAAGAAGGAACTCGCCCTGAAGAAAGATGCTCAAGGCCAAATGCACCATGGGTACAGGGACCAACCGCTGGCCTAACCTTGAGAAGCTTGTATGGGAATGGGTCCTGGAAAATGGTCAGAATGGTTCCATCGTCACCGGAATTGCAATGTGTACACATGCTCTTGAGTGGGCCGACTCGAGCTCTGAATCTAGCAAAGGTGTCAGAGCAACAACTAGCTGGTGCAGCCGGTTTATGGAAAGAACAAATCTAATGTTGTGGCAGAAGAACCAAGATCGTTCAGAGACTACCAAAAGACCTTTATGCCAAAATGACCAGTTTCCATCGATTCGTCATCAGCCAGCATGAGTACCCATCGGCAACATGGAGGAAACATCCGTGAATTCCAATATACCTGGCAACCACATTGTGGAGTGGAAGTGTTTGAAAACAGTTCTCGTGAGAATGAAAGGGCCTGAGAGGACACAATTCCCAGTGGTACAAGCCTGCATGGCCGGCAGGACCAAATTAAAGCCTCTGGTCATTTCCAACTTTAAAATTGTGCTGAAAATCAAAGTTATTTCTTTGTGTACGTCATTGACAACAATTGGATGAATGAGGATGGGGTGAAATTGCGGATCATTAATGTGTGGAATAGGTGTTCCGGTAGCCTACACAAAGAGAGCAGCTTATCAGTGTGGTTCATGTTTAGATTCCATTTGTGAACATATGAATTAGGAGCAGGAGTAGACCATTCGGCCCTTCGAGCCTGCTCCGCCATTCAATAAGGTTAAGGCTGATATGATTGTTACCTCAACTCCATATTCCTCGTACCCCTGATATCCTTTGACTCCCTTGTCAGTCAAGAATCTATCTACCTCTGCCTTAAAAATATTCATTGACCCTGCTCTCTGGGGAAAAGAGGTCGAAAGATTCATGACCCCCTGAGCGAAAACATTTCTTGTCATCTCAGCCTGAAATGTGTGACCCCTTATTTTAATGCTATTTCCCTTAGTTCTAGTCTCTCCCACGAGGGGAAACATCCTTTCAGCATCCACCCTGTTAAGTCACCTCAGGATCTTATATGTGTCAATAAGATTATATGTGTCAATAAGATCTCAATCTTCTAAACTCCAGTGGATACAGGCCCAGCCTGCCCAACCTTTCCTCATAAGATAACCCCCCCATCATCATCCCAGGTGCCAGTTGAGTGAACCTTCTGTGAACTGTTTCTAATGCATTTACATCCTTCCTTAAATAGGGAGACCCAAACTGTAGACGGTATTCTAGATATGTTCTCACCAACACCCTATACAACTGTAGCAAAACATCCCTACTTTTATATTCCATTTCCCTTGCAATAAATGATAACATTCCATTTGCCTTCCTAATCACTTGCTGTACTGCATACTAACTTTTCCTGATTCATGTATCAGGACTCCCAGATTCCTTTGTACCTCAGAGTTCTGCAATCTCTCTCCATTTGAATAATATGCTACTTTTCTATTCTTCCTGCCAAAATGGACAAGTTCACATTTTCCCACATTATACTCCATTTGCCAAATTTTTGACCATTCAATTTATCTATCTATGTATAGCACATCCACAGGTTCCCCTTTATTCACATTGCTTGTTACTTCCACAAAGAACTTCAATAAATTTATCAAACATGATTTCCCCTTCACAAAACCACGTTGACTCTGTCTGATTGGTTTGCGGTTTTCTAAGTGCCCACTATAACCTCTTTAATTACAGATTCCAGCAATTTCCCTGAAACAAATGTTAAGATAACTGGCCCTGTAGTTTCTTGTTTTCTGTCTGCCCCTTTCTTGAATAGAGGAGTCGCATTTGCTATTTTCCAATTTGATGGGACCTTTCCAGAATCTAGGGAATTTTGGAAAATTAAAACCAATACATCAACTATCTCAGCAGCCACTTCTTTAAGACCCTAGAATGAAGTCCATTATGACCTGGGGACTTGTCAGCTTTTAGTTCTAATAATTTTCTCAGTACTATTTCCCTGATGTTGTAATTGTTTTAAGTTCCTCTCTCCCTTTCACCTCCGAATTTACCATTATTTCTGGGATGTTACTTCTATCCTCTACAGTGAAGACAGACAGAAAATATCTGTTCAATTCGTCCACCATTTCCTTACTTTCCATTATTAACACCCCAGACTCTCTCACTAGAGGACCAACACTTACTTCACTTACCCTTTTCCTTTTTAAATACCTGTAGAAACTCTTACTATTTGTTTTTATACTTCTAGCTAGCTTTATCCTGTACCCTAATGTCTCCCTCCTTATTAACGTTTTACTAATTTTTTTGCTGTTTTTTTTATATTTTGTCCAATCATCTGACCTGCCACTCATCTTTGCAGAATCATATGCCTTTTCTTTCAATTTGATATCATCTTTATCTTCATTAGTTAGCCATGGATGGTGTCTCCTTCCCTTAGAGTCTTTCTTTCTCACTGGAATGTATCTTTTCTGAATATTCTGAAATGTCTCCTTACAAGTCTGCTATTGCATCTCTACTGACCTATCCCTTAACCTAATTTCCAGGTTCACTTTAGCCAGCTCTGTCTTCATGCCCTCGTAACATAACCAATGAGATCAGAGTGGGATCCTTACAATGATGCTGTAGCCACAGTTAATTGGCACCCCACTCACCACCATCAACATTCACTCCCTCCACCACCGACGTACAGTAGCAGCAGTGTGTACCATCTACAAGATGCAGTGCAGGAACTCACCAAGGTTCCTTCGACAGCACCTTCCAAACCTACAACCTCGACCATCTAGAAGGACAAGGGCAGCAGATACTTGGGAAACCACCACTTGCAAGTTTCCCTCCAAGTTATTCACCATCCTGACTTGGAAATATATCGCCATTCCTTCACTGTCGCTGGATCAAATTCCTGGAACTCCCTCCCTGACAGCACTGTGGGCATACCTACACCACATGGACTGCAGCGGTTCAAGAAGGCAGCTCACCACCACCTTCTCAAGGGCAACTAGGGATGGGCAATAAATGCTGGCCTAACCAGTGATACCCATATCCTGTGAAAGAATGAAAAAATGTGACTCAGGATGAATTTGATGAACTCTTTGCATCGGATGTCAAAGATGATGAACTTGACAGTTTTTAAAACATTGTGATTGCGGTTCAAACTATCCTTGCAGAATGATTTCAGTAGCTAAAACATGATACATTGATTTAATTTGAATTACCGATGCTATTTTTTTCTCATTTCGAAATGGCAATTACCTGGACCAACACTGGTGGTAACACCAGTCATTCACTTTTTATACTCGGCATTTTTGGAAGGATGTTTCGAAGCTTCAAAGGTCAACTTATACTCCACAATCGATAGTAAATATAAAACAAATAAAGAACTTGCATTTATTATCACCTTTCATGACCTTTGGATGTCCCAAAGCACTTCACAGCCAATTAAGAACTTTTGAAGCATAGTCACTGTTTTAAAGTAATACAGCTGTCATTTTGTGTATAGCAATGCCTCAGAGAAAGGAATGAAGTAAAGGTGGGGTAACCAAGGTGTTGGTTGAGTGATTAACATTAGGGAAGAAAACAGTTAAAAAGTTCAATTGCTAATTATTAGGCTGTTTAACTAAACACCCATTTGGTTACATAAAAGGGAAAAACAGCTGCGCCTAGTGTGACCTGTGAAGAGTTTCATGACCAGCAATAAAACTTTATCTGAAGGAGTCTGTCTTGGTTTCGGTCTTCATTTCAAATCAGCTATTGGAATTTAACAATTACTGCCGGTTGAAGGATAGATTGTTGGCCAGCTAGGGCTTCAGGAGAATTTCTCTGCTCCTCTTTGAATAGTTTCTGGAACAGAAAAGAGCAGAGTAAAAGGCTGGTGGCCTGAAATAACAAAACAAGTAACAGAGCTGGAGACAAGTAACCTGAGAAGACAGAAGATCAAGAAAGCAAGAGCTGGAGAGAGAAGTGGAAATAAGTTAGCCTGGGGAAAGTGGAGATGGGAATTGGGGATCTTGAGCAAGCTTTCTAGTGAAGAGAAGAGTAGTAACTCAGGAAACTTGTATTGGGGTGGTCAGCCTGAGTTTCGGTATATATTTCTCAATCTCGGTATATATTTCTCAATCTCGGTATATATTTCTCGATCTCAGCTCAATTTAAAATCTAGCTTAAAAGGACTCGAAACGTCAACTGTACTCTTCTCTGCCGATGCTGCCAGACCTGCTGAGTTTTTCCAGGTATTTCTGTTTCTGTTTTTGTTTTAAAATCTATCTTATTTCAGTCATTCATTACTGATTTACTTGATTCTCTTTGAAGATGAGGAGAAATTCAGTTTGGATTTAGCTACTTATTGGGGTACTTACTCCTACAAATATTTCGTAGCTTTGTGAGCTTTTGTTTACGTTTTTTTCACAACAAAGTCCTTTGACTAGTATCCTAAACTGCAAAAAAACCTCTTCTTGGGAAAAGTGAATGAGGGGTTGCAAGGGAACCACTTTTCAGTACCTGCCCTCCCGCCATCGGAATGAATTTAATTACAGTTCAGACAAAACGCCTATTTCCCAGATGACTGAAGCAACAATTAAGGTTTGACATTGGACTGCCTATTAAGGAGATTTTAAATCAGAAAAAAAAACCAGAAACGTAATCAGGCTCAAAGATATAAGGCATTTTGACTACAGTTACACTGTTAAGTTTGCGTTGGTTTGAAGTTGCTTTGGGTCTACATCGATAGAAAAGTGCCAGGATAACAGCGGACTGCTGGGAATATTCTGTGATTCTATGTTTCTGATTCTGAATATGGAAGCTCAGAGCGTCTAGGAGACTATTCCACATGAGTTTGAGTTTGCACTGGGTGCAGTATAAATCCAGCCTTTGGATGTGTCCAAGAAAATAAATCTAACGTAACCAATTGCACAATTGGTATGAGTATTTTAATTTTAAACAGTGTCTGTTGATCCTTTTTCTGTAGGTTGGAGCCTGATTCAAAGGTCAGTAAATCCTGCAGGTTCAAAGGTCAGTAAATCCTGCAGGTTCAAAGGTCAGTAAATCCTGCAGGTTCAAAGGTTTTGCTGCTTCAGAAGTCGAGGTTACCTACTCGATGCATGGCATTAGGTAGAAGTGAGCAAATAATCCATTCTGCACAAAACAATATCTATCACAGAAGTTTGTGTCATCTCCTTAAAAAGTTTAGGATGAGAAGATTCTTTAAGTAAAAATAATGGCTTTTCTGGATATTGGAAATGATTCAAGACAGTCCATTGAGATCTCAAACTTGGTCCAGACATGTTCATTCAGATACAAATATACAGTGTTTTGGCAAGACTAACTTTTGGAAGTCCTTGCAGATTAATTAAATCAATTACATTTAATAATTGAGTTCTGGAGTTGATGACAAATTTGACATGGTGTTTATCTGAGTGGGAGCCCAGATGGTGCGCTTTGTTTGATTCCTGGCAGAGGTGGTGTGAAAGGCGATACAAAATTACTGGAAAGCAACAATACCTGAAGAGTCGATTTCTGAGGGTTGGGCAATGCCTCCTTACAAACAGTAGTGACAGAATGAACAGCCTTACACAAGGTGGGAAAAGTGATCTCAGCCAAATGACTTCAACAGTACTTCCTGCAAACTTGAAGCAAGTCAAATAAAGACAAAAATAAAGTGTATTTAAATTTCCGCATCAGGCAAGCTAACTAAATATTTAAAGCTCAGGGCCAGACATTATTATCAGAGGGAATTCCTGATCTCTGGAGTCAGAGTGCATGAAATGCCCATCATTTGCTGACTGCTCTGGAGTGCAAGTTACATCATAGCACATATACATCATTTATTGGAAGTTACAAAGAAATGAAACACAACAGAAGAGTATTTTTATATGCCATTACTCAGCAACTTCAACTAAGATCACTGTTCAGTGAGTTCAATGAAGAGTGCAGGAGGGCATGCCAAGAGCAGCTCCAGGCATACATTAAAAAAAGGAAGTGTCAACCTGGTGAAGCTACAATACAGGAATACTTGTATGCAAACAGTGAAAGCAGCAAGCGATAGGCAGCGCTAAGTGATCCCACAATCAACAGATCAGATCTAAGCTCTGCTGTCCTGCCACGTCTAGTCATGAATGGTGGTGGACAATTAAACAACTCACTGGAGGAGGAGGCTCCACAAATATCCCTATCCTCAATGATGGAGGAGCCCAGCACATCAGTGCAAAAGATAAGGCTGAAGCATTTGCTACAATCTTCAGCCAGAAGTGCCGAGTAGATGATCCATCTCAGCCTCCTCCGGAAGTCCCCAGCATCATAGATTCCAGTCTTCAGCCAATTCAATTCACTCCACATGACACCAAGAAACAGCTGAAGGCACTGGATACTGAAAAGGCTTTGGGCCCTGACAATATTCCAGCAATAGTACTGAAGATTTGTGCTCCAGAACTTTCTGTGCCCCTAGCCAAGCTGTTCCAGTACAGCTACAATACTGGCATCTATCTGGCTATGTGGAAAATTGCCCAGGTATGTCCTGTACACAAAAAGCAGGACAAATCCAACCTGGCCAACTACCGCCCCATCAGTCTACTCTCAATCATCAGTAAAGTGATGGAAGGGGTCATCAACAGTGCTATCAAGCGGCACTTAATCAGCAATAACCTGCTCACTGATGCCCAGTTTGGGTTCCGCCAGGGCCACTCAGCTCCTGACCTCATTACAGCCTTAGTCCAAGTATGGACAAAAGAGCTGAGTTCCCGAGGTGAGGTGAGAGTGACTGCCCTTGAGGTCAAGGCAGCATTTGACCGAGTGTGGCAAGAAGGAGCCTGAGCAAGACTGGAGTCAATGGGAATCAGGGGGAAAACTCTCCGCTGGTTGGAGTCGTACCTAGCACAAAGGAAGATGGTTGTGGTTGTGGGAGGTCAGTCATCTCAGCTCCAGGACATCACTGCAGGAGTTCCTCGGGGTAGTGTCCTCGGCCCAACCATCTTCAGCTGCTTCATCAATGACCTTCCTTCCATCATAAGGTCAGAATTTTAATAGAATTGCAGAATATCAAATAAATAGGGAGGAAAGAGTGGGTCCAGGACAATATTTTAAACATGATAAGGGCAATTATATGGGAATGAAAGCAGAACTAACTAAAGTGAACTGGGGAATAATGTTGAGAGATAGACCAATAGAGATGCAGTGGCAGACATTGAAAGGGATAGTTCGGAATACGCAGAATAGATACATTCCAATGAGAAGAAAAAATGCCAAGGGGAGGACCCACCATCCGTGTTTAACTAAAAAAATTACAGATAGCATCAAACTTAAAAAGAAAAAGCATATAAATGCACAAAGATTGGTGGCAGGTCAGAAGATTGGACAGAATATAAAAAACAGCAAAGAATGTCAAAAGGATTAATAAGGAGGGAAACATTAGAGTATGAGAGAAAACTATCTAGAAATATAAAGACCGGTAGTAAGAGTTTCTATGGATACCTAAATAAGAAATGAGGTAACAAAGTGAGCATTGGTCCTATAGAAAGTAAGTCCGGGGAATTAATAATGGAAAATAAGAATGTGGCAGGGAAATAAGAAGTAGGAGCAGGCTATTGAGTTGGGTGATCAGCCATGATCATAATGAATGGTGGAGCAGGCTTG
This sequence comes from Cetorhinus maximus, assembly GCF_964194155.1. Classification (NCBI taxonomy): domain Eukaryota; kingdom Metazoa; phylum Chordata; class Chondrichthyes; order Lamniformes; family Cetorhinidae; genus Cetorhinus; species Cetorhinus maximus. The sequence continues at coordinate 22,874,335 of NC_135905.1, read as the reverse complement.
AAGGGCTGAATGGCCTACTCCTACTCCTATTTTCTATGTTTCTATGAATTGAACAGGTACTTCAGTCTTCACTACAGAGCATACAAGTAATATCCCAGAAATAGCTGTAAATCAGGAACTGGAAGGGAGGGAGGAACTCAGGAAAATTACAGTCATTAGGATGTGGTACTGAGCAAATTGTTGGAGGTGTGGGCTGACAAATCCCCAGGACCTGATGGACTTCATCCTAGGGTCTTAAAAAGAAGTGGCTAGGGAGATAGCTGATGCATTGGTTTTAATTTTCCAAAATTCCCTAGATTTGGGGAAGGTGCCATTAGATTGGAAAATAGCAAATGTAACTCCTTTATTCAAAAAGGGAGGGAGGCAGTAAGCAACAAACTGCAGGCCAGTTATCTTAACACCTGTCATGTCACCAAAATGTTAGAAGCTATTATTAAAGATGTTAGAACAAGGCACTTAGAAAAATTCAAGGAAATCAGGCAGAGTCGACACGGTTTTGTGAAAGGGAAATCATGTTTAACCAATTTATTGGAGTTCTTTGAAGGAGTCACATGCTGTGGATAAAGGGGAACCGGTGGATGTACTGTACTTAGATTTCCAGAAGGCACTTGATAAAGTGCCACATTAAAGGCTGTTGCGGAAAATAAAAGCTCATGGCATAGGGGGTAACATATTAGCATGGACCAAAGATTGGCTGGCTAACAGGAAACAGAGAGTAGGCACAAATGGGTCTTTTTCTGGTTGACAGGATGTAACGAGTGGTTTGCCACTGGGATCAGTGCTGGGGCCTCAACTTTTTTACAATTTATATAAATGACTTGGATGAAGGAATCGAAGGAATGGTTGCTAAATTTGCTGATGATACAAAGATAGGTAGGAAAGTAAATTGTGAAGAATACATAAGGAAGATACAAAGGGACATAGGTTAGGTGTGTGGGCAAAGATCTGGCAAGTGGAGAATAATGTGGGAAAATGTGAAATTGTCCATTTTGGCAGGAAGAATAAAAGAGAAGTATATTATCTAAATGGTGAGAAATTGCAGAGCTCTGAGGTTCAGAGGTATCTAGGTGTCCTGGTGCATGAATTGCAAAAGGTTAGTATGCAGGTACAGCAGGTACTTAGGAAAGTTAATAGAATGTTATTGTTTATTGCGAGGGGCATTGAATATAAAAGTAGGGAAGTTATGCCTCAGTTATACAGGACACTGGTGAGACCACATCTAGAATACTGTGCACAGTATTGGTCTCCTTATTTAAGGAAGGATGTACATGCATTAGAAGCAGTTCAGAGAAGGCTTACTAAACTAATACCAGGGATGGGCAGGTTATTTTATGAGGAAAGGTTGGACAAGCTAGGTTTTTATCTGCTGGAGTTTAGAAGAGTAAGAGGTGACTTGATTGAAACATATAAGTTCCTGAGGGGTCTTTACAGGGTGGATGTGGAGATGATGTATCATCTTGTGGGAGAATCTAGAAGTGGGGTCACTGTTTAAAAATATGGGTTTGCCCATTTAAGACAGAGGTGGGAGAAATTTTTCCTCTGAGGTAGGGAGCCTTTGGAATTCCCTTCCTCAATAGGCAGTGGAAGCAGAGTCTTTGAATGTTTTCAAGGCAGAGTTAGATCCTTAATAAAAGAGGGGGTGAAGGGTTATTGCGGTAGGCAGGAGGTAACAGTCAGATCAGCCATGATCTTACTGAACAGCGGAGCAAGCTTGAAGGGCCAAGTGGCCTACTGCTGCTCTTAGTTTGTATGATCGTATCTAAATGTAGCTCTTTTAATTAAGATTTAGAAGTGTGTTATTTTCAATCTCTCTGGCAGGCAGGACTGTGATGTTGATAGTAATTTGTCAGGATTGAGAGACTATTAAGAAAATAGCTGCAAACACCATTTGCTCTCAATACCTTAATGAAGGCATGGTAACTTTACTAGTTTAGATTAGGAACAATAGCCAATGAAACCCTTGTGTTGTGCCCGTAACTGTGAAATTACACATCTTTCAGGCTGTACCGTGGACTGTAGCTATTCACTGTTATCGCGGAGAAGATAATTTGAGTTGCTGCACTGAAGAGCCGGAGATCGTTGATCGATGTTTGGTCACCCGGTTGATGGCATTTGTCGTGTTTTTAACTTTATGGACTGGGCCGCGTGAAGGCTGCCAACTGCGATACATCCGTGTCGAGCATGAATTAATTAATTCTATCTCAAGCTGTAAAGTGTGATCATGAATCTCCAAGACACTGTTGCTTAATTTTGATCTAATATGGAGAAACTGAACTGCTGATTGCGTTTGCTGGCTTCTGGAATTCAAATTGGTGCCAACTTATGGGGTTCATTCAAGCCACTTGGGCCCCTACAACATGTGTTTGTGCTTTGAAGCTAAATATTGGCAGCAAATCTTGCTGCCTTCATCAGGCCAATCTGCTTAGAAGGTGCCCAGTGTTTACTTACAGTACAGGGATAAAGGTTGACACTCACTGTGTATCTTGGTCTGAAAGCGTCTGCTATGAAGTAGAGTCGTCCCTTCTCCTGCACTGTTGGTGTCCATCTCTATTGCAATTAGTGCATATCTTCTGTAGTGGTAGGAGAGGTTCTAGACTCTTTAACCAGGGGAAGCAGTCTCTCCACATCTATCCTGTCAAGCCCTCTCAGAATCTTAAAAGATTCAATGAGATTGCCTCTCACTCTTCTGACTCTAAAGTAGGGGTCCCTATTACTCAAACTCTCCTTATAGGATAATCCTTTTATCTGAGGAATCCTGGGAAGATATTAGTCTTCATAGATATGTCCTTCCTGTTGCCAGCTATACCTTTACATCTTATTTAAAGGTGCCACATTTGTTTGATATTCTGCAATTCTATTAAAATCTACTCTTTTCATTATTCAGCATTAGTTTAACATCAGCTATAACTATTATCAAAAAGTGTTTTTAATAATTTATTTCGTGGAATAAGGGCACTGTTGGTTAGGCCAGCATTTATTGTCTATTCCTAATTGCGCTTAAGAAGGTGGTGGTGGTGAGCTGCCTTCTTGAAACACTGCAGTCCATGTGGTGTCGCTAAACCCTAAGTGCTGTTACGGAGGGAGCTCCAAGGTTTTGACCCAGCAACAGTGAAGGAACAGCGACATATTTCCATGTCAGGATGGTGTGTGGCTTGGAAGGGAACTTGCAGGTGATGGTGTTCCCGTGTTTCTACTGCCCTTGTCCATCGAGGTGGTAGAGCTCATGGAGAGGACATTGAAGCTGTCCGCCCTCTAAAGAGTGTTATGGCACAGCGGATGGTAAATGCTGAGCTGCTCAAATCCCAGAGGGAAACTTGAAACTGTTTAGCAATTCATATTTTTATTTTAAGATATGTACCTTGAATTCAGTAGAAATAAGTTCACTGAGTCTTAGAGGCTTTTTACAAAATTAAATAAACATTTTTTAATAGAAGTAAAGATTTTAAGCACATACATAGGCAATAAATTACTATAATGATAACTGCTATCATGTCTAATTAATCTGAGCCCCAGGTACAGCTCCATTAAGGCAACAGTAGAAATAAATTAATTTGAACAGACCCAGGCAAAGCACACAATACCCTGGACAGTGATATTCACAGTGAGTTTCCTTAGCTTCGGTTCCTGTAGACAGCAGCTTGCTGCCTTGAGGCTGGAGGCTTTTCACACTGTTAGATCTTAGAATTCCTTCTCCTTACACATAACCTCACCTCCTTTATACACGTTTTTTAATGTAAATCCCATTAATCCAATATGTCTTTGCAACTTTACTTTTTCCATAATATAAATCTTTCATAGCATTCATATTATCAGTAACCTTTTGGAAAAATAAGCACACTGTTTGGCTTAGCCTCTGTTGGCTAGGTGTAACAGCTTACCATCTCTTTGAAATTCACGACTCTGGTTTATCTAAAAATGCAAATGTTCCTCACACCTCACATTCTAAAACTTCAGCCATGTTTATGTATTTAGCATTTTAAACCTAGCTTCCCTTTTGATAACTCAAAAGCTCCAGACTAGCTGCCTCCAATTGAGTTAAATCCCCCACACACACATCCACACAGAGAAACTAATCCAAACCCCACTATTAACCTACCTTTACAATAAATCACAATAATATTATGACAATTATTATATTTTCATGACAAGAGCAGGCCACTGGCAGCAAAGGATGCACCTGCAGCCCTAATGCTGCCACTGAGGGATTTCCCCTCTGCTCAGGGGGCCTCCCTCTGACCTTTCAGTTTAAATTTATACCTCCAAAAGGCCACCCTCTCATTCTCAGACCTGCTTCAGCAGCACCCACCTCTCCTGGTATGGCTGCTGAGGCTCTTGGGCTGCCAGTGAATGCAGAGATGACCAGTTACAAAGCCACCTCTAGGAAAGCAGCTCCGCTAGTCTAACTCTAAGCAAGCACAGGCTTGGGACCCCCATTTGGTTCTGATGTCAATATCTTGAAGCATGTGGGAAAATCCTGCCTTTGGTCTCTGTACTAAAGTACAGATGTTAATAGCCTTAGAGGCAGCTGTCCTGATGTGGCTCTCTGCTATTTGCTGCTCACCCTCCCCCCTCTAGTGCCCCTAAGCCCACCATCCCAGGCCTGGGGAAATTCAGCCCCAAAACTCCACATAGTTCTTCAGACATGATCGCCCCAAAGCCCAGTACAATTGCAGCAAGACTTTCTTATTCTTTTACTTCAGCCCCTAGCCTTCCTAACTGCCTACTGTATACACATGTTGACATTGTGTTTTGTGTACAACAACATCCAAATCTTTCTGAACACCAATATTTAATAGCTTCTCACCATTTAAAATATATTCTGTTTTTCCATTCTTCCTACTACAGTGAATTACCTCACTTTTCCCCACATTATACTCCATCTGCCACCCTCCTGTCCACTCACTTGACCCTGTCTATATCACTTTACAAACTCATTGTTTCTCCTCCACAGCTGACTTTCCCTCCCATCTTTAAAATGTCAGCAACATTGGATACATTACACATCGCCTCTTCATCTAAGTCATTAATATTGATTGTAAATATTGCATCACTCAACCTGTGACTGCCTACCAATCTGAAAATTACCCATTTATTCCTACTCTCATTTAACTAATCCTTTATCCATGCTCATGTATTCCCCCTAACCTGATGAGCCCTTATCTTGTGTAACAAACTTTCGTGGCACTTTATCAAATGACTTTTGACCAAACTTACTACATCTACTGGTCTCCCTTCATCTTTCCTGCTAGTTTCATCTTCAAAAAACTCTTAATGGATTTATCAAATACAATTTCCCTTTCATTAAAGCATGTTGACTCAGCCTAATTGAATGATTTTTCTAAGTGCCCTGTTTCTACTTTATCAATAATAGATGCCAGAATTTTCCTGATGACTGATGAACAGCTTACTGGCTTATAGTTAGTTCTCTGTTTTCTCTCTCCCTCCTTTCTTAAGGAGTGGTGTCAATTTTCTGTCTTTAAATCCGCCATTCTAGAGTCTAGGAAATGTTGGAAAATCACAGCCAGTGCATCCACCATTTCTGCAGTTTCCTCTTTTAGACATAGGATGGAGGCCATCAGTTCCAGGGAATTTGACTTGGGCTCATAGTGTCAAGAGAGAAGACAAAACAGCCTATTCCCATTTGTCTCTCTCGTTCACAGGTGTATGCCACCCTGTAAGTATACTTACATCTCACAGACTGCAACAGTTCAAGAATGCCTCTCGCCACCACCAGTTTGTTGAGGGCAGTTAGGGATGAGCAACGAGTACTAGCCTTGCTAGTGATGGCCACACCCCATGAGCAAATAGTATTAAAAATGCTGGGAAAACAAGTGTTCTGGTAATGGATTTACTGGGTTTTTTTCTTGAACATTTACTGATGTTCTGAGCAGAAGTACAACACAAAGAAGATATTAATAAAAACAAAAAACTACTGCGGATGCTGGAAATCCAAAACAAAAACAGAATTACCTGGAAAAACTCAGCAGGTCTGGCAGCATCGGCGGAGAAGAAAAGAGTTGACGTTTCGAGTCCTCATGACCCTTCAGCAGAAAACATACAACATACAAGATATTGGTGCTGCTGACTGTAGCAACAAAGAAGCTCAGTTAAAAGCAAAATACTGCGGATGCTGGAAACCTAGGACAAAAACAAAAATACCTGGAAAAACTCAGCAGGTCTGACAGCACCTGCGGAGAGGGATACAGTTGACGTTTCAAGTCCGTATGACCCTGTATCCCTCTCCGCAGATGCTGTCAGACCTGCTGAGTTTTTCCAGGTATTTTTGCTTTTGTTCAAGCTCAGTTAAAGATTTCTGAAGAAATTCTCATGCCTTTCACTTGGATTCAGAATTGCTCCGTGGAAATATTCAGCGGCTTTCCTGACAATCGAATGGAACTCTTCTCTTGATAATTTGCTCACATAACTCTTTCACCAACATGATTAGGAGAAATGTCCAATAGTGATATACAAATAGGTGAGTCTTAAACTCCCCTGTGCACATTATAGAGATTTGTGTCCCTTGACTCTTTACAAAGCAAAAATCAAATCGAGGTTTCAGATGATTTATACAGCAAATAGTGGAACATTATAATTGTTTCAAGATAGCCCATTATTCTCTATTCTTTTACAGAACTAGTTCAGGATAAGACCCTGCAAAGCCTATTCTTGTGTATTTGTTCCTCAAAAGTAGACTATGAAACTAAACAAAAAAAAATTGCACATTACTGCAGGTCTGGACACCATCATCCTGCGGCTTCTCATCTGCAGGCCCCAGTCTCTCCTGATGCTACCGAGCTTGCCCTTAGCTCCGAGCACTGTCTGTTTGTCTCACTAAAGCCATGAGAGTGGGAACTGAGGCTTCGTAATAAAGTATGGCATGGAGTTGGTAAACATTTAGCTTTTGAAGAACTTTTTTGAAAACAGTGATTCAGCTAAATGTTTTTAATGAAGCATTCTGTTTTTTGACTTGGCTCACTCTGAGACTTGGTGACAGGAGACAGATGCAGGTCCAGAAATAGCTGAGACTTTGTGAATTGTGTCTAGAGGGTTTAAGAGAACCATGCTACCTTTACATGGAGCCTGCATTTTGGAGAAAATTTACTCCCCCCTCATACCCTCAGGATGGTGTACAAATACCAAAAGCCATGGGTATTTTAATTGTAGAGTAATTGTGTTTAATTGTATGAATGTTATAATGCTGTGAATTAACTGGAGATTCATCCTTACTCCTATAATAGTATGAAACTGTGGTTGTTGGGTTAGGAGGTACATGTTTGCAAAGTGTAATGCTGCAAATAAGCACTTATAAACCGTGTAAAGATTGGTTCCTGTTCTATCCTTCACCAACAGGTTTTCTAGAGTGTAACAGGATATATCTTAATTTCATCTGGGCTACAGGTATTTATCGCTTGTACCTGGACTTTAGTTATATTTTGGTTTTACCTGGACTATCAGGTCTATCTCATTTTTACCTGGACTGCAGGTATGTTTCAGTTTTATCTGAGTCTAAGAGTATGCTACCAGTCTACAGAAAACAGATAAACAGATCATGGACACTAGGGTTAGTGAATCCGAAGTCACTAGTCAATTAGTGACTTCTTCTCTGATTTCCCAGTCCTAACACCGACGGGCATCGTTCCAGGTGGGATGGGAAAATTTGGAGTGCCTTTAAAAGTCAACGGCTCTCCGAATTTTCCCGTCCCACCTGTGACGATGCCCGTCGGTGGCGAGACCGGAAAATCCCGTAACCTGCTGCGATCTCCACAGATGCTGTCAGGCCCGCTGAGCTTTTCCAGCACTTTGTGGGCAGAATCTTCTGGCCTGCGTGTGGGTGGCGGAGCCCGCACGCCAGCGCTTAAAATGTCGCGCGAGCGTCCCGACGTCAGCGCGCGGCATCGCGATATTTCGGTCGGCGGGCGCGCTGTGCAGTGGGATGCGCGCCCGCCATTAATTAAAGGCCTTGTTAAGGCCATTAACTCTCCAATTGACCAGGATTTTGAGGGGCCCGTGCGAACTTCGGGTTGGCACACGGGCCCAACAGGCAGGCGGGTGGGTGATTTTTTTTACAAACCTCATCCAGTGGCGGGATGAGGTTTGATATCGGATTTTAAAAACTTTTAATAAAGTGTTTATGTTCTTCACTAACATGTCCCATCTCGTGTGACATTTTCACATGAGGGGGACATGTTAATGATTTTTAAATTTTTCTATTTTTAGAGTTTCACAGAGTTTCAGCGATCTTCCTGAGGCAGCACTTTGCTTCGGGGAGATGTGCGCACTCTAGCAGTTGGGGAATCACCCCCCTCCCACATTCACAGGGAGTGCCTAGCGCTTCCCGTCGGGCAGGCCGCTGGACAAGCCTGAATTGGCCCGCCCACTTAAAATGGCGACAGGGCTCGATTCGGCAGCGGCGATCGGCTGCCCACCCGCCCGCCCGTCAAGGGCAAAATTCAGCCCAGTGTTTTTATTTCAGATCACCAGCATCTGCAGTATTTTGTTTTTATTATTATGGACACTAGAGGTCAGGAATCCAGGAGAAAAGACCAGTATTAAATTCCATGATATCACCTGTCCCACCTTTGGCAGTCAGTAACATCTCCATTTCTTTGGTGAATTCTTAAATCCCAGGCCATTAGTTTTTCAAGCCACCAGCGAATGAAGCCCTTCTGTTTCACTGCGCTGCCCTCCTTTAGCTTTTACCCCATTTTGGTGGCTTCAGTTGGCTAAGGATGCAGAACCCGTCACCTGCTGTACCTGACTGAGGGCCAGTCTGCAAAGTGATTCGTGAATGAGTGCTAAAGGTGTTCATGTTAAACATTTGCATTACAAATAGTCACTGCATTTCAAAAAGTACTTTACTGGTTATAAAGCACTTTGGGACACTGCAAGGTCATGAAAGGTGCCATTAAAATAGAAAACTTCATGATAGGCTTAGATAAAATAGAGTGGGAGGATATCTACTGGCATGGACCACTTGGGCCGAATGCCCTGTTTCCATCCTAATACGTTAAAAACTCCTCTCTCTCCTTTATCGGCTGAGGCGCTATTTGTTTTAAATAAATAGCCTAAGGCTTGTGCCAAAATGGAAATTAAATTTAACCCAACACCTGAGGCTTTCAAACCCTAAGGTGTGCAGTGAGCACTTCCAAGCTTTTCATTTCTTTGAAACATGATCTATCAAAGCTTAGTTATTACTCTTCAGTTATTTTATGCAGATCTGCTCTGGCCATCCCCGCTTCATCACAAACAATTCCCTGCAGTTTTTTTCGAGCCATAATAGGAAGGTTTAATTTAAATCTGCTGTTATACCGGTCTGTTCGCTCTTTATCTATGAGTCTTACCAGGATCTGCAGAAATTTGCCATTTCTCACGTCTCTAGGGTATCTGACTCCAAATTGTGGCACTTGGATATTGAATCAAGTTACACTTGCTAATTGAACAAATCTGCAGCATGTTACACACCTACCCCAAAGTACAGGGCCTCAATGCTGTAAACTGCAGGGATCTTTCACTACCCGGGAATGTTAAATCCTAATCAGAAAATCCATATGAAAGTTATGTTGCAGCTCGTGTCAGTTCACTTTCAGTGAATGGCTAGAGGTGTCAGCTGTGGCTCAGTTCATAGCACCCTCGCCTTTGAATCAGAGGGTTGTGGGTTCATGTCCCACTCCCGGAAACCAAGAACTGTGATTGTACTCGAAAGAGTTGCAATCTGTGACTGTTGATAACTCGAAAGAGTTTCAGTGAATGGCTGCATGCTCCTGAGTCAGTGTGTCCTTATGCAGTCTGAGCTAAATGGAACTCCAGAACCACAACAATGTGGTTGATGATTAACTGCCCTCTGAAATGGCTTGGCAAGCCACTCAGTTGTACCAATTTTTAAAAAAAATCATTCATGGGATGTGGGCTTTGCTGGCTGGGCCAGCATTTATTGCCTATTCCTAATTGCCCTTGAGACGGTGGTGGTGAGCTGGCTTCTAGAACCGCTGCGGTCCATGTGGTGTAGACACACCTACAGTGCTGTTAGGGAGGGAGTTCCAGGGTTTTGACCCAGCGATAGTGAAGGAACGGCGATATATTTCCAAGTCAGGATGGTGAGTGACTTGGAGGGGAACTTCCAGGTGGTGGTGTTCCCATCGATCTGCTGCCCTTGTCCTTCTAGATGGCAGTGGTCGTGGGTTTGGAAGATGCCGTCTAAGGAGCCTTGGTGAGTTTCTGCAGTGCATCTTGTAGATGGTACACACTGCTGCTACTGTGTGTCGGTGGTAGAGGGAGTGACTGTTTGTGGATGTGTTGCCAATCAAGTGGGCTGCTTTGTTCTGGATGGTGTCAAGCTTCGAGTGTTGTTGGAGCTGCACTCATCCAGGCAAGTGGAGAGTATTCCATCACACTCCTGATTTGTGCCTTGTAGATGGTGGACAGGCTTTGGGGAGTCAGGAGGTGAGTTACTCACCACAGGATTTCTAGCCTCTGACCTGCTATTGTAACCACAGTATTTATATGGATAGTCCAGTTCAGTTAAGCCATTACAACAAAATATAATAAAGATATTATTGGATGGAACTGTCAGCTGTGACCTAGGCATGGAATTTAGCCACAGAAAGGCACACCTAGCCCTCTCGATCCTGCAAACTGCTCTTCACTAACATCTGGGATCTTGTGCCAGAGTTGGTACAGCTGTCCCACAAACTAGTCAAGCAACAGCCTGACATAGTTATACTCACAGAATGATACCTTCCAGCCAACGTACCAGACAGCTCTATCATAATCCTTGGGTACATCCTGTCCCACTGGCAGGACAGACCCACCAGAGGTGGTGGCACAGTGGGTATACAGTCTGGATTGAGTTGATCTGGGAGTTCTCAACATTGACTCCAGATCCCAAGAAGTCGCATGGTATCAGGTCTAAACAGGGGAAAGGATATCTCCCGATTATGACCTGCCGTCCTCTCTCAGCTGATGAATCAATGTCCCTTCATGTTTGAACAGCACTTGGAGGAAGCACTGAGGGTGGCAAGGGCACAGAATGTACTCTGGGGACATCACCAAAAGTGGCTTGTAGTACCAATACTGACTGAGTCTGTGAAGGACATATCTTCCAGACTGAGCCTACGGCAGGAGGTGAGGGAACCAACAAGAGGGGAAAACTTATTTAACCTTGTCCCTACAAAGTTACCTGTTGCAGATGCATCTGTCCATGGCAGTATTGGTGGAAGTGACTACCGCACTGTCCCCGTGGAGACAAAGTCTCGTCTTTACACGGAGGACACGCTCCATCGCGTTGTGAGGCACTACTATCATGCTAGATGGGATAGATTCAGAACAGATAGCAGCTCGAAACTGGGCATCCATGAGGCCTGTTAGACATCAGCAACAGCAGAATTTTATGCCACCACCGTCCGTAACCTCGTGCGTGTCCCTCATCTTACCATTACCATCAAGCCAGGGAACTAAGCATGGTTTAATGGGGAATGAGCATGCCAGAAGGTACCAGGTACCTCCAGCGAGCAGCCAATGTGGTGACACGACAACACAAGACTACATGCGTAATAAACAGAGAGAGGAGCATGCTATAGACAGAGCTCAGCGATCCTACAACCAGCAGCTCTGATCAAAGCTTTGCAAGTCCTGCCCCATCCAGTTGTGAATGGTGGTGGACAATTAAACATCCACCTGGAGGAAGAAGCTCCATGAACATCTCTGTCCTGAATGATGGGGGATTCCAGTTCTTCAGTGCAAAAGACGAGACAAGATATCTTCAGCCAGAAGTGCTGAGTGGATGATCCATCTTGGCCTACTCCTACTTCATAGATGCCAGCTTCAGCTAATTTAAACCTCTCCACATGATATCAAGACATGGCTGAAAGGACTGGCTACAGCAAAGGCCATGGGCCCTGGCAATATCCCAGCTGTGTATTGTGCTCCAGAACTACCCACAAGCTGTTCCACTATAGCTGCAGCACTGGCCCGACAAAACGGAAAATTGCCCAGGTATATCCTGTCCACAAAAAACAGGACAGGTCCAATCTGACCAATTAGCGTCCCATCAGCCTACTATCTATGATCAGCAAAGTGATGGAAAGGTTGTCCACGCGCTATCAAGTGACATTTACTCACCAATAACCTGTTCACCTCAGTTTGGTTCTGCTAGGATTATATAGCTCTTGACCTCATCACAACCTTAGCCAAAAAAGCTGAATTTCGGAGGTGAGGTGAGAATGACTGCTCTTGACATAATGCAACATTTGACTGAGTATAGCATCAAGGAGCTCTTGTAAGATTCAAGTTAATCGGAATCAGGTGGAAACTCTCCAGTGACTGGAGTCGTACTGAGCACATCTCAGGTGCTGGATGGAATACTTTTCAGTTGTCTGGATGAATGGCATTCCAATAACACTAAAATTCAACACCATCCTGCTTGATTGCCCCTCATCCTTCACCATAAACATCCGCTCCCTCCTCCACCAGTACAGCATGTTTGCAGTGTCTCCTATCTAGGAGATGCACTGGGTCCTTCAACAGCACCTCCCGAACCTACAATCTCTACAACCTAGAAGGAGAAGGACAGTAGACACGTGGGAGCACTATCACCTGAACCTTCCCCTCCAAGTCAGACACCATCCTGTTGCTGGGACCAGATGCTGGAACTGTGTGTAACAGCACTGTGGGTGCAGCTTCATCACCCAGACTGCAGCGGTTCTAAAAGGATAGTTAAGGATGGGCAATAAATGACGACCTTGCCAGTGACACCCACATCCCACGAATGAAAAAAAAGACGGTTGCACATTCAGATGCATTTTAGGAATGAGTCTATAACCTGTCAATTCAGGCCAGTACTGATAACTTGCCAGAGGTGTGACATTCTCATGAAACTTTAAAACGTGCACCCACCTGCTGATTTTGGAGCCCAGGTGGGTGCTAAAGATTGCACAACATGACTGGGAGAAGAATAGGGTGCTCTCCTGGGGTCTGAGTCAATAATTCTCCCTCATTTAAAACCACTGAAACCATATAATGCTCACTGGCCCATCATGCCATTGCTGTCGTTGGGATCCTGTTGTGTGCACAATGGCACTTGCATTTGCTGACATAACAACAATCATAGAGTATCAAAGTAACTGGTTGTATAGATATGCTTCGGGATGTTTCTGAGGTGATGATTATAGTATTTTAAGTTACCCATAAATCAGCTGGAAACTCTCCTAAAAGGTCAGGCAGATGACAGCATTGTTATGGCGAGGATGTTATAATTGGCTGTTCCTCGTTGTTATGGTGATGGTGTTGCTATAGACTGCTCTCTATTGCTGGCAAGATATCATAAAGTGTCCTTATTGAACTTCCAGCTGTCAGAATTTGAAAAATAGCAGGGACGCTGACCTAGAGGAAATTTCTGTATCGGCGGCTTTTCTAATTGCCACCCAGGCCCTATTTTCTGTGCAATTAAAACTCCAGCGTTTGTGTGACTATCGGGCTGGAGGTGTGAAGTAGTCTTCCGGAGGCGTGTAGACCGGTTAATGCACTGGGACATTCTATCCTTAAATGGACAGAACAGCAACATTTAAACGACTGGCGAATGGTCTTGGTTGGTTTTGTGGGCAGCTAGGTAGCTGGACCTCTCCCCTTCCTTTGTTTACATCTCCCATTCTTCCTCCCAATGTGACAGATAAGCAATTGGCTCAAAATCTTAACTGAATTTAGACAAATCGGTTCATTTGAGATCTTCCTTGATTATTATACACTTATGGATCTATTTTGATCTGCTGAATTAAATCATTTGACATCATTTTTGGATTTGGATTAGGGCCGTGATTCCTGACTAGTGTCGGAAAGCACTGGCTCACAGAACGGAGAAGAACTAAATGCACGTTTACCTGGTCTTGAAAATTGCGCGGCCACTTCTGTTCACCAGAGCTGCTTGGGGCCTGCATCGATAGACTCCTCGCAGGCCCTAGCAAAGTGTAGGTCCATTCAGCTTTTGCTGTCGTAGAGCAGGGAGCTGGACAGGCCAGGGGAAGGCAAGTGTCTAAGGCAAGTGGATAGGATTTGGGGTTGGGGATGTCCGGAGGCCGGGAGGTTGGTGGTTTCCGGTGGTCGGGGGTGTCCGGAGGTTGGGAGTTGGGGTTGGGGGTGTCCGGAGGTCAGGAGGTTGGCGGTTTTCCATTGGCCGGGGCGTCTGGAGGTCGGGAGTGTGGGTTGGGGGGGTCCAGAGGTCAGGAGGGTGGGGGTTTCCAGTGGTCGGGGATGTCGGGAGTGGGGGTTGTGGGGGTTGGGGGTTTCCGGAGGTTGGGAATGGGTGTTGAGGGTGGGCGTCCAGAGGTCAGTGGTGAGGGTTGGGGGGGGTCCGGAGGTCAGGAGGGTGGGGGTGTCCAGAGGCCGGGGGTGGGGGTGGGGGTTGGGGGGGTTCTGGAGGTCGAGGGGGCATTCTGAGTTTGGACGAGGGTTCCGAGGTCGGGAGCAGGGATCTGATGTCAGGGGGTGGGGTGAGGTTGGTGTGGGGGTGAGGTGGGGTTGTCGAAGGTTGGAGAGGTGATGAGGAGAATTCCGTGGGGTCGGTCTGGGTCTTGGCAATAGTTGCTCAGAAGTTAGAAGAGGTTTTAATTGTTCTAACTTTGTCTGGGTAGCTATTGGTATAACCCAACGGAACCATCTGAGGTTTGTGATTTAAGTCGCAATTTCGGATGGTTCGAGCGCAGCGCGATTGTCCACAGGAAGTGTGCACTTCTGGGCAATTACCGTGCAAACTCTTACCTGGGAACTACCCAGAGGGATTCCCAGCACACCTTTGGGCACTTCCCAAATCCGACGCTGGGGAGTGCAGAAGTTACAGGCCATAAACCCTCAGGACAGGAGCCGTTATCTTATATTATATTATTATTTTTAAATGCGCCCTCTAATAACAAAACTTGCAACAACTCCCCAGCCTGCTGTGTGGTTGGTTAATGTGAACCAGGCCCTGACCAGCACACCACAGTTAGCTCCTGACCTTAGAGGGACCGAAGCAGCCAATGTCTGCTGCTGCAATATTGGAAGACTGAATCTATAATACTCTCTGATGTAATCACCCCTCTGTCCTGTGTCAGGGACTGGATCAAGGTCGGAGTTAAACAGCCTTCGAACTCCGTTTCTAGCCTCAGACACATTACCCCTTTGCTGAGGCACTGTGGACCTGCAAGATGCTCACAACAGAGATCCCATTATTATTTTCAAAAAAGACAGGCAAAATTTGGAGAGAGAAGAATTGCAGTAGCTTCAAGCGGTAACAGATTTCGACACACGGGACCAGAGGCTGGACTCATCTTTAAAGCATCGATTACCATTCTGCTTTCCTATTCCCATCTCTGCATTATCTTTATCTTTGTCTCTCCACTGAAACTGCCTGATACTTCCACTGTCGGGATCTGTTGGAGGGTGTGCCAGCACCTTTCACTAGGCTTCCTTCGAATCATAAACAGTCAAATGATGTAAAGTTAAAAAGTTAGGTGCTTGAGTTCCTTTCTGCTCTCTCGGGTAATGTGCTGTTACCTACATCAGCTGCTCCCGCTGGGCTGTGGGTGACTGACCTTGCCTCGCCTCACTGCACACATCTATATCTGCCCCATTCACCCACATGAAAGCAGCAAGGTGACAAGTTGTACTATCACCTCCTGTTGCCATGGAAATACACTTTTACGCTGCAGCTCACCTTCTGCTGTAATAATTGTCACAATCAGCCAGACTCAAAGGAGGCGAAGTTTCAGCTTCCCTTCCGTTCACCATTTCACTCCCGGGGAAGCCTACCCTTAAAGCGGCTGTCAAAGCATCTTTTTCCCTCCGTATGTCTATCTGTTTAACTATCTGCCTGTTTTATACAATCCCAGAGAGGATTCCTATTTGCCTGCAGTGCAACTATCTGTCTGTTGTTTAATCAGCTATCTTGGTCTTCCTGTCATGTACCAAACCTATCCCCGATTTATCAAACCAATTCTGTATGTTCTTCCTCTCGCCCTTTCCCCACTGACTGCTGGGTCTACACAGCTTCTTTTTTGATTAATCGGAGACAATTTCGCTCCCTCAGCTCCCGGTACTGACCGGAGATCACTTTGAGATCACGTGCAGTGAGAGCCCATTGCTTCAGTGTGAAGCACTTAAAGAGGAACTAAACTAAACACAGGAAACAGTCAGAGTCTTGGCTGTAATATCACCAACCGGTTTCCTGTTCAAATGTTTCTTTATGATTTCTGTACCAATATTTGGTTTTTTGTGACTCTGCAAATGATGGAAAAGAGTTGAGGGTGTAGATCACTGGGAAGCTAACACAGGAAATGATTGACTCTTGGAAATGCATTCCGCCTTTCGCTCAAACTTTGTCCTTTGAGTTTATCCAGCGATTGGCAGCTAACCAGAAAAGCTCAAATTCAAAAGAATGGTATTGACATTAACTTTTCTGTGGTTCTATGACAACCTTTTAAGAAATCATAAAACACTGTTAGAATGTAATTTTACTGGGCAAGGGTTTGTGGAGAGGAAATGGTGGTGGAGACCTCCTTCTCTCAAAATAACCATCTCTCGAGCTCTGATCAGAATGAACCCAACATTCCCTTTACCCTCAACTGTTTACTGCAAGCTCAGAGCAACATGGGATAACTGCTGGTGTCCTGCCATTCCAGTCCAGAGATGTTGCAAAATAAATAGAGAACCAGCGACGTAGGTAAGAAGAGGGATGGGGGTCCCGAAAGCGGATTTGAGGGAGTTAGGAAGGAAATTAAATCAGCAGCAGTAATCTCAGGATTGCCCTCAGTGCCACATGCTGGTGAGCATAGGAATAAGAGAACTGGTCAGTTGAACACACGGCTGGAGAACTGGTGTCGGAGGGAGGGCATCAGATTTCTGAGGCATTGGGACTGGTTCTGGGGCAGGTGGGACCTGTACAAGCTGGTCGGGTTACACCAGGATTGATATCCTTGCAGGGAGATTGGCTAGTGCTGCTGGTAAGGGGTTTAAACCAGTTTGTCAGGGGGTTGGGAACATGAGGGGCAGCTTAAATTGGAAGAAAGTGGAACAAGCTACCATCTGACGTGGTAAATGCGGGCTCACTCTTAAGTTTTAAGAATAAATTAGATAGATACATGGATGGGAGAGGTCTGGAGGGTTATGGACTAGGTGCAGGTCAATGGGGCTAGCGGAATAATATTTCGGCACGGACTAGAAGGGCCGAATGGCCTGTTTTCTGTGCTGTAGTGTTCTATGGTTCTAAAGTAAAGTCGGCAACTGGAAGTAGAAAAGTGGTAAGTGAGATTAGAAGGCAGGTGAAGTGAAGGCAGGCACCAACTCAGCTTAGAATGTGGAATAATGTCAAAAAGACAAGGTTAAGAGCACTGTACCTGAATGCACGAAGCATTCACAATGAGGGCCAGGATTTTCACCTTGTCCGGTGGGCTGGGAGCGATCACAAAGCTGACCACTGCCCGCGATTGGGCCCGGACATTGATTTCACGCCGGCCGGCCGATTAACAACCAGCCAAGTGTGAAACATGCGCTACAGCGCTCAGCGTCCCTGGGGTGTGGGGCAGGGGTAGGAGGAGGGTGAGCACAGAAATGTGCAATGAAAGTTCCCTGAGGCACAGTGGTCCCTCAGGGAGCTGAAGATTTATAAACTCAAAAATTTATGAACTTAAGCAACGTTAAAAACTCGCCCCTCGTGTGACTCTCTCACAGGAGACGGGACATGTTATGAATGAAATTTAAAATTTTTTATTTCCTGTTGGAAACCTCATCCCGCCCGTGGATGAGGTTTCCAAAAAAAATCCAAAGGCCGCTTGGCCTTTTCGCCTGCCCGTCGAACGTAAGGTTGGGCGGACAGTGAAAAATTTAATGTCGTTATTACTTTAATGGCCTGAACAGGCCTGTTCATTGCCGCGCGGGAGTTGGCAGGGTGTCTGCCGACCGCAATATTGCGCGAGTGCGCGATGACATCAGGAGTGCGCCGGACATCATCATGTGTCATTTTATATTCGAGTGGGTCGGGCGCGCGCCCGTCCGCTCAACGCAACTTTCTGCCCAAGGTAGATGGTTTAAAGGCACAAATAGAGGTAAATGGGTCTGATCTGATTGCCATGACAGAAACATGGCTGCAGGGTGACCAAGGTTGGGAACTGAATATTCAAAGGTATTCGACATTTAGGAAGGACGGGAAAAGGAGGTGGTCTTGGGAGGATAATAAGGGATGGGACCAGTGCATTAGTAAGGGAGAATCTCCGATCAGAGGAAGAAAATGTGGAATCTGTTTCGGTGGAGCTAAGAAACAGCAAGGGACAGGAAACATTGGTAGAAGTTGTTTAGAGATCACCAACCAGTAGTGGTAATGTGGTGCATGGTATTAATCAGGAGAGGAGAGAAGCATGTAGCATAGGTAATACAGTAATCATGGGTGTCTTCAATCTGCATATAGTCTGGGTAAACCTGATGAGCACTAATGTTATGGAGGACGAGTTTCTGGAGTGTGGATGGTTTTCTTGAGCAGTATGTTGAGGAGCCGCACGGAGAACAGACTATTTTAGATCTAGTATTATGTGACAGGATGAGTGACCATAATATGATGGAATTTTACATTATGTTTGTAAGTGAGGCAGTTCAACCTGAAGCCAGGGTGTTAAATTTGAACGAAGGAAATGATGAAGGTATGAGGGGCAAATTGGCTGAGGTGGATTGGGAAAGTACATGAAAAAGTTTGACTGTAAATGGGCAATGGACAGTCTTTAAAGAATTATCACATAATTTACAGCAATTATACATTCCTTCAAGGCACAAAAACCCAAAAAGAAAAGTCAGCCAATTGTAGCTAAGAAAGGAAATTAAGGATTGTATAAGATTAAAAGATAAGACCGATAAAGTTAGCAGAGATAGTAATAAACCTGAGTATTGGGATAATTTTAGGAGGACCAAGAAACTGATAAAGAAAGGGAGAATAGAATATGAATGTAAACTAGCAAAAAACACACAAATGGACTGTGAAAGCTTCTATTGGTATGTAAAAAGGAAATGTTAGGCTAAGACAAATGTGGGTCCATTACAGGCAGAGTCAGGAGAATTCATAATGGGGATTAGAGAAATGGCAGAGAAGCTAAATGATGACTTTGTGTTGGTCTTCGCTGAAGAAGATACAAGAAACCTCCCAGAATTAGAGATCCAAGGGTCTGGGGAGAATGAGGAACTGAAGGAAATTAGTATTAGTATGAAGGTTGTATTGGAGAAATTAATGGGACTGAAGGCTGATAAGTCCCCAGGAGCTGATGTTCTACATCCCAGAGAGTTGAAAGAAGTTGCCATAGAGATCGTGGATGCATTGATGATTATCTTTCAAGATTCTATAGATTCTAGAATGGTTTCTGCAGATTTGAACGTAGCAAATGTCATCCTATTATTTAAGAAGAGCGAGAGAGAGAAAACTGGGAACTACAGACCTGTTAGCCTCACATCAGCAGTAGGAAAAATGCTAGAGTCTATTATAAAGGATGTGATAAATAGACACGGATAATAATGATCTGATTGGGCATGGACAACATGGATTTGCAAATGGGAGATCATGTTTAACAAACCTGTTGGAGTTTTTTGAGGATGTTACTGACAGATTTGGTAAAGGGGAGTTGGTGGATGTAGCATACTTGGGGCAGAATTTTGCTGTTGGCGGGTGGGCTCGGTGGGGGCGGTTGGGAAGCTGACTGCTGCCCGCGATCGGGACCGGACCGTGATTCCACATTGGCAGGCCAATTACTGCCCAGACAGGATGAAACGCGAGCGGCAGTTCTCAGCGCTACCTGTGCGGTGGGGGGCAGGAGGAGGAGGGCGAGTGGGCCGAGTGCGAACCTCACACATGCCCGCGAGTGAGTGCTTGAGAATCTCACTGAGGCACAGAGCTGCTTCAGGGAGATGAAGCATTTTTAAAAAAGAAAATGAAGAAATTAAATATGTAATAAAACATGTCCCCTCCTCATGTGACTCTGTTAATGTTAAGGAGTATGTCATAAATGATCAGTTGTCCTTTTTGCTTGACAGGCAGTTTGATGTTCATTCTTGATCATGCGCAATGTAGAATTATCAGAAAAGCATTGATTTTCTTTAAAAATATTAATAAAATAAAGAGCTCAGGATTAAGATCATCAGGTTTTAAGTGACAACCCAAAAGGAACATGAGAGAATCAGATTTATTGCCGACATACAGCAGGTTGTAGATGGAGAAGGTAAATGTAGTGTGACTATAGGCAAGCCCTGCATATTCAATGCACAATCTTCAAGCTTGCTCATGTTTGTGTGCTAAAAGCAGGAAACAGACCGAATAATGCTTTCACTGGAGCCTCAAGAGCTCTACATCCAAAATCAAAGCAGCATTAGGTGGAATGACTCTGCCACATGAGCAGGGACATGTTCTTAATTAAATTTTAAAACTTTTATTTTATTTTTTATTTGCTTTTGGAAACCTCATCCTGCCTGGTGGATGAGGTTTCCAAAAAAATTCAAAGGCCGCTTGGCTTTTTTGCCTGCCCGCCAACCGTGAGGTTGGACAGGCAGCAAAACGTTCAAGTTGGTTGGTTATTTAATGGCCTCAACAGGCCTTTTAATTGTCGGAAGGCGCACTGCAGACTCCGGCGCGCGCCCCCCCCCAACCGAACCATCACGCGACTGCGCGTTGACATCAGCTCAGCCGACTTCTACGTGCGTCGCTTCACGCTCGAGCGGCCACTCACTGAGCGAAAATCTCTGCTCTTGGATTTTCAGAAGGCTTTTGATAAAGTTCCCCACAGGAGGCTGGTTAGCAAAATTAAAACACAAGAGCAATTAGGGATTGACAATAAATGCTGGCCTAGCCAGCGACGCCCACATCCTGGAAGTCAATAAAGAAAAAAACATATATACTGGCATGGATGAAGGATTTGCTAACAGGCAGAAAACAGAGTAGGAATAAACGGATCATTCTCACGTTGGCAGGCTGTGACTAGTGGGGTTCTGCCAGGATCAGTACTCGGGCCCCAGCTGTTCACAATATATATCAACGATTTGGATGTGGGGACCAAATGTAGCTTTGCTAAGTCTAAGTTCACGGATGACACAAAGCTTGGTGGAAATGTGTGTCATGAGGAAGATGCAAAGCGGCTTCAAGAGGATTTGGACAGATTTAGGGATGGAATATAACGTGGAAAAATGTGAGATTATCCACTTTGGCAGGAGGAATGGATGTGCAGAGTATTTCCTAAATGGTAAGAGATTAGAAAGTGTAAATGTACAAAGGGACATCAGTGTTCTCTGAAGGCACTGAAAGCAGGGGCAGCGAGCAATTAGGAAGGCTAATGGGTTTGTTAGTCTTTATCGCAAGAGGATTTGAGCACAGAAGTAGCGAATTCTTGCTTCAATTGTAAGAACCACACCTGGAGTACTGTGTGCAGTTTTTATCCCCCTGCCTTAGGAAGGATATTATTGCCATAGTGGAAGTGCAACGAAGGTTCACCAGACTTGTTCCCGGGATGGCGGGATTGTCCTGTGAAGAGATTTCAGGGAAACTGGGCCTGTATTCTCTAGAGTTCAGAAGAATGAGAGGTGATCTCATTGAAACCTACAAAATACTGAGAGGAATAGACAGGGCAGATGCAGGTAAAATATTAGCTCTGGTTGGGGAGTCTAGGACCAGGGGACACACTTTTTCAAAATAAGGGGGAAGCCACTGGGGACCGAGACGAGGAGAAATTTTTTTACTCAGAGGCTTGTGAATCTTTGGAATTCTCTACCCTAGAGGGGCTGTGGAAGCTCAGTCATTGAGCATGTTTAAAGCAGAGATAGGTGTTTAGAAATCTGTCAATGACGTAAGGGGATATGGGGAAAGTGTGGGAAAAGGGCATTGAAGTGGATGGTCAGACATAATCGTATTGAATGGTGAAACAGGCTCAATGGCCTACTCCTACACCTATGTTCCATGTTCTTATTCCAAAATAAATAAACTTCATTCTATGACACCCCCGGGCATATGCACTCCCAGGTATATCCCACTCCCCCACCTCTCCCCAAACAGTGTGTATATCCATACATGCAAACACTCCCACCACCCCTCCCCAGTATATTTACACACACCCCCAGTAAATTCACACACCATGGCCCACCCCCCACCGCTCCCCACCTGTAAATTCACACACTCCAGAAATCCACAATCCCCACTTCACCCACAACACTGTCCTGCCAACCCCTTCCCGGAATATCTACATGCTCCCATCTCCACCCACGTATCTGCAGGAAGTGAGGTTGGGTTGTGTTTATACTGAGATCCTGGGGGCAGTGGGGTGGGCTAGAATTCGTCCCCAGGGGGAAAGGTGAAAATGGGAAACCAGGAATATTTAGCCAAGTTAGCCTCACATCTGTTGTCAGAAAATTACTAGTGTCCATAATTAAGGACCGGGTGACTGAATAGCTGGAAAACTTTCAGCTGGTCAGTGAGGGAATTTGATAAAGTTCCTCATACGGAGCCGTTAGCTAAAGTTACAACTCATGGAATTGAGGGCAACTTATTGACTTGGTTAGGAAATTGGCAGAGTGGCGGGAAACATAGATGAGGGTTAATGGACAGGGACCCAAATTGGCAGGATGTGACTAGTGGTGCCTTGCAAGGGTTTGTGTTGGGGCCTTAACTACTCACCAGATTTATGAACAACTCAGATGATGAGCTAAGAAGCCACAAATCCAAATTTGTCAATGACACAAAAATAAGCAACATTGCTAGTAGTGTAGATGGAAGCATAAAATGACAGAGTTAGTGATAGGTTAAGCGAATGGGCGAAACTAGGGCAAATGGAGCAACGAGAGCTCATCAGCTTTGGACCTTAAAAAGGATAGAGCACAAGTACTTTCTAAATGGTGAAAAGCTAGAAATAGTGGAGATCCAAAGAGTGTTGGGGTGCTCAGACCATTAAAATGACATGGGCCAGAAACTTACCTATGTCGGGCAGGGGCAGGCGCTGAGCCGACCAATTAAGGCCCGCCCAGCGTAAAATGCTTTCTGTAGCGCTCAGTGCTACCTGTGCGGGCGGGCGGGTAGGGGAGGGAGAGCTGGGGCCTGTGCTCTTTCGCACCATGTGCAGAAATCTCCGAGGCACAAAGCCGCCTCAAGGAGATTAAGTACGGATTGAAATTTTTTAATAAAGAAAGAGGAAAATTATTTAGGCATGTCCCCTCCATGTGACATTATCACATGAGCTGGGACATGTTTGTCAATTTAGCAAAATTTATTTATAGGTTTTATTAAACCCTCAGGAAACCTCAATCCTGCCCGTGGGTGAGGTTTCCTGAAAAACGCGAAGGCCGCTTGGGCTCCTCGCCTGCCCGACAACCCTAAGGTTGGACGGGCAGAGCTGTTAATTATCTAAATTACTTTCCTAATGGCCTTAATAGGCCTTTGACAGTTCGGCAGGCGCGCAAACGCCTCCGCTGTGCGCCCGCCGAACAAGATATCTAAATGACGCGCATTGACGTCAGGACGTACGCCCGAGTCATCATGCATTGTTTTGTGCGTCGGTGTGTCAGGCTCGGCACCAGCCCTGCACTCCAACGGCAATACCCTGGCCATGAACAAGTACAGGAAGTGATTTAAAAGGCTAATGGAATGCTGGCCTTTATATCTAGAGAACAAGAATACAAGGGGGGTAGCAGTTATGCTTCAGCTGTGCAAATCCCTGGTTGAACCATATCTGGAGAACAAGGTTCACTTCTGAGCACCACAGCTTCGGAAGAATAAATTGGCCTTGGAGAGAATCCCGCATGGATTTACCAGAATGATAGATGGACTCCAAAGGTTACATTACAAGGAGAGATTACACAAACTAGGTTGTGTTCCTTTGAATTTAGAAAGTTCAGGATGATTTCATGAAAATTTAAACTATCAAGGGGACCAAACTTTGGAGAGATAGAGAGAAACTATTTCCACTGGCTGGGAAGTCTAGGAACGGGAGCATAATCTAAAATTTAGAGGCAAACTTTTCAGGAGTGAAAATAGGAAACCCTTTACATTTAAAGGATGGTAAAGTTTGGAACTATCCACAAATGGCAATTGATAAAAAGACTTGCATTTACATAGGGCTATTCCTGGCCTTAGGACACCCCAAACCGCTTTACAGCTAATGAAGTATAGTGTTGCCACTGTTATAGGAAACACAGTAGCCAATTTGCAGACAGCAAACTCCCACAAACAGCAATGTGATAATGACCAAATAATCTGTTTTTGTGATGTTGATGGATAAATATTGGCCAGGACACTAACCCCCATGCTCTTTTCGAAATAGTGCCATGGGATTTTTTATTTTCACCTGAGAGGGTAAGAGGGGTCTCGGTTTAATGTTGTATCTGAAAAACAGAACCTATGGCAGTGTATGATTCACTCAGTACTGCACTTAAGTACCAGCTGTGATTTTTGTGTTTTGGAGTCGGTCTTGAACCCACATCCTTTTGACTCATGTCAAGAGATCTACCAACTGAGCCACAGCTGACACTCTAGCTCAATTGTTAATTTTAACTCTGAGATTGATATATTTTTGGGAACCAGAGGTATTAAGGGATATGGAGCAAAGGCAGATATTCAGTTAGGTTGCAAATAAGCTATGATCTCACTGAATGTCAGAACAGGCTTGAGGGCTATATTGCGTACCCTTGTTCATATGTTTCTATCTTCCTAGGAGGTAGTGAAGGGGAGTGCATTTTGTGCTGAGATGATGAAGGAGGGGTAGTGAGGGGGAAAGAATTTGTATTGAGACCCTGGTGGTAGAGTGTGAGCAGGTTACAATTTATGCTGAGACCCTGCAGGTCATGAGGAGGCTTGGAGTTTGTACTGAGACATGGGGGGGTGGGTAGTTTGAATTTATACTGGGTCTCAGGGGTAGTGAGGGGGGATTAGAGTTTATACTCAGAATTAAGTGGTAGTGAGAGGGGGTGGAGTTTATACTGAGAATCAGGGAGTAGCAAAGGGAGGGTAGAATTTATACTGAGATTCGAGGGGTATTTAGGAAGGGTGAGAGTTTATACTGAGACCCTGGGGTAGTGAGGGTGGGGGGCACGGGGTATTAGAGTTTATACTGAGACCCTGGAGTGGTGAAGTGGGTAGAGTTTATACTAAGACACTGGGGCAGTGAGGCGGGGGCGCCGGCTGAGTGTTAGAGTTTATACTGAGACCCTGGAGTGGTGAAGAGGGTAGAGTTTATACTAAGACACTGGGGCAGTGTGGGGTGGGGGGAGGTATTAGAGTTTATACTGAGACCCTGGACTGGTGAAGTGGGTAGAGTTTATACTAAGACACTGGGGCAGTGAGGCGGGGGCGGGGGCTGAGTGTTAGAGTTTATACTGAGACCCTGGAGTGGTGAAGTGGGTACAGATTGTACCAAGACACTGACATGAGTGACAAGGCAAACATTTATTAGGAACATAAACATCCAACACAAAGCAAATGTGCCCAGGAATCTGATTCAATAACAATTCATCACAAAATTGGAGAAGTTGCATTTATATGTAAAACCTTATCTCTCTCTTGGGATTTCGCAAAATGCTTCACAGCCAAGAATCAATTTGGAAAGTTATTCACTGCGTCTATGTGGGCAGCCCAGGAGCCATTTTGTAGAACAAGTTATCATAAAGCAGTAAACGTGAATAATGACTAGATCATCTGATTCTGGTGGTTTGTATTGAGAAAGAATGTTGTTCTGCTGATTAATTTGTAAGGATAATGTCACCAGCTGTTTTCACAGTCCGCCTTTGAAGTGTGTGTGGGAGACACCCATTTTGAGTTGGATCACAAGAGTTGGTGTCTTGTCACCAGGCTTTTCTATAATACGATGGCTACAGGGCAGTGCACTGGTCTCCTAAAAACGTTAAGGGTGTCCAGCTCACTTATGGCACCCACTGACGCCACTGAACTTGGGAAATGACTTTGTAACTCAAGCATTATTCCATTTCTTTCAAAGTATTAAAACCTCCGTTAAAATAGCAGGGCGAGAAATGTCACATAAATGTGCCAAACGTTCTTCTACTTACATCAGCAGCAGCAATTTCAGGCTTTGGTCTCAATTGATCATATATCAGTAGAGAGTACAAGGATCAGCTCTTACTGCATCATCTTTTAAACTTAAACTTTTGCCTTCCAAGTCAGTCTGGCGCAGTCAAGAATAAGAGGTAATTGAATCATTAATCGTAGGGCAGGGCTGAGATGAATCAATTGAGAGACCACAACAAAATTCATAATTACCCATTTAATAGCAGATTGGAACTTCTTGACAGCTGTATAAGAGTATTTAACGTAGAATCATACCCAGTGAGGAGACCCCTCATGCCTACACAGGCTCTTTGACAAAGCTATCCAATTAGTCCCAATCTCTTATTTTTTTCTCCATTACCCTGCAAATATTTCTTTTTTGGGTATGTATGTATCCACTTCCTTTTGAAAGTTATTATTGAATCTTCTTCCCATCACCCTTTCAAACTGTATTTTGCAGATCATAGAAAATTGCTGTGTTTAAAAAAAAAAATCCTCTCATCTCCCTCTTTCCTTTTTCTAAATTGTCTTAAATCGGAGTCCTCTAGTTACCAACCTTCCTAGCAGTGGAAACAGCTCTCCTATTCTACCAAAACCTTCAACGTTTTGAACACCTCTGTTAAATCTTCTTTGCGCAAAGAAGGATAATTCCAGCTTCTCCAGTCTCTCTTTCTACCTGAAGACTCTGATCTATTCTAGTAAAACCCCCCCAAGATCCTGACATCCTTTCTAAAGTTTATGGTGGGAAAACCTTAGCCATGAAAATGTATGACCAGAGATAAGAATAAATGTTGTTAATTGAACACCGTGCTGGTGATTGTTCAGGAGACTGAATGGGCTCCTCGTACTTCTTCCAATAAATGTCTTACAACTTTTAACACCTGAATCATCACAACTTATGGACTGGCTGAATTGTAGCTGACTCAAAGATTGGGAGATGTCCTGGTAACTCCTGCCAGTAAGATTATGACGGCTTTTAAATAAATTCCAGTCTATAGTAATAACTGTTTCCCCCTCCATGTGTGTCCACGCATTCTAACTAACTAGACAAACCACACGCCATTTCTACCAGTTAGCAGGAGGCAGTGACTGCCAACCGGAAAAGCAAGTGCCAATACGAGTAATCCTGCAGCATTGCACAAGCAGGCGATTGCTGCATCGAGTGCACACACACGATGGCCAAGTGTCTTTGTGAGGCTTCAGCAGCATCTTCTTTGCCCTTCACGGAGCCCACATGACCACTGGGGGAGGGAGCATCACAGTAATGTTACAAACAGCATGTAATCCATTTCTGAAAAAAAAAGATCTTGGTGGTCATTTTTAAAGAACTTCTCTGGATTAAATTTTCCAACAAAATACATCTAAAATAGGCCAGACACTAACTTATTGAAATAAATGTGATTTAATTTTAACAGGAATGCAGCTCGGAAAGCATTGATGAGGTCTGCAAGTCTCTTTAGAAGGTTCACAAATTGAAGGCAGCATTTAGGGGCAATTGACAAGGCAGGTGGTTTATCACCACACAGACCACCTCAATAACCGGCATTTCCACTGTTTCTGAGGCTTTTGATGAAATCAAGCAAATCTTTCTCTCTTCCCTCCGATCCCGAGTTCTGTGACATACTAAGGATTGCCAAAGGATGTTGCTTTGTCAAGTCTTCCCGTGAAGCTGTTTAAAAACAGATTTGGAAAGGATAGTGGCATAGAAACTGGATCCCAACAGTCAACATCCCTGCAATTCATGGTTATTCAACAAGATTAATTAGCTGAAAGTCACAACGACTAAACTACCCCAGGATTCTGTACCAGAAGATAACTAAATACCTCAATTGGACTTTTCTTTCACTGTTAAGTCGGGAATGCAGCTTCATTGACCAAAGGAATAGAACTAAAAATAGGTATGCATTATTCCGTGTGTAAAAACTGATCTTTGTTATCCCTGAAATTATACACGGGCATTTGATCTCTGGGTCAGGCAATGGTGAATTATTCAAGCTTTTCTCTTCCATTCTGTCATTTTACTCAAGTCCCTTGACTCAGTTTATGTTTTTCAATTTTTAATAGGGAAGGACTATGAGGCATAGTCTAAAAGTTAAAGTCAGACCTTTCAGGAGTGAAATTAGGAAACCCTTTTACTCATAAAAAGTGGTAGAGGTTTGGGCTTTCTTCCGCAAACAGTAATTGATGGTAGATCAATTATTAATTTTAAATCTGAAATTGATAGACTTTTGTTAAAGGTATTAAGGGATATGGGGCAAAGGCAGGTCATGCAAAGTTAGGTTGCAGATCAGCCATGGCCTCATTCAATAGCAGAACATGTCCCTATGGAAGAAAAGTGGGGAGATCAGTCCCCACACCATCCTCACGCACGAAAATCTGATCTTGTTCTTTCGTCTCGCTGTAAGAAACACTGTGTCGCCGTTGCCTTTTCAATAACCTGCCTGACTCGGCTGTTTCCAGGGATAGAGGCTTCTGTAGCAGCTGTGACCATTGTTACGAAAATCTTGAGGGAAAATGTGCGCACTATTCTACTAACATCGTTAACTGATCTTATTCCTGGATATTTGTGTTGGAGAGTTTGGCATGAGCTGAGCTGCCAAAGAAACTCCCGTTTGTTTTGTTTTTCTGAGGTAGTTGAACATTCTGAAGCGTGAACTGAAGGTTTGTGCTCACTCAGGCTGATTGAGCTACAGCACCTCAACAACAACAACTTGCATTTATATGACACCTTTAATATAGTAACATGTCCCAAGGCTTTTCACAGAAGCGTTATCAGGCTAAATTTGACACCAAGCTACATAAGGTGAAATAAGGACAAATGATCAAAAGCATCACCAAAGAGATAAATTTTAAGGAACATCTTAAAGAAGGGTAGAGAGGCAGACCTGTTTAGAGAAGGAATTCCAGAGCTTAGGACCTGGGCAGTTGAAAGGATATGGCCAATGGTGGAGTAATTAAAATCCAGGATGTGCAAATATCTGAGAGTTGTGGGGCTGGAGGAGGTTACAGAGATTGGGGGTGAAGCAATGTCTTGCAGGGATTTGAAAATCAAGTTGAGAATTTTAAATCTGAGACATTGCTGGATCAGGAACCAATGTTGGTCAGTGAGCACAGGGGAGATTAGTGAACAGGACTTGACACATGTTAGAATTTTGGAAGCAGAGGTTTGGATGAGCTGTGGTCTATGAAGGCTGGAAGATGTGAGGCTGAGGCTAGTTAGGAGCATTGGAAAAGTCAAAGGCAAAATACTGTGGATGCTGGAAATCTGAAACAAACACAAAAAATGCTGGAAAAACTCAGCAGGTCTGACAGCATCTGTGGAGAGAAAGACAGGGTTAACTTTTTGAGTCCATATGACTTCTTCAGGGCCAAAGAGAAGTAGAAATGCGGTGAAATATATTCCATTGGAATAGTCAAGTTTGGAGGAAACAAAGACGCAGATGGAGAGCTTCAACAGCAGGTCCTGCCTCACCCTTAGATGCTAATAGCTTATTTTCAGTTTGTGCTTTCCATTTTTGGTTTTATATTCAAATATATTTCCATGAATTGCAGCTTCTCTTTCTCACAGTTTGTCACTGAATCCAGGACACCATATGGGAACAGGAAGGAGTCATTTGGCTCCTCAAGCCTTTTTTTTGCCACCGAATTGATGGCTGATCTATAAGATGCAGCTTTCTGCTTAGGTATCATAATGGGTGAGGGATATATGAATATGAAAGAGAGAAATCCTGCCAACTATTGTACAGCTTTTAGGGTTATAGAAACTGGATGGATGGGTGGAGGGAGGGAGGGGACACAGGTTTAAGCTCTTCGGTGAGACATGTGAGGAAGAACGTTTTTACGCAGTGAGTGGTAATGACCCAGAACTCGCTGCCCACAGGGGTGATGGAAGCAGAGGCGATCAGTGATTTCAAAAGGAAATTGGATGGGCACTTGAAGAAAGTAAACCTGCAGGGCTGTGGGGTTAGTGCTGGAGAATGGGAGCAACTGGATTACTCCATGGAAAGCCAACATGGACTCGGGTTGAATGGCCTCCTTCTGTGCTCTAAATGATTCTATCCTTCTGAATTGAGATTGGTAAATAAAATGATATTCACATGGTTTAAATAGTTTTAGGGAATGTGTCTGGGCACTTTGCCTCACATGAGAAAGTATTGTAGTCAACCCGTGCTGCTCTCATGTACCAACTTAAGGAGTGACAACCTGACTTGTTGCCATTAAAAGAAATGAACACATTTCTGTGAGTAACAATTCTCCAGATAAGAGCATTTCCCCAAAAAGTGCTACTGCAGAGACATCCCTGCAGGAAAGGGCTGGCCCTGTGTGTCGGATCGATGGGGACAGGAGCTGAGTAGGAGGCTTTTCAAACTGGACAAGCGAAAGCTTCAAAAACCCTTTGCTTCTAGTTCCTAAAATGTAAAAAATTCGAGGCAACGCATTCTGTCTCAACATGTGCGATTGAACATGTCCAGTGAGACGAGCAATCCATTGTGCGCACAACTTAACCACCCATCATCTCAGGGAGTGTAGGCTTTCAAAACGCACTTGTTAAGACCAAACTAAACAATTCCTGGGAACAACCTTCCTGATGAGGTCCCATAGGAACTTTGCACAAATCCACATGTTAAGTTGTCCAAGCTACTGTCAAACACACTCATGTGACATGCTAGCCACTGCTTAAATTCACTTGGCAGGCACGCTATCAAGTTACTTACTACAGACCCATTAGGCTCCTGCACCAGTGCAGATGAACTGTGTGATAGAGTCAGTCATGCATTGTTTCCGTGCAGCGTGTTGAAATTTGACTAAAATCCTATTTATATACCTAGCACAATCCCTGCTCTGATATTGCTTTCGACAAACGGATCTGCTCCTTCAGTCCCTGTGGACCAGGTTGGAGGTCAAGCATGAAATTACAGTCTGGGGCTGCTAGTAACACTCTACACATCTACAATCTGCCATTTATAGCTGGGTCAGCTGTGCAGGTCACCCCACTCAATTTGTGTTTATATCTGTGATTTTGTTTGAGTAACATCTCCTCTGCTGAACACATTGAGCCCAGTGCCTCCCACAGCCGATATTTTGCCCAAGTAGCGCTGCTTCCTGTGTGAAACAAAACACATTTCAGCAGGTGAGTTAATTTTCTTCTCGTGTATATCCACACATGTCCGCTTTGCAGGTGTCAATACACCGTGATCAGCAGCATGAAGCCTCCATGCGGCAAAATATTACGAGCCTCTTGGGATAGAGGTTTCCATTCTCTCAGGGCCCCATGTCCTGAGCTGGACACGGGAGGGATAGTCTGACTTTTAGCCACATGCTCCTTGGCAGGTCTATCTGCAGAGATGAAGGTTTCTGTGGAGATCTGATGGAGTGTTGCCCTTTTCTGTTACCTTGGGGTGGAGCAACTCGTTTCTCCACTGGCACCTGGAACGTGATCCAAGTTACCAGCAGTTAGTGGGAGAACAGGCATCAGAGAGTCAGAAGGATCCTTAAATTCCTGGGAGAGCCAACCAAATATCCTCTAGTCCCTGTGAGATACTGCCTTTGGTTAACAGCCAATCCCCCACGAGTTGCAGTTTTTCATTCATTACTTTCACGTTGGACTGAGAGAAAAATGCGGGACAATTAATCTGCCACTGGGTTAAGACCTCTTCTTCCAGAAAAGTAAACACCTGGACCAGACTCATATCTGCCCAGAGACAAAAGAACAAGTGTGATAAGGGAGAGTGCAGCGTACGAAAATCACTCTCCAGAGACTGCAATTATAAAACCCTATAATGGTCCTACAGACTCAGTGTTTGCCCAGTCAGTGCTCAATATAGAAACCAATCCACAGCCAGTCCTCAATATAGGAGTCAATCCACAGCCAGTCCTCAATATAGGAGCCAATCCACAGCCAGTCCTCAATATAGAAACCAATCCACAGCCAGTCCTCAATATAGAAACCAATCCACAGCCAGTCCTCAATATAGAAACCAATCCACAGCAAGTCCTCAATATAGAAACCAATCCACAGCAAGTCCTCAATATAGAAACCAATCCACAGCCAGTCCTCAATATAGAGACCAATCCACAGCCAGTCCTCAATATAGGAGCCAATCCACAGTCAGTCCTCTTTCTCTGGTGATTTTCTCTGGTGATCTCATTTTTCCATTTTGGTTACTGGTGAGGGTGTTGGTTCCTCAGAGGAGTGCAGTCACAGCCAAGTTCACGGCACCATGGGCAGCTCAGCTGTACAGGATGGGAGGACGAGGAGAGGAAGAGCAGTAGTCATGGGGGATTCATTACTTAGAGGGGCAGACAGGCTTGCTGTGGCCTCAGACATGACTCCAGCATGGTATGTTGCCTCCCTGGTGCCAGGATCATGGTTGTCACAGAGCAGATGCAGGACATTCTTCTGGGGGAGGGTGATCAGCCAGAGGTCGTGGTCAATGTTGATACCAATGACTACGGCACGAAAGGGGATGATGTCCTGAAGGCAGATTTTATGGAGCTAGAGAGGAGATTGAAAAGCAGGACCTCTAAAGCAGTAATCCCAGGATTACTCCCAGTCCCATGTGCCAGCGAGTATAGAAATAGGAGATTTGAATGAATAAACACGTGGCTGGACAGCTGGTGTAGGAGGGAGGGCATCAGATTTCTGGGGCATTGGGACCAGTTCTGGGGAAGGTGGGACCTGTACAAGCTGGACAGTCTACACCTGAACAGGACTGGGACGAATATCCTCGCAGTGAGATTTGCTGGTGCTGTTGGGGGTGTGTGTGGGGGTGGGGTGTTGTTTAAACTAGATTGGCAGGGGGATGGGGACCTGAGGACAAATTCAGAGCAGTGAATGGGAGATGGAATATTAGTGAGTGACACTGAAAGACAGATGCAGCACAGGTTAAAAAGTGTACAGCACAGGAATCTGGCAGTGTTAAAAGGTATATATGTAAATGCTGGATAGAGAGTTTTCAGGCAGGGCAGAGAGGGGGATAAAAACGCTGGGGGTGTAGCATTATTGGTTAAGGAATCAATTACAACTGTGAGGAGGGATGGGATGCCAAATGAAGCATCAAATGAGGCCATATGGGTTGAGATCAGAAATAAAAAAGGGGCAGCCACACTGCTGGGAGTGTACAATAATCCCCCAAACAGTGGGAGGAAGTTAGAATAGCAAATATGTAGGCAAATTTCTGAGTGCAAAAACAATAGGGCAGTAATCGTTGGGGACTTCGACTCCCGAATATCAATTGGAATACGAACAGTGTGAAGAGCACAGAGGACACAGGACTCAGTGTTGGGGCCCTTGCTGTTTGTTGTATATATTAATGATTTGGACTTAAATGCGGGAGGCATGGTTGGGAACTTTGCAGATGACACAAAAATTGTCGGTGTAGTTGTTAGTGAAGAGGGTAGCTGTTGTCTCCAGAATGATATCAATGGTTTGGTTGAGTGAGCGGAGAAATGGCAAATAGAATTCAATCCGGAAAAGGGTGATGTAATGCATTTGGGGAAGGCAAACAAAGTGAGGGAATACTCAATAAATGGGAGAATATTGAGAGGGTTGAGGAAGTGAGAGACCTTGGAGCGCATGTCCACAGGTCCCTGTAAGTGGATAAGGTGGTAATGAAAACATATGGAATGCTTTCCTTTATTGGACGAGGTATTGAACACAAAAGCAGGGATGTAATGTTGGAAATGTATAAAACGCTGGTTAGGCCACAGCTGGAATTTTGTGCACAGTTCTGGTCACCACATTACAGGAAGGACATAATTGCTCTGGAGAGAGTACAGAGGAGATTTACAAGAATGTTGCCGGGGCTTGAAAATTGCAGCTATGAGGAGAGATTGGATAGGCTGGGGTTGTTTTCCTTAGAACAGAGGAGGCTGAGGGGTGACCTAATTGAGATGTACAAAATTACGAGGGGCCTAGATAGGGTAGACAGGGAAAGACCTGTTCCCTGTCTCTAAGGGGTCAGTTACCAGGGGGCAGAGATTTAATGTGATTGGTGGAAGGATTAGAGGGGACATGAGGAAAACCTTTTCACCCAGAGGATGCCAGGAGTCTGGAATTCACTGCCTAAACTGGTGATTGAGACTGAAATGCTCAACTCATTTAAAAGTTTCCTGGATCTGCACCTGAGGTGCTGTAACCTGCGAGGATACAGACCAGGTGCTGCAAAGTGGGATTAAAATGAGCGGCTAGTTTCCTTTTTCCCTCTTTTTTTGGCCGACACAGACACGATGGGCTGAATGGCAACTTTCTGCACTGTAACTTTTCTATGGTTCTATTAATTTCCTCACTCTTTTTACTCACGGGTTACTATCTATTCCTGGTATGAAACTTGTGTCTTCTACTGTGAAGACAGGCACAAAACATTTGTTCATCGCCTCTGCCATTTCCTCATTCCCCATGATAATTTCTCCTGTCTCTGCTTCTAAGGGGCCGACGTTTACTTTAGCTGCTCCCTCCCTCTTTCGACACTTATAAAAGATCTTACAACCTGTTTTCATATCTCTGGCTCGTTTACTCACATTCCTTTTCTTTTTTATCAACTTTTTGGTGGCCCACTGTTGGTTTCTGAAACAGTCCAAATCCTCAGGCTTACTACTGTTTTTTGCAACATTTTAAACCCCTTCTTTTCATCTAATACTTATCTTTAACTGCTTGAGTGAGCCATGGATGGGTCTTTCTCACGGACGGGATGAGGTTTCGACCAGCGATTTTATAAAAAGCTTTTAAAACCCATCTTTAACATGCCCCTGCTCATCTGACAGAGTCACATGAGGGGACGTGTTTCCTTATATTTCAAGTCTTTAATTTTAATGTTAAAAATCTTCAGCTCCCTGAGGCAGTTCTGTGCCTTCAGGGAGCTTTCAGTGAAAGCACCCCCCTCCCCCGAGCGTATGCAGACTTCAGCGCTCGACCTCCTCCCACCCCCCCCCACCCCCCAGCCCGGCAGCGCCGAGATTCTGAGCGCGCCTTTCACGCTGTTAATTAACCAGCCAGCATGAAACTGCGGCTGGGGCCCAATCGCAGGCGGTGGTCTGAGTCACGGTCACTCCCAGGCCCGCCCAACGAGGTAAAAATCCTACCCACTGAGTTTTGGTTCTTTAACGAAATATATTTTTGTTGACAATTTTGAATTATTCCTTTAAATGTTTCCCACTGGTCATTTACAGCCACCCCTTTTAGTTTATTTACCCAATTAACCTTAGCCAGTTGTCCCCTCATACATGTGTAATTGGCCTTATTTAAGGCTAAGATTCTTGATTGCGATTGGAGCATGTCAATGTCAAACTTAACATGGCGTTCAAGGATATTATGACCACTTATTCCCAGTGAATCTTTTACTACAACGTTACTAATTAACCCTGCTTCGTTACACAATACTAGTTCTAAGATAGCTTTATCCCCAGTTGGTCCCGTAACATATTGCTTCAAGAAGCTGTCACGAAAACATTCGACAAACTCATCTTCTAAACCACATTTGCTAATTTGACTGTCCCAGTCTATATGTAGATTAAAGTCTCCCACAATTATTACATTTCCTTTATTACAGGCTCCAATAATTTTGTGTTTAATGGTCTGCCCAATCGCATAACTACTGTTGCAGGGCCTATAAACTACTCCCACCAGTGTTTTCTGACTCCTGCTATTCCTAATTTCCACCCATTCTGATTCTACTCCATGATCTTCTAAGGTCAGGTCCTTCCTCACTCATGTCCTCGTGCCGTCCTTTACTATCAGGACTACCCCCCCCTCCTTTGCTGTTGTATCTGTCTTTCCAAAATATTGTGTGTCCTGGAATATTTGTTTCCCATCCTCGACCATCTTGTAACCATGTTTCTACAATAGCAATTAAATGTAGATCATTTACCTCTATTTGTGCCACTAGGTTCATCTATCTTATTGCAGATGCTTCATGCATTCAGATAAAGAACCTTTGATATAATTTTTGTACTTCTATTCCCTGTAATGTCCTTATTTGCCACTGTACAATTTTTGTTAGACTCTGTCCTTTTTGTCCCACTCTGCTTGTCTTTACCTATATTGCTTTAACATTCTGATGTCACCACCTTTCTCTTTAGTTTTCTAAATCTCCCTTTACCTGAACCCTTCCCGCTGCACCTCCCTCCCCCATTAGTTTGAAACCCTGTCCACAGCCCTAGTTATATGATTAGCCAGGACACTGGTCCCAGGCTGGGTCAAGTGGAACCCATCCCAATGGAATAGCTCACGTTTCCCAGAGTCCTGATGCCAGTGCCCCACCAATCAAAACCCCTTCCTCTTACATCACTGTTTAAGCCATGTGTTTAATTCTCTGATCTGTTTAACTCTGTGCCAATTGTTGCATGGCTCAGCTAATAATCTAGAGGTAATTTGGGCTTTGATGTCCTGCATTTTAATTTGGTCCCTGACTCCTCATATTCTCTCAGGAATGATGTGCTGCTATGTCGTTGGTTCCCAAATGGACCACGGCCGCTGGATCTCCCCCCTCCCAATCCAAGTTCCTCTCCAACCATGGGAAGGTGTCTTTAACCCTGGCACCGGGCAAGCAACACAACTTTCAGAACTCCCAGTCGCGGCTGCAGAGAACAGTATCTATCCCCCTGACTCCTAACACCACATTCCTCTTCGCTCACCCAACTTGAATGGCATCATTCACCATGGTGTTATGGCCAGATGGCTCATCCACCTTGCACACCTTCACCTC
The DNA here is from genome assembly GCF_964194155.1 of Cetorhinus maximus. NCBI lineage: Eukaryota > Metazoa > Chordata > Chondrichthyes > Lamniformes > Cetorhinidae > Cetorhinus > Cetorhinus maximus. Next base: position 22,837,603 of record NC_135905.1, on the reverse strand, counting down.
ACACACACAGGGAGCAAGTACCTAATAGCTGTTGGATAAAATCAGGGGCTGAGTCTCCTCCATCACTACATGCTGGTTCCCCATACCTGCCTGACTCACAGTCACACCCTCCTGTACCTGACCATTGACCGGCTCTAAGGTTCTGCCTTACGTAAGAGGTGGGTCTGCCTCCTGGAACAAAGTGTCCAGGTAACTCTCCCCCTCCCTGATGCTGTACAATGTTCGCAACTCAGACTCCAGCTCAGAAACTCTGAGCCAAAGTTGCCTAAGTTACAGACACTGGTGGGAATTGTCTATAGGCCTCGATGCAGTAGTTGGAAGGTAGGGGATGGCATTGAACAGGAAATTAGACATGCATGTAATAAGGATGCTACAGTAATCATGGGTGACTTTAATCAACATATAGACTGGGCAAACCAAATTAACAATAATACTGTGGTGGGTGAATTCCTGGAGTCTGTACGGGATGTTTTTTTTAGACCAGTACGTTGAGAAACCGACTAAGGGAACAGGCTATCCTAGATTTGGTATTGTGCCATGAGAAGTGGTTAATTAATAATCTTGTTGTGCAGGGTCCTTGAGGGAACAGTGACCATAACATGATGGAATTCCTCAATAGGATGGAAAGTGAAGTCGTCCAATCTGAAACTAGGGCCCTAAAACGAAACAAAGGAAACCACGAATGTTTGAGGCTTTGTTAAAAATGGGGCTGCCTGTCTGCCTGTTTTGCTCTTGTGACGATGGGCAATGTAAAATCCTGGACAGTAGGGTTTTTAATGGCCTTAATTGGCCCTTTAATTGTCAGCGGGCACAGTTCTGACTTCCGTGAATGTCTGCCGACCTCATTATTGTTAATGTGCACAATGAGGTCGGGACACACGCCCGCCCAATCAACGTGAGATTCTGGCCAAGAGGTTAGTGTGCAAAATTAAAGCACGTGGGTTTGGGGTTAATAAATTGGCATGGATTGAGAATTGATTAACAGACAGGAAACAGAAAGTAAGGACAAAGGGGTGTTTTTCAGAAGGCAGGCAGTGACTAGTGGGGTACAGCAGGAATCAGTGCTTGGGCCCCAGCTATTCACAATATATATCAATGATTTGGATGAGGGAACCAAATGTAATATTTCCAAGTTTGCTGACGGCACAAAACTTGGTGGGAATGTGAGTGGTGAGGAGGATGTTAAGAGGCTTCAAGACGATTTAGACAAGTTGAGTGAGTGGGCAAATATATGGCAGATGCAGTATAATGCAAAGTTATCCACTTCAGTAGGAATAACAGAATGGCAGAGTATTATTTGAATGGTGATAGATGGGGAAATGTTGATGTACAAAAGGACCTGGATGTCCTTGTACACCAGTCACTGAAAGCAAGCATGCAGGGGCAACAAGCAGTTAAGAAGGCAAATGGTATGTTGGCCTTCATTGCGAGAGGACTTGAGTACAGGAGCAAGGATGTCTTACTGCAGCTGTACAGGGCCTTGGTGAGACCACACCTGGAGTATTGTGTGCAGTTTTGGTCTCCTTACCTAAGGAAGGATATACTTGCCATAGAGGGAATGTAGTGAAGGTTCACCAGACTGACTCCTGGGTTGGCAGGATTGTCGTATGAGGAGAGATTGGGCCGACTAGACTGTATTCACTGGAGTTTAGAAGAATGAGAGGGAATCTCATTGAAACATATAAAATTCTGACAGGGATGGACAGACTGGATGCAGGGATGATGTTTCCTCTGGCTGGGGGGGTCTAGAACAAGAGGTCACAGACTCAGGATACAGGGTAGACCATTTAGGACTGAAATGAAGAGAAACTTCTTCACTCAGAGGGTGGTGAACTTGTGGCATCCTCTACCACAGAGGCTGTGGAGGCCAAGTCACTGAATAAATTTAAGAAGGAAATAGATAGATTTCTAGACTCTGAAGGTATCAAGGGGTATGGGGAGAGAGAGAGAGTGGGAGTACGGGGTTGAGATAGAGGATCAGCCATGATCATATTGAATGGCGGAGCAGGCTTGAAGGGCTGAATGGCCTACTCCTGTTTTCTGTGTTTCTACTGACTGCAGTAATGGTTGGCCAGGATTGCAGAGCAGTTCACAGATTCCCTCATCTTGTAGTCATGGCACACCGCCAGCCCTGTCATTTCTGTCCAACCTTATTTATTTAATTAGTCAATTAGTTCATAATTTACACAGATAAAGTAATAGAAAGTTGCGCTCACCTTGCTTGGAGACAAGGAAGAGAAACTCACCAACTGCTGGAGACTGAAAAAGAGTAGGGAAAGGAGCGCCCCAATGCCCTTCTGCACCGAATTCTCACCCAAACCAAATTCCCAACTACACACTCTGGCTACGACTCACTCCAGCGTAATCTCCTTCCCATGCGTCCCTTCCTCTGTCAGTAAGGCTCGGTAATGTTCCTGGACACATTGTCTGGACTGACCTCCTCTCACAAGCCAATATTACAGCCAGAAAATACAATAGTAAATCACAGTGAAATGTATTTATCATCTCACACATAGGGCAGGATTTTCTCCCCGTTGTGGGGGGGTGGCGTTGGTGGGTTGGTGGGGGGAGTTGAAGGGTGGGCGCACACAGGCGCGCTTCCGATCGGCGCCCCTCATCAGAGGTGTGGTGCCATTTTATGTGGGCGGGCCAATTAAGGCCCGCCCAGCGTGATGTCCGCACGGAAGTGCTATACACTCCCTGTGCGGGCGGAGGAGGGGTGTTGGTGGAGAATCCCAAAATCGAGAGTGTGTTCTTTCCCGCATGCGCATGAAAGAGCGCACTCATCTCCCTGAGGCTAAGTGCAGCCTCAGGGAGATTGGCTCTAAATGTAAAAAAGATAAAAATAGAAAAATAAAATTTCCCTTACATGTCCCCTCATGTGACAATGTCACGTGAGTTGGGACATGTCCATAATTGATACAAAAACTTTGTTAAAATTTTTTAAAACCTACATGAAACCTCATCCCGCCGCTGGACGAGGTTTCGAGCTTTTTCTAGTTCCCGCCGGGGCTCCTGGCCTGCCCGCCAACCTTAAGGTTGGACGGGCAGGTCTTTTAATTACTTAATTGACTCTGTCAATGGCCTCAATTGGCCGTTGACAGGTCGGCGGGCGCATAGCTGATTTCGCTGCGCCCCCGCCTACCTGAAAATCTAAATGGGGCGCGGTGATGTCGGGTGTTCCGACATTTTACATGTCAGTGAGCGGACCCCACCCCCTGCTCGCTGATGCGTTAAATCCTGCCCAGAGACATTTATCATGAACCCAGTGCTAGCTGAGCAAGAGTATTTACTTCAGTTTAAAGATGAATAAATGGTTATGTAGTGATGAAACAAAATAGTTGCTCCAATGGCTTGGGAAATATGGCTCACAATAAAATCAGAAAATGGCAGCAGGACTAATTCCTTTTCTTTATTATCTGTATTACACAGATATATGGTCCATAATTCTTGCAAACTTGTTTGGCATTATTAATTATAAAGCTCCCAGCAATTACTTCTAGCTTGAAAAAGAAAATTAAAGAAACGAGAACTTTATCCTGGGAATTAGTAAATAAAGAAAAGCGAGAGGAGAAATTGAAATAGGGTGAAGTATTGAAAGGTGCAGTGAATGAGGCAGAGGGAAAGGAAAAAGAGAAAGTGGCAGAAGAGGTGGAATAGGCAAAGAAGAGCAGGAGGAAGGAGTGGGAGCTGAAAATCCTTCCGATAAGTAACAGAAGCTTCCGTTCTTAAAACTCCAGCATCAAATGCTAACAAGAAAAAAATCAAGTGAGCAGTGAATCCCCCAGATCTGCTAAATGTCACAGTTTATTTGCTAGCTTGCTGGGCTGGGCTTTTAAGACACACATTGACCCCCTGGAGTGAGACCAGAGCCAGGGGGACTGCAAGGTGAGTGTTCATCCATAGGTGGGAACTTGGCCCTTGTTAACCATTGACCAAAGTGATGGACCTAGAATCATAGAATGAATCAGACTGGCTACAACACAGAGGAGGCCATTTGGCCCATCATATCTGTGCTGGATCTCTGAAGGAATAATTCGCCTAGTGCCACTCCCCCACCTTTTCCTCATAGTCCTGCACGGTTCTTCCTTTTCAGGTAATAATTCAATTTCCTCTTGAATGCCTTCATTAAACCTGCCTTGACCACGCTCTCAGGCAGTACATTCCAGATCCTTACCAATCGCTTACTGCGTTAATATGTTTTTCCTCATGTTCCCATTGCTTCTTTTTCCAATAACGTAAATCTGTGCTCTCTTGTTCTCGATCTTAACACCAGTGGGAACCTGTCATGGATTAATGTGCCTATGAGTTTTGACAATGAAGAGGAATAACTGGTCTAGCATCAGAAGCTGGTGCGAAGTGTATGGCGCCTGGAATGTGTGCCTCAGAATGTTGGTCAGAGTGTTGCTGAAAATCGGCTCTTAGTCGTCATCCACACACAAGCTGAAAGCTGCAACTGATTAGTGGGTGTCCCGATGCATGTCCTCGATTGGAACCCTCTAAAACTGGGCCAGATCAGGTACCATGACAACCTGCAGCTAAGTCCTGGGCAAGATCCGTACACATATTGATTCATGGCTGATGAATCTCTGGGTAATCTATATATATTTATATACAGCTGGAGAAACCTGTAAATATTTATATACACCTGGGAACCCCTGTAAATATTTATACACAGCTGGGGAATACCTGTAAATATTTATATACACCTGGGAACCCCTGTAAATATTTATACACAGCTGGGGAATACCTGTAAATATTTATATACACCTGGGAACCCCTATAAATATTTATACACAGCTGGGGAATACCTGTAAATATTTATATACACCTGGGAACCCCTATAAATATTTATACACAGCTGGGGAATACCTGTAAATATTTATATACACCTGGGAACGTCTATAAATATTTATACACAGCTGGGGAATACCTGTAAATATTTATTTACACCTGGGAACCCCTATAAATATTTATACACAGCTGGAGAATGCCTGTAAATATTTATATACGCCTGGGAAACCCTGTAAATATTTATACATGGCTGGAGAATGCCTGTAAATATTTATTTACACCTGGGAACCCCTATAAATATTTATACACAGCTGGAGAATGCCTGTAACTATTTATATATGCCTGGGAACCCCTGTAAATATTTATACACAGCTGGAGAATGCCTGTAAATATTTATATACACCTGGGAAATTTCTAAATATTTTTACACAGCTGGAGAATACCTGTAAATATTTATGCACACCTGGGAACACCTGTAAATATTTATACACACCTGGGAACCTCTAAGTCTTTATACACAGCTGGGAGCCTCTGTAAATATTTATATACACCTGGGAAATCTCTAAATATTTATACACAGCTGGAGAATACCTGTAAAGATTTATATATGCCTGGAAAACACCTGTAAATATTTACATAACATAAGAAATAGGAGCAGGAGTAGGCTATTCGGCCCCTTGAGCCTGCTTCACCATTCAGTAAGATCGTGGTTGATCTGATTGTGGACTTAACTCTACTTTCCTGCCTGCCCCATAACCCTTGACTCCCTTCTAGATCAAAAATCTAACTCAGCCTTGAATATATTCAGTGACCCAGCCTCCACTGCTCTCTGTGGAAGAGAATTATAAACGCTAATGACCCGCTGAGAGAAGAAATTACTCCTCATCTCTGTTGTAAATGAAGACTCCTTATTTTGATTTGTGCCCCTTAGTTTTAGATGCCCCCCATAGGGGGAAATGACCCTCAGCATCTACCATGTCGAGACTCCTCAGAATCTTATATGTTTCAATAAGATCACCTCTCATTTTTCTAAACTCCAATAAGGACAGGCACAACCTTTCCTCATAAGGCAAATCGAGGAATCAGCCTAGTGACCCTCTCTGGAATGCTTCCAGTGCAAGTGTATCCCTCCTTCAGTAACGCGACCAAAACTGTACACAGTGCTTGAGGTATGGTCTCACCCATGCCTTGTACAGTTGTAGCAAAACTTCCCTATTTTATACTCCAACCCCTTAGCAATAATGGCCAACAATCCGTTTGCCTTCCTTTCAATGAGAGGGAAATGGTGCTGGAGCACAGGACAGAGTGGTATAGTGTTTAAGGCCTCCGAGGAAACCACTTGCTCTCAGTCATTGGGACTATAGCTGTAATTCTTCCTGGGCTGCAGCATCAAAGAGAGATGGAGCAGAACCAGCAGAGGAGATAAGCTGCCCACAGAGGGAGGGAGACTAGACAGAGGGAGGGAGAATGCACAGCTGGAGAATACCTGTAAATATTTATATACACCTGGAAAACACCTGTAAATCATTATAAATCCTATTTTGACTCTCAGGAAATACGAATACACTTTTGGAGACCACACTGCACATATTGACCCACTGCTCAGGCCCGTGGGAACATCGAAATCTTCCTGTGGGCTCCCTTGAAAATACTGACCCACTCCTAGGGGGAATCAATGCTGAATTCAACTCCTTGAAAATGTTGTCTGTGGTGCAACGAAATTAGCCACCAATAAGATCAAGGGCACCAGATTGTGGTTGCTGGGCTGCAGTGGCTGCTATGGAGATGCAAGCTACATCTGGAAATAAATGAATCAAGGTTCCAGGAAATAATTGGCAAAGAATGAATGAAAACAGACAGCTTGTGATGCACAAAGGGCTTGACAAGAGGATTATTTAAACAAACTAATTCAAAAGCGTAATAAAACAACTGATCAGCCAGCGTTTATCTGGGAGTATATACTTAAATCCTTAGCTCCTACCTTGACAATAAAGTTCTTTTAACTTCAGCATTTCCTAAATAGAAGATTCTTTTTTGAGAAATAGCAAGAACTCGGGGAATCGTGACAAGGATTGACTCTGACTGCATTACTTACATGACGGTGCCTGATATCTGAGGATTTGCTAGAATTCCGAAATGAGCTGTGTTATTGCCAGTAAGCCTGGTTAACATTCCCTGTCACTGAATCCAATTCATCTCCATCCCTTCCAGTTTCTTTGTATTGTTTAGCCCTCCAGAGTTGAGTGGACCTTGAGGATAGTGAAGCTCTGGGAAGACGCAGCTCCTCAGCAGAAGAGCAGGAGCAAGGGGGTGGGAGAGGAGGAGGAGGAGGAAGAGGAAGTAGAGGCAGGAGGAGATGACACTGAACAGAGAAGTGCCCGGGCACGGCTCGGGGGCGAGATGGGCTCTTGAGAGTGCCATAAATGGCAGGGATCTCCTGATTCGGGAACATTTCAGCTGAGCCCAGGTTGAGGGGTGTGGCATGGAAGGGAGTCGGAGATACCTGTGCTAACACGTGTATGGAAGATGCAGCCCGGAACATGGAATCACTCACTGCCAAAGAAGAAAGCACATTTACCCAGAAGCTTTGTCCACATTACGCAGGACGCTGTGATCTCTTTTGCCATCTCGTACCACTTATCCAGTCATACAGCAATAAAAGAGTCTGGCTTAAAGTGTCATCATTTGTACCGTGCAAATAGAGAACAGCAGTAGCCGGAGACAGTAAGAAGATACCCCAGTAATCCACTTAGTGCTCCTCACGATGCAGTGGTCCTCTCCCTGCCACCCTCTGGGGGAAAAAGCCTCCCTCCGACATTAGACCCCGGTTGATGTCGATGAAGCAAGGGCACATCTGTCAGGGTGCCACGCCTCTGGTTCTCCTGAATCATCACTCTTCCCTCGGATGCTGTGCAAGACTTTGGCACAATCAGCACTTTTCTCCCTTGGGACAACTGGTAGTCTTAGTGATGGCTGCAGTGAGGAGCCGAAATCAGTCCCCGACTGTTGTGTGTTGCCCGGAGTTAGACTAACACACGCTCAGCTGCAGGCAGCCATCATTGGACTAACTTTATTTACACCTCCCCAATACAGAGGGCAATATAACAGAATGCTCGAATCTTGAATGTACTGCACTCCCCCTCCACCTAAAAAAAGCTAATACATTAAAATGTAAAATGGTACATCTACAATATGACTAAGCCAACAGGTACAATACCTGAAATTTAACGGGTTGGCTTTCTTATTTGTTTTTACTGTAATCACAACCAAAACATGTGACCAATTCTTCCAGAAATAAATTACCTGTAAAAAAAAATGTTTTTCTTCACACTAGTATGTGTTTAACAAAAATATCACAATTGACATGAAGTAATGAAAAGAAAACTTATTTTTTTTCTACCTTACTACATAATTCCAATTAACCTATCTGGCTTCTTTCTTTTTCTGCCTGGGTATCTCCTCTGTTCGCTTGACTCTACTCTCTCAACATCTCTGATGGTGTTAAATCTGAATCTTCACGTTGATTACCAATTCCACTTACTAGTTGGGACTGTGACATTGATTGATTTCTCTTAATGAAAGACCCTCGGCGGGATTTCCCGCACCCACCCACCACTGGGATCTTCAGGCCCCGCCGCAAGTCAATGGACCTCTAGCTGGGGTGCCTGCCCTGCCCACAGCAGGTCCCACCCACAACAAGGCTGGAAAATCCTGGCCCCTGGTTTATTTTGCTGTACCAGTGGATCCTGTGATACTGGCAAACTTTCATTTTCTTTGAGATTTTTTGCCTTCTTTCTGATTTTCACCATGGACTGTAGGAGGAATGTGGACTATAGGAAGTTCCCCATGCCTTCCTTTTGTCATATTTCCTCTCTCATAGGAAGATAGGGATGAGGAGCAGGAGCAGGCCCTTTGAGTCTGCTCTGCCAATGATAAAATCGTGGCTGATCTGGTTGTGGTCTCAACTCCAGTTTCCTATCTGTCCCCCACAACCCTTGACCCCCTTGTCTATTAAAAATCTATCGAATGCAACCTTGAATATATTCAATGATCCAGCCTCCACTGCTCTCTGGGGAAGAGAATTCCACAGACTAATGGTGCTCTGAGAGAAAGAAATTCTCCTCATCTCTTTCTTAAAAGGGAGACTTCTTCTTAATCTGTGTCCCCTAATTCCAGTCAGCCCCACAAGAGGAAACATTTCCCTGCATCCCCCGTATCAAAGCCCCCTCAGGTTCTTACATGTTTCAATAAGATTGAGCAAAGGTTTAAAGCAAATGATTTACATGACAGTGAACGAGCTTCTCTCCAATCTTCACTAGATTTGTGAATGCACCCAGTCTCTTCACAACAACTCCAAGCACATCCTCCTCCTCATCAGCTCAGTGGCTTATCACCATGACCTTCTGACCAGCAGTGAACATGCATCGTGTATCATGACTCATTTTCACTTTGTATTTTCTCTTACTTTCCTATTGACGTCAGACTTAAGCAACCCAAACCTTGCCTTAGGCGTGTGCTTAAATACAACTCGTAAGATGAGCAAGGTGTTGTAAACTGTGGGGTTATTCTGTAAGAGGATAGAAATTTGTCTAGCCTGTGTCAAAGAGAAACAGGGAAATTACTGCCTAACTTTTTTTTTATTAATTCATGGGATGTGGACATCACTGGCTAGGCCAGCATTTATTGCCCATCCCTAGTTGCCCTTGAGAAGGTGGTGGTGAGCTGCCTTCTTGAACAGCTGCAGTCTATGTGGTGTAGGTACACCCACAGTGCTGTTAGTGTGGGAGTTCCAGGATTTTGACCCAGCGACAGTGAAGGAACGGCGATATATTTCCAAGTCAGGATGGTGAGTGGTTTGGAGGGGAACTTCCAGGTGGCAGTGTTCCCATGTGTCTGCTGCCCTTATCCTTCTAGATGGTAGAGGTCGTGGGTTTAGAAGGTGCTGTCTAAGGAGCCTTGATAAGTTTATGCAGTGCATCTTGTAGATGGTACACACTGCTGCTACTGTGCGTCGGTGGTGGAGGGAGTGAATGTTTGTGGATGTGGTGCCAATCAAGCTGGCTGCTTTGTCCTGGATGGTGTCAAGCTTCTTGAGTGTTGTTGGAGCTGCACTCATCCAGGCAAGTGAGAATATTCCATCACACTCCTGACTTGTGACTTGTAGATTGTGGACAGACTTTGGGAAATCAGGAGGTGAGTTACTCACCGCAGGATTCCTAGCCTCTGACCTGCTCTTGTAGCCACAGTATTTCTATGGCTAGTGCAGTTCAGTTTCTGGCCAATGGTGACCCCCAGGATGTTGATAATGGGGGATTCAGCGATAGTAAAGCCATTGAATGTCAAAGGGTCGAAGGTTAGATTCTCTCTTGTTGGAGATGGTCATTGCCTGGCACTTGTGTGGCACAAATGTTACTTGCCACTTGTCAGCCCAAACCTGGATATTGTCCAGGTTTTGCTGCATTTGGACATGGACTGCTTCAGTATCTCATTGATAAAGCAGCTGAAGATGGTTGGGCCGAGGACACGACCCTGAGGAACTCCTGCAGTGAATGTCCTGCAGCTGAGATGATTGACCTCCAACAATCACAACCATCTTCCTTTGTGCTAGGTATGACTCCAACCAGCAGAGAGTTTTCCCCTTGATTCCCATTGACTGCAGTTTTGCTAGGGCTCCTTGATGCCACACTTGGTCAAATGCTGCCTCGATGTCAAGGGCAGTCACTCTCGCCTCACCTCAGGAGTTCAGCTCATTTGTCCATGTTTGAACCAAGGCTGTAATGAGGTCAGGAGCTGGCAGAACCCAAACTGGGTGTCAGTGAGCAGGTTATTGCTAAGCAAGTGCCGCTTGATAGCACTGTTGATGACCCCTTGCTCGCCCACACCCTCCACCAACACAGAAACACACACTTTGGCAGGACCTAAATCTGGAGTAGCCTTGGGGTCACAGTCTGGTGAACACAGCACACAAACTGGCCCATAGGAGGCAAAAGCAGGGCCACCCGAGGTAGCTGGTGCTTGGAGGACTGCTGGAGGTTAGGATTCTGTTGAGTTCGAGTCTGATGACGATTGGTTGTCTAAGGTCAAGGGGTTAAAGCAAGGGGTTGTATTATTGCCATGGCTGGTCATTAACCTCACATGAATGCACTGCACTGCTTCACTCTCCTGATTCCCTGCATTATCATTGAAAGGCTCTTAACATGTCTCAGGTGTGCATCTATCCTCATTATGCATTGCCCAGTTCAGTTGGGTGCCACTTTAATCGCCCCCCCCGCCCAGTGCAGTATATCAGTCCTCCAAACGGCCTTCAGAACCCTCACCAGCTGAGTCATTCCGCAGATTAATTTTGTGCTGTGCCATCCCTTCGGTTCCAAGATGGTGGTACTAACGCTTCACTACCAGATCAGCTCGGACCCTCTCTTGCGTGAGTGCGGTCGCCATCGTCCTGGGGGTGCATTATGTTCAGATTTCCCTTCCTCCCAGGATTCTCAAGCCTTCCCCTCCAAAGCTTTATGTCATTTGGATTGTGGAGGATGCGCCTGTTTAACCCCCCTGAATGCTTTGAGGCAGATGTGCCTCTGCCCCATTGGCAGGTTAGCCTGTCCCCGCTTGTACCCTATTGCACAGTGAGCTTCTCAGATCCACCCACCCCGCAACCTCGAATCCCTCGAATGGCCCTATAATTCCTTTCGACCAGCTACAGCCTACACTGACTGTGACTATGGCAACTACGGCCATTATTGAGTCAGAAAACCGCTGGACTGAGGTGCCCATTACAACGACCACACCCTGCACACAACATGCTGGGCATGAATGACATTTCACTTACATGACGTATCCCTCCCTTGTCTAGGGCAGGGACAGCCCTTGCAAGGTCAGCCCTGTAAAACTAAGCGCCTCGTCGCTCTGCCAACCTTCCCACTCTGGCCCGAACTTGCTTACAACCCTCTCTGAGACATTCTTCCCCATTCTGGCCCAGAGCACACTTCCAACCCACATCCCCTCCCCCAAGTCATGTGCTGGAGTGTAGCTTTTTCCACTTTGACCCCTTCCCCAATGGAGGCCTTGCCCTGTGGATACTTCCACAGCACCCCCGCCTTACCGCTGGTCTGATATGTAGACCCCGGCCTGTGATGCCCCACCCCCCCCCCCGCCCCCCGAGAGCGATGTTGCACTGCCTGCGAAGCCTGGTGCTGAGTCGAGCTGCTGCAGGCGTTGCACAATGAAAGATGGGTGAACAAACCTCAAAGTCACGAGCAAAGTGCTGGTCACCAGGTGCACGGCTCCCATTGTGAAATACGTTGGTCTATTTAGATGCAACGTGACCTCTTGATCCAATGTGGGGGGGGGGTGGGGGTTGATAGCAGCAAGAAAGCCTTATAATGAGTATTTATCACATTTAAATATATTCAAATGATCTTCCTGCATTGCGTGTCGGGAAATGTGCTCCACCATTGAAGGTCAGAGTGGATCATAGGACCCTGTTTTCCCAACCATGTAAAACAGATTTTTAAGCTTCCGCGATATTATCCGCTCCCTCCAGCGAGCGGGAGTGGAAAATCCCAGCCTATATCTTCGACCCTTTTACTTTCATCTTCCAAGTGCTGTTTCCTTGCTTTTTGAGTACACCTCTTGATCTTCCTGCTCAATAGCATCAACTTGGGTTTCCACAGCTATGATATGGACATTGGAGAATTTCCAGACTCCCAAACCAGCTTTAGATTGACCACGACCTTGACCTGGTCCATTGCTGTGACCTGGAGCTTTACCATGACCAAGAACATTACTGTTCCCTCGACTCCTGCATCATTGCCTTCTGGATATAATCAATTTTCCCACAGACGTAGCACTTTGACTGGAAATGAGGACATTGAGATGGATGGTGGTTACCATGGCTAAAGCAGCATCTACATTCCTGACTCTGAGGCTGTGATCCTGGCTGCTGGGACCTGGGTCTTGCTGAAATCTGGTGGATCTTTTTTGCCGGCTCAGGAAGGAGTTTGCGTCTATCTCGTTCTGCAATTTCCATGAATGTGGCCACATCACAAGGGCTCCTTCTATGTCGGCTTATTGTCTTTGCTGGCCTGGGTTTTATTGTTCTTTAGGCCTCCCATGAACATGTTTCTAAGGTCGGTTTCTATGTTTGCGCCATACCCACAGTGACGAGAGTTTCTTTAATTTGAGAATATAATCTGCAACAGTCTCACTTGGCATCAGTTTCCTTCGATGGAACGTAACTCGCTTGGCAATTCCATTCTCAGTCGTGCCATAATATGAGTCGAGAATCTCATTAATTTCATAGCACTGGGGTCTAGTGGGAAACATTGGGTAGACCCCAACTCAAAAGCATCTGGCCCCATCATGGTGAGGAAAACATTTACCCATATCTCCTAGTTTATTCGCTTTCAGCCAATATATAACCTTCGTTCATAATTACATTAATCTTCCTTGTTCAAGGTTGAATTTCCCCATTGTCCCCAAATATGTCTTGAGTGTGATTTTTTCAGTGATGTGCCGTGCTGACCCACTGCGTACCTGAATGTGAGGTGCAGGTGGAGCAATCTTTCCGATTGCTCAAAATTCCTCAAGGTCAACTTTAGGATTTCCAAAAGACGGTTCACAATGTTCTTCAGCCCTTAATTTCTCAAACGAAGCGTGAAAAAGAATTCCGTTGTATCCTCATCGCCGTCTTTCCGCTCTGCCCGGTGCACTGTATTGTACATGCTCAGCCGCAGGCACTCATTCTTGGACTATGTTTACACCTCCCCCCAACAGAGAGGCTCAGGTCTTGCAGTATACCTGCGCCCACTTCACCTGACCTCCCTTTGACCTCGTCCCCAATGGCTGGAGGTTGAACTGCCTCCTTTGCAGTTGAAGGCTCAGCCCTGTGCAAGTGTGAACTTTAATCCGTTTCCCACTGGAGGAGGTTTCCTGACCTGAAATCAAGCCCGGCTCCTGTTTCCAGCCTTCATAGCGAAAATTCCGCACCATGCGTCTTGATTTTTGGAAAACATTTGATAAGGTTCTCATGTGGGTCTTACGCTAATTGTTACATAGGATTACGTAAGACATATGGCACAGAAACAGGGCATTTGGCTCAACCAGTCCATGCTGTTGTTTATGTCTCACTTAAGCTTCCTCCCACCTTTTGTCATTTAAATCTGCCATCATAACAATCTTTCCACATCTCATACACTTGCTCAGTTTCCCCTTTAATGTATCTGTACTAGCTGCTTCAACCACTCCCTGTGGCAGCAAGTTCCACATTCTCACCACTCTGGGTAAAGATGTTCCTTCTGAATCCTCTAATTGCATTATTAATTAACAGCTTAATGGTAAACAAACACTATTGGTTCAAAAACAGAATAATGTGGATGCTATAAATCTGATATGAAGACAAAAAAAAAAATGATGGAAGTACTCAGCAGGTCAGGCAGCATCTGTGGAGAGAAACAGAGTTAAATTTTCAGGTCGATGACCTTTCACCAGAATTGGATTCGCCAGGACCCGATTGGTCGTTGTTGTGATTCGTTAGATCTCACGTCCCTGACTCTCACTGACTGGAATACGAAAGCTTCAGTGTAGCACTGAACCATTGTGGGATGATGGGATGTTCAGAATGATATCTCACACACATTAAGAAACAAATAGGTCAGTAGCAAGTTAGATTTATTAATCAGGGATATAACGCAAAGTGAGTTTGAAAAACAAGAAGTCTGAGTAGAAGATGAAGAGCACTAACCCTGACTGATTTGATTGCCTGTGTAACAGTGGAATTGTTGTTCCTGTGGAGAAACTGTGGCTGGATGAAAAAACCCAAAACTGTTCATGTGGAATATATCCCAGCTGCACTCAAGCAGGCAAGGACATTTGGATAAATCATCATAGGTGCTAACAACCTTGTCAGGAACTGATGAATCTCAATTTTACAGACAAAACATTTCCAAGTTATTACATTTTAGGTGATCAGATCCTGAATGCTTTTTAATTTATAACTTTTCTGCTTCATTATATTAAATCCAGAAATCTTTAATGGCCTTATCAGTAGTTGCAGAGCTGTACTACCCATCTGTTGTATTGAAGTATGGAAACATAAACACTGTGAAGGATGACATTTTCTATCTTTTTCTGTCCCCTGTGTAACTATTGCCAGGTCTCCCAGCACTCTGCCCATTCCGTGACAGTTCAGACTGTCTTTGTGCTGCCAGTTCCACGGGCTCTGGCTGATGGTACTCCTCACTCCAGCACTCATTCTTCATATGTGAGGAAGAGGATTGAGCATTGGTAAAGTATTTGGCACAAGTACACACACACAGTTAAACACACGCAGTTACACACACAGAAAACCACTATACACCCCCTCCCCGCACACACAAGCGCCTACACCCACACCTGCGCATGCATACACAGCCCCCACACTCAATCACAGACACAAACACACTCCACACCCACTCCACACACACATACACAATCTCATACACACATACTTTACTTAGTCCACACCCCCTCCCACACACACATGCACATACATGCACGTCTTTCACCCATGTAGCCCACACACTCAAGAGAAATACCCCTCACCAAAAACACATGTACTGCTGGACAAACATTTCAACCAGTGAGAAGGTCACACAGCCAGTGAGAAGATTACGCAACCAGCAATAATGTCACGCAACCAATGAGAAGGTGGCACAGCCACTGAGAAGATTATGTGGCCAGTGAGAATAAGACGTAAAAATAGAAACAGGAGTGGACCATTCAGCCCTTCGAACCTGCTCTGCCATTCAATAAGATCATGGCTGACCTTCTTGTGTTTCGATTTCCACATTCTCATCTAACCCCGATAACCTTTGATTCCCTTGCCTAACAAGAATCTATCTACCTCTGCCTTAAAGATATTCAATGACCCCACTTCCACAACCTTCTGAGGCAGAGAGTTCCAAAGTTGCACAACCCTCTAAGAGAAAAAAATTCTCCTCATCTCTGTCCTAAAAAGGGCGACTCCTAATTTTAAAACAGTGCCCCCTGGTTCTGGACTCACCTACGAGAGGAAACATCCTTTCCACATCCACATTGTCAAGGCCGTTCAGGATCTTGTATAACTTCAATCAAATCACCCCTCACTCTTCTAAACAAGCTCAGTCTGTCTAACCTTTCCTCATAAGACAAACCTGCTCATTCCAGGTATCAATCTAGTCAACCTCCTCTGAACCACCTCCAATGCATTTACATCCTTCCTTAAATAAGGAGACCATTGTATTACATAGTTAGTTAAAAAGTTACACTGTTGGGAGAAGATCACACAGGCAGTGTATTCATATCAAATTATTTCATGATGATGTAATTAAAATGGAGAAAATTCTTCTCAGCTCAATTAACCATGAGGCTGGCAAATTGCATTTAAGGTTGAGGTGAGGAAGAGCAGTCACACAAGATTGGTGAGCTGTAAGATGAATGAAGCACTTTTACAGTTTGAATCCATCTGAAGAAATGGTTCCCTGTGATTGGTATAGTGACATCCTTTGTGGCTGTGAGTGAACTTAAAGCTCAGCTTGACTGTTCAGTCCAAGAACAAGGTTTCCCCATTGCTACTGCCTTTGAATATAATGATAACAGAGTGCCAACATGCGCAGACATCATGCCCCAGAGATCACACCCTAGACCTTGGACTTCCACACGTTCAAGACAATCTCAAAACCTTCTGAGCTGTAACCTGAAATTTATAAACACTTTCCAATCTGCATAGTTCCCTGAACAAGCAAGGATTAAACTCTCTCTTGAGTCTGTATTTATTTAACAACAGTGAGACAATGTGGCTTTGAAAGGTGACAGATCTACCCTAGCAGCAGAATAACGCATTATACAGTATAACATTCCTATCCTTTATCAAAGAGCAGACCACCCCAGATTCAACATGGGCAAGATTTCCAAGAACAAACCTGAACCTTTGACTCTTCCACTGGACAGAGTTTACTGAACACCAAGGGCAGCAACACCAATGCACTTGGTGGCAATTCCCCTTTGACCTGTCTTTTCAGGTGCCAACAATAGGAAGCCCACTAGTAAATTATTATTACTCATTTATAACTCCTCGGTCCATTTCTTCTGAGATAATTATCTTTTTTTAAAGGAATCCCTTGATTTAATATGGACACTCAGCCTGGAGAAGGCACATTCAAAAGGAAATAGCAGCTGAAGAAACTTTTCAGCTGTGTTTATTATAATGCTGACCAACAGCTTGTATAGCTGTCTAGACATTGATATCAGATGCATGTATTGCAGTAGTTATTTGATGTAAGTACAACTAAACAGTGCTGTGACACCTGACTTCCTCTCTACTTATGTGATACATCAAAGATTGAGTCTTGAAAAAAAAATCAAAGAAATTGGGGCACAAAAGGTTAATTATCTTCTAGTTTGATATGGAGAATTTTTGTCTCATTATTTTCTTTGGTGGTGTTGAGAGAGGGAGTAATTCATCTTGTTTTATTCACTTTGCTCTCTCCGAGTACTCCTGCTTGTCACCTGTTGCCCCATGATCGGCAGGACATGAGCAGACTCAATGCAACAAAGTGAACACAATGGAACAGGACCCAGTTCCCTTTGTGAGTACACAAAGAGGAAAAGCGTGCAGGTGATGCTTTGCTTTTGCTAATAGGGCTTTGATGTTCCTGCTATTGAGTAGAGTGTCACATTCTAATTAAGATCAATCATTAATATGAATTAGCCCTCTCAGCCAATAGGCAGCCTCTTTTGTTAAGTAGACACGTCATCCCTTGTCAAATGAAATTTAAGTATGAGTGCTTGACAATGCTTTTTAGACAGCGCTGATAAATCATTATGACAGGTTGTACATTTTCCCCAAACTATGAATCATATGGAAGCAGTGCACTTTGAAAAGCGAAATTATGATGAATTCCGACATGACTTTTACAACAACGACACATCCATCCAAAGTTTTGAGCCAACTCTGAACGCTTGGTGCAGTTGGCAGAACTTTCACCAGTGAGTCAGGTGGGTTGGCACCTCACTCCAGACTTGAGCAGTCCTGACAAATTGTTGCAGTATCAGAGACGCTGCGCTTCTGACCAGATCCAGTGAATGACGAGCGGCGTAAGGTTTATTGGAAGAACAGCAGGGATTCTCCTGGCCTCAACCAAAAGCAGATTAACTGGTCATTCATTTCACAGATGCGTGTGTCCTGCTGCCTATAAAATAGTTGCCAACATCAGTCATTGCACTTTAAAGTAATTGCTCCTGATGCAGTTTGAAGTGTCTTCGAAAGATATGGGGCAACATGATAGAAGTGTTTAAAATGCTAAAAGGATGAAACAGGGTAGATATAAACAGACTGATTCCAGTGGTTGAGGTGGTATAGGTCACTGGTTTGGAAGGTGCTATCAAAGGAGCCTTGGCGAGCTGCTGCAATACATCTTGTAGATGGTGCAGACTGCAGTCACATTGTGCCAGTAGTGGAGAGAGTGAATATTTAGAGTGGTGGATTGGGTGTCAGTTAAGGAGGCTGCTTTTTCCTGCATGGTGTGTTGAGTGTTGTTGGAGTTGCAATCAGTAGGCAGTATTGCCCCGGAGCTTGTGTCTTGTTGACGGCTGAAGGTTTTGAGGAGTCAGGAGGTGAGCTACATGCTGCAGAATACCCAGCCTCAGATTGGCTGTTGTCACCACAGTATTTATGTGCTGATCGAATTAAATTTCTGGCCAATGGTGATACCCAGGATGTTGATAGTGGGCGATTCAGTGATAATAATGCTTTTGAATGTCAAGGGGAGGTGATTCAATTTTCTATCATTGAAGAGCATCATTTCCTAGTACTTATGTGATGCAAATGTTACTTTCCACTTATCAGCCCACATCTGAATGATGTCCAGGATTTGCTGCATATGGGCAAGGACTGCTTAATTGTTTGAGGAGTTGCAAATGGAACTGAACACTGTGCAATCATCAGTGAACATCCACATTGTGACCTTATGATGGAGGCAAGTCCTTTGATGAAACAGCTGAAGGTGGTTGGGTCTAGGACACTACCCCGAGGAACTCCTTCAGCTATGCCCTGGGGCTAATATGACTGGCCTCGAACAATCACAAGATCTTCCTTTGTGCTAGGTACTCAAACCATAGAGTGATTACAACACAGAAAGATCATTTAGCCCTTCTATTTCATGCTGGCTTTCCGTAGAGTGAACTAATCAGTTCCATTTCCAGTTCTATCCTGTAATCCTGCAAGTTTATTTTCCTCAAGTGCCTATCCAATTTCCACTGGCATCTCACTCACTGCCAGCTCAAGGGACATCACCACCCATTCTCATCTACACACCCTCACATCTCCATCTGGCCTCATCTCCTCTGGAGGCTGCCTCCTCAGCCCTCACCATCTTGAGGTAACTTGCACAGATCAACAGGTGCCCCCACACACACACCCTGGGATAACCCCCTTCCCCAGTACAGCCCTCGCCCTGCAGCCTCTTCCCTTGCCTGAAGCCACTTCTCCCCCTTCCCCAAACAAGCACCAGCCCTCCAGATGTGCAAAAGCCACCTCCAACTTATGGCTGGTCTGGTAGGTAGTGTTCTAGGCCCAACCATCTTCAGCTTCTTCATCAATGACCTTCCCTCCATCATAAGGTCAGAAGTGGGGATGTTCGCTGATTATTGCACAATGTTCAGCACCATTCGCGACTCCTCAGATACTGAAGCAGTCCATGTCCAAATGCAGCAAGACCTGGACAACATCTAGGCTTGGGCTGACAAGTGGCAAGTAACATTCGCGCCACCCTAGTGCCAGGCAATGACCATCTCCAACAAGAGAGAATCTAACCGCCTAGGACAAAGCAGCCCACTTGATTGACACCCCTTCCACAAACAATCACTCCCTCCTCCACCGACGCACAGTAGCAGCAGTGTGTACCATCTACAAGATGCACTGCAGAATTTCACCAAGGCTCCTTAGACAGCATCTTCCAAACCCATAACCACTACCATCTAGAAAGACAAGGGCAGCAGACACGTGGGAACACCACCACCTGGAAGTTCCCCTCCAAGTCACTCGCCATCCTGATTTGGAAATATATCACCGTTCCTTCACTGTCGCTGGGTCAAAATCCTGGAACTCCCTTCCTAACAGCACTGTGGGTGTACCTACACCACAGGGACTGCAGCGGTTCAAGAAGGCAGCTCACCACCACCTTCTCAAGGGCAATTAGGGATGGGCAATAAATGCTGGCCCAGCCAGCGAAGCCCACATCCCATAAATGAATTTTTAAAAAGACCTGCACATGAGGCCTCCCTAAAAGTGATGTGGTGCTGCCTGGGAAGCCTGGTGCTGATGACTGCGAGTGCTGCCTGAAGCAAGGCAGGCAAACAAACCTCGAAGTCCCGAGCGACGTGCATGCTAAGTGCATGCCACTTATGTTCAGTTGTTAAACACGTTGGCATGCAATCAGCCGACATGCTCGGATGATCCAGACTGATTCTGGCTGGCTGGGTTTATAACGAGATGCTGATGTATTACATTGAAGTTCCCGATGTCCGATGGTAGGAAACGCGGCCCTGCCATTGACGGACTGAGGGGACAATTACAAACTGGTTTCACAATGTCGTGAAGCCGATTTTTGGCCTTTCGCCATATTGCCCGCTCACACTGTCAAACATACCCAACGCCAATGGGCATGGAAAATTCCTCCCTATCTGTAAGGTATTCATTCTGTGAGTATGAGGCAGGCTGTTGCTTGACTAGTCTGTGAGACAGCTCTCCCAATTTTGGCACCAGCCCCCGGACGTTTGTAAGTAGGGACTTTGTAGGGTCGACAGGATGGAGTTTGCCTTTGTCGTTTCCGGTGCCAAAGTCAATGCCCGGTGGCCAATCCGGTTTCATTCCTTATTGACTTGTTTTTAGTGGTTTGATACAACTGAGTGACTTGCTAGGCCATTTCAAAGGGCGTGTAAGAGTTTGCTGTGTGTCTGGAACCACGTGTAGGCCAGACCAGGTAAGGATGGCAGACGTCCTCATTAGTGAACCAGATGGGGTTTTACGGGCAATCAACGTGGTTTCGTTAGACATTTAATTCCAGATATTTTATTGAATTCAAATTCTAACATCTGTCATGGTGGAGTGTTACCCTGGATCTCTGGATTACTGGTCCAGTGACACGACCAATACACCATTGCCTCCCCTGCAGTAATTCTCATTAAAATTAAATTCATATTCCTTTCAAATAATCACTTGACCGCAGTTGGAAAGAGATTGCCTCTGATCTCCATGCATTAGTGATTTCAAGTACACAGTAACCTTAAATTCTCAGTTTCTCAAGATCAATCTTAAACTCATCTTTTTATTAATCTTCTCTTTGGGTTCTCACTTATGTGATTATGATATGATAAAGCATCTGATAATCTCAGCATTTGCCTTAATGTATCCTGTACCATTCAGCAAGGATAATTCCACTGTCTCCACGGATTATCCTGCACTTATTTTTAAGGTGAACGTTGAAGGGCTATGCACATGCTAACTTGATGGAGTTGTTGTCTGTAAAGCAGTTTTAGTCACAATGTTTGATGTGCTAATGTTAAACAGTTTGGGTATTGTTTATTAGGGTAAGGGCTAAAATGAGAGCCAGTGATGTGTGCTATATATAAATGATTGAAAACATTGACTGCGATTTGGGAAAGAACTGAAGTTTGTTAGTCAAGATGAGTTTGCTACTCATCACTCATAAAACTACATTGGAATAAAAAAATAAAAGCAAAATACTTGGATGCTGGAAATCTGAAATAAAAACAGAAAATGCTGGAAAGCTCTGCAGGTCTGGCAGCATCTGTGGAGGGAGAAAGAGAGTTAGTGTTTCAGTTCATATGGCTCTTCTTCAGAGCTGAAAAAAGGTAGAACTAGGTGATAAGTTTTATACTGCGAAAGAGAGGGGGTGGAGCAGTTGGAGTAAAATAGAAGGTCAGGGACAGGTGGGAGATCAGGAGAGATTTGACCAAGTTGTCATGGACACGAGACAAAGGGAATGTTAATGATACTCTTTCGAGTTATCAACAGTCACAGATTGCAACTCTTTCCAAGTACAATCACGGTTCTTGGTTTCCGGGAGTGGGACATGAACCCACAACCCTCTGATTCAAAGGCGAGGGTGCTATGATAGTGTTAAAGACCAGGGCATGTGTTAATAGTGACATAAAGATCAGATAGCAGAGTGTGTTAATAGCAGAACAAGGGTCAGCGCTCTCAGAAAGCAAAACACAAGGACAAGTTACAGACTGTCCCTGGGGTGGGGGAAGGGGGTTGGGGAAAAAAATATCAAAATGGGAGGACAGAGTTCATGGTCTGAAGTTGTTGAACTCCACGTTGAGTCCAGAAGGCTGTAAAGTGTCTAATTGGAAGATGAGGTTCTGTTGCTCCAGTTTGCTTTGGGCTTCACTGGAACGTTGCAGCAGGCCAAGGACAGGAATGTGAGCATGAGAACAAGATGGTGAATTGAATTGTCAAGTGACAGCCATGTGGGGGGTCGTGCTTGGAGACTGAGCAAAGGTGTTCCGCAAAGCGGTCACCCAGTCTATGTTTTGTGTTCTAGTCTCAGTGTGTTTTAGCATTGATTGCTGGCAGTTTGGGTGAGTAAGAGAGTGTTTAATCTGTTTGTAGAAATCGAATTTTTGTTTGCATTTAGCATTAAACTGACATTTACAGCCTAATTTCTAAATTTCCCAGCTTAGCTTCAGCACTCCACTGCAAGAGGAGTTGAAGTTAGCTAATTAAGGAAAGCAGTTTAAACCAGTTTTTGTGTAACTGGGTTCAGCTGTAACTGCTTCATTTCGAGCAGGAGGTATAAACAGCCATCCCAGTGTGACTTAGCATGGAGTGCAACTTTGGACAGAGTGCTGGGAGCTGGGTGATTGGGGCGTTAGGTGAGGAGGGGAAGCAGGTGCTCCTTTGCTTTTGTCTTTTCTAACCTTTCCACCCTGCAGCGATTGGTTCTGGCTTAAACTGCAGGGGTAGAAGCTAACTGGTGAGTATCCAGTGAGTGGTTGAGGTCTGTTCTAGTCCTAAAAAAAGGAAAATAAATAAGTGAATAATACAATTATGTGTTAATTATAACATATTACGGATGGCAGGACAGGTGATGTGTCAAGGCTGCAGCATGTGGGAGCTCTTGGATAACATTGTGATCCAGGGCAAACACGTCTGCGGTAAGTGTCTGCGGCTCGAGGAACTTTGGCTCAGAGTCGTTGAGCTGGAGGCTGAGACGCAGACACTAGGGAGCGGGAAAGTGGGATGCTTTATACCAAGAGGCAGTCACGCCGCTTAGCATAGGGTTTTCTGATTTGGTCAGTGGTCAGGGACAGGAGGATGTGACTGTGAGTGAGGCAGGTAAAGGGGAGTGTGAGCCTCTGTAATTGTCCAACAGGTTTGAGGTTCTTTCAGGCTTGTTTAGATTAGAGGGGGGGCTGCAGGGTGGATGAGCTGACTTGGCCAGGGTACAGGGAGCCATTAAAATGGGGGGGAGCAAAACAGAATGTAGTGGTATTGGGGACAGTATGGTGAGGGGGATTGACACTGTTCTCTGCAGCAAAGAGTGAGAGTCCACACGGATTTGTTGCCTGCCCGGTGCCAGGGTTCGGGACATCTGCTCAGGACTGAAGAGGAATTTGCAGTGGGAGGGGGAGGATCCAGTTGTCGTGATCCATTTAGGTACCAACAGCATTGGTAGAACTACGAAAGAGGCTCTGCATAGATAATATGCGGATCTAGGCACTACATTAAAAAGCAGAACCTCAAAGGTAACAATTTCTGGATTATTACCTGTGCCACGTGCAAATTGGCACAGGACCAATAAGATTAGTGAAATTAATGCGTGGCTCAAAGACAGGGTGTGAGAAAAGTGGGTTCCAGTTCTTGGGGCACTGTCACCAGTATTGGGGAAAGTGGGACCTGTAGCATTGGGACACTCTACACCTGAATAACTGGGGAAGCAGAGGGGGTTTTAAATCAAATAGTTGGGGCAAGGGATCAAACTTGGGAAGATGTGGTAAACCAAAGAGTAGCAACAAGGCCAGAGGGACGGGTACTAAAAGGGGAAATGATGAACAGAAAGGGCGGAGTCATCCCAGATTTGCACTAAGCACAGAAGTGCGCGGGAAAAAAGACTTTTTACCCTCCGGCCGCAATGGCGGCTTTTCACACTATCGTCCCAATCCCAGCTCATTAAATATGCATTCCTGGGAAACACGCTGTTTCCATGGCGGGCAGGCTCTCATTCTCCCGCCACACCATCGCCTCGCCGCTTCATCACGCCGGGCGCCATGTTTAAAGAGCAGCCACACGCACACCTCTCGGTGCCTCCAGCCCAGGGCGGCTGCACAGAAGACATGGCCCCGAAAGGCAGGAAGACTGCAGCCTCCAGGTTCAATGACACATCCCTCAAGCACCTTTTGAGCGCAGTGGGGGTCCCGTTGTGATGTCCTCTACCCCGGCTCTGGCCGCAGGAGGGTCAGCAACATCACCAATCTGGCATGTGAGGCAGTGGTAGCGGCAACCCCCACAAAACAGAACAACCACCCAGAACCGCAAGAGGATGAATGATCTCCATTCCGCCAGGGTAAGACACTCTTCTCATCACTCTCAACTCACACACTCACAAACCCATCACATATCCACAGGGCCCTCACTCACAGCCAGTTCAAGGGACATCATCATTCACTGTCTCACACACACCGTCATTGTCCTCATCCCATCCATGAGACCACTCACCACCCACACAGGCCAGGCATCCTTATCATCTGGCCTGGCAGGAATCCTGCTTACACTCTCTCCATCTCTATTCATGCAGAACAAGCTGGCACACAACAAGAGGGAGAGGTCGCAGACAGGTGGAGAAATGCCTGAAATCAATGTTTTCATGGACTTTGAAAACAGAGCCATCCAGCTGGCTAGCGAGGATCTGGACCGTTCCTGTGCTGACGGTGAGGATCTGGACCGTTCCTGTGCTGATGGTGAGGTCAGCGCTGCTCTACCAAGTGAGGATCCAGCAGTGCAACATCCATCAGACAACCATACTGTGAGTGATGTGTCCTGTTTAACAGGCCACTGCCATGCACTAATTATCACTCCTTGCTTCCACAGGCACATCTGCCAAACAGCCAAGAGTCCATGACCCAGGGCCTCCAATCAAGCACCGAAGAAACCTCTGAAGCGGAATCTGAAGGCACCTTCATTCAAGTCCCATCACAGCGCTCACCCACACCCTCCACCAGCGCAGAGACACACACCTCAGTAGGACCCAGCTTTAGAGTAGCCTCAGGATCACAATCTGGTGAGCACATCACACTGCCTGATCCACAGTGGGCAGAGGCAGGGACTTCCTACATCCCCGGCACTCGGAGGACTGCTGGAGGTCAGAACGTTGCTGAGTCTGAGTCAGATGATAAGCCTCTGGACTCGGTCATGTCACAGTTGCTGGAGCTGCAAAGGCAAGCTCGGGAACATCAGGAAGGGATGTCCGCTGCACCCCTCAGATTGCAAGGCACGATGGAGGAGTCTGTCCGCCTTCAGGCTGAGGTGATAGCGCCGGCATTACAACGCACCGAGGTCAACACTGGTAGGACGGCAGCTGCTACGGAGACCTTGGTCCAGGACATCGCTCCTGCACTGCTGAACGGGCTTAACTCTATCGCTGATGCCATAGTGGCCTCCAACAGTGTTAACGCGAGAGGGGTGCTGGGCAGCTCGATCTTACTCCAGCTACACCTTCTCCTCAAGGAGTCAGCCAAGGGCCCTCGGGCACCCATAGGGAGGAGGATCAGCAGGTGCACACTCCGGGCCCATCCACCCAGGTGCCTCCGGGAGTGTCCGGCCCATCCGAATCCCCTCTTCCTGTGACCCCAGCAGCTCCAGCTCCACAGGCCCAGGAGGGTGCCACTGCCACACAGCAGGACCCCGAAAGCAGGCCGGGGCCCTCCAAGTCTCGGCCATCCAGAGGAGGCCCGCCAAGGTCATCACAGACAGGGCTTTGCAGTCAGCAGGATGCTCCCACCTCCACTGTGGATTTCTGGGGAGCACCAAGACGTAGCGGCAGAGTTAGGAAAGTTAAGAAGAAGTAACTCTTTCGAGTACATTCACAGTTCTTGGTTTCCGGGAGTGGGACATGAACCCACAACCTTCTGATTCAAAGGTGAGGGTGCTATGAACTGAGCCACAGCTGACACCAGGGCACGGGTGTTAATCACTTGTACATAATGTTCACTATTGTCAATAAACTGCCAAGAATGTTCCCCTGCCTATGGCTCCTTGTTCTGATGAGCAGTGTTCCTGTTATCAGGCGACGACGATGGGTGGCAGTCTCTGTGGACTATTCCAGTACCCAGGCACCAGAACCTCATTTTCAGCATCCCGATGGTCTGCTTCACCAAGTTGCGAGTTGCAGCATGACCCTCATTATAGCGTCACTCTGCTGCAGCCTGAGGCCGCCACACGGGTGTCATCAGCCACGGCCTCTGTGGGTAGCCCTTGTCCCCAAGAAGTCAACCCTGCAGCTTCTGAGGACCCTGGAAGATGTCAGGGTCCTGAGACTGAATAAGGATGTAGGAGTTGTGGACACTCCCTGGGAACCGTGCACACACCTGCAGGATGTGTTTGTGGTGGCTGCAAGACAGCAAAATGTTCAGCAAACGGAAGCGTTGCCAGTGACATAGTTAAACCACTTGTTGCGACAGAGATCTGAGCGTCACATGAGTGCAGTCGATGGCACTCTACACCTTTGG
Source organism: Cetorhinus maximus (assembly GCF_964194155.1). Classification (NCBI taxonomy): domain Eukaryota; kingdom Metazoa; phylum Chordata; class Chondrichthyes; order Lamniformes; family Cetorhinidae; genus Cetorhinus; species Cetorhinus maximus. Next base: position 22,811,044 of record NC_135905.1, on the reverse strand, counting down.
GAAACCTGAGATCTGGGCAAATCCAATCGATCTTGCCCCCTGGCTTTCCTGGTCCCAGTCGAAATGCACAAAGTTGAGTGTCCCCAGGAAAATGGTGTCCGTGGCCTCCTGGATACATTTGTGGGTGGAGACTTGCGATATTTCACAGAGGTCACCTGTGGAGTCCCAAAAGGAGCCACTGAGTTAAAAACTCTACGCCGTGGTCACTTTCACAGTTACTGGCAGTGGATTCCCTCCATGTCCCCGTGGTGCCAAATCCTGCAATAGCTGACTGATGTGACCAACCAGCCCCCTAGACGTGCTCAGTTTTGGCGACACTGGTTCCCAGTTATATGCAGAAATGAAAGGAGGAACCTCTGGACCCTGGGTCCAACTAGGCGCCAATGCTGCTCCTCCCTCTGCCCAGCCAGATGCCTCTGTTGCTCTCTTCTCTGTTATCTTCACTCTCTGTTCGCCACGAGGCAGACAGCTAGGTCACCAGGCTCCATGCTCCTGATGTACTCCTCCTGCAGGATGAAAGAGAGAGACACATGGGTTAGCTTGGGTGTACTAAGAACCTGTCTTCGTTAAGTCTGAAGGTCCCTTAATGCATCGCAGAGAGTGCTGGCCACCACTTGGATGGCCAGAGATTAGTGCGTTTCATGGCTGCCCGAGACCCCACCCACCTCTGTCCGACTCCAGCTGACCGATTGGTGACAGCTTTGCCCATTGGGCTGCACCCTGTGCTCTCAGCTCAGGCGTGGGCATTCTCCTAACCCGCACTGCAAGGCTGCACTGTTAGCTTGAGCCATGGGGGACACTGGTCCAAACCGGGATGCTGACATTGCGAGGGGCTGTGAGTGTCCCCACCAGTGACTGATCCAAGACCCAGCTTCAGCGAGGAGATTGTACAATGTGCCCAGTCATCCAACTGTTCTGCAGTCCACTAAAATGCTCATTAGTTTGTAGCCTGTGCCCGATGGGTGAAAAGCTCTGGAGCACTTGGTGACACTTTGATGCCTCTGTGTTGCTCGAAAGGGCAGATAAGCTAGAGGCCCGACTCCAATCATATCGATGTGGCTGCGCCTGAATTGTCTCAGCTGCAAAGGAGTGGCCACTTTATACAAGGTGCCCCTCATACTCCCCTCCCCTCCACCCTGCCCCTGCTTGTGCACTTGCCCCACCCACCCCCCAACACGCCTCAACCGTTGGGCAGCCCTTATCCCCCATCCCCACCCCCACCCAACAACTTTCCTCAACTGCAGGGTTCAGGGCAGCCCTTACCCTGGCACCAACCAGCCGGGAAAAAATGAATGTGCGGCGCCTCAACCTTGAAGTCCAACAGGCAACCCGGGCAAGCGTTGCACAGCGTTTCTGTGCACTCACCTCCGGCTACCCTGAAATGCAGCCCGTCAAGTGCACGCCTTATACATGCAGCTGTGAAACACACCAACATCCTCGGATGATGCAGTGTGGGGGGATGATTCCTGTGAGCTGGATAATGATATGCAGATGTACTACAATGAGGTTCCCAATGTCCAACAGCAGAGCGGACCATTGCAAACTGGTTTCACAATGTTGTGGAACCGATTTTTGGCCTGCCCGCCATATTGTCGTCTTGTGCCATCGAACCCGTTTGATACCAGCGGGCACTGAAAATTCCGCCCAGCGTGACAGAAAGGGATAGAGAGTATAAATCTAAGAGTAAAACTGTAGTCAAAGCTAGCGGTTACAAAAGTAATAAAAGGACAAAACTAAAGACTCTGTATCTGAATGTACATAGCATTCGAAACAAAACAGATGAACCGATTGCACAAATAGAAATAAATAAGTATGATCTGATCACAATTACAGAGACGGGGCTGCAGGATGAACAGATTAGGACCTGAATATTGAAGGGCACATGACTTTTGGAAAGACAGGAGGCTAGGAAATGGTGGAAGGGTGGCTCTACTAATTAATGATGGTATTAGCACAGGAGAGGGATTACCTGAGTTCAGGGAACCAAGATGTAGTAGTGGTGTGGGTCGATATGAGAAATTATAAAGGCAAGAAGTCACTGTGGGAGTGGTATACAGGCCCTTTAATTGTACCATTATTACTTCGTAGGACAGAGTATCAAGGAAGAGATAATGGAAACTGGCCAGAAAGGTACGGCGATAGTCGCGGGTTATTTTAATCTACATATAGACTGAAAAAATCTGATGGGCATAGGTAGCCTAGATGAAGAATTCATAGAATGTTTTCGGGATAGTTTCTTTGAACAGCACATTCTGGAGCCAACCAGAGAGCATGCTATACTAGACCTGGTATGGTGCAGCAAGATAGCATTAATTGATAACCTCATAGTGAAGGCATCCCTGGGTAGTAGTGATCATAATATGATTGAATTTGACATTCAGATTGAGGGAGAGAATAGTGGGTCCAAGGCTAGCATTTTAAACTTAAATAAGGGCAAAGATAGCATCAACTTAAAGAAAAAGTGTATAAATGCACAAAAATGGATAGCATGTCACAAGATCACAGAATCACAGTGCAGAAGAGGCCCTTCAGCCCATCGAATCTGCACTGACACGTGAGAAACACCTGACCTACCTACCTTATCCCATTTACCAGCACTTGGCCCATAGCCTTGAATGTTATGATGTGCCAAGTGCTCATCCAGGTACTTTTTAAAGGATGTGAGGCAACCCGCCTCCACCACCCTCCTAGGCAGCGCATTCCAGACTGTCACCACCCTCTGGGTAAAAAAGTTTTTCTTCACATCCCCCCTAAACCTCCTGCCCCTCACCTTGAACTTATGTCCCCTTGTGACTGACCCTTCAACTAAGGGGAACAGCTGCTCCCTATCCACCCTGTCCATGCCCCTCATAATCTTGTGCACCTCGATCAGGTCGCCCCTCAGTCTTCTCTGCTCCAACAAAAACAACCCAAGTCTATCCAACCTCTCTTCATAACTTAAATATTTCATCCCAGGCAACATCCTGGTGAATCTCCTCTGCACCCCCTCCAGTGCAATCACATCCTTCCTACAATGTGGTGACCAGAACTGCACACAGTTCACTCAGGTACACAGAACTGCACACAGTACTCCAGCTGTGGCCTCACCAAGGTTCTATACAACTCCAACATGACCTCCCTACTTTTGTAATTCTAATTGGACAGAATATAAAGAACGGAAAAGAATGACAAAAAGATAAATAAGGAGGGAGAAATTAGAGTATGAGAGAAAACTAACTAGAAATATAAAAATAGATCATAAGTGTTTCTATAGATGCCTAAATAAGAAAAGAGTTAGTAAAGTGAGCGTTGGTCCTATAGAAAGTGAGTCTGGGGAATTAATGATAGAAAATGAGGAAATGGCAGATGAATTGAACAGGTAATTTGCATCGGTTTTCACTATAAAGGATACAAGTAACATTCCAGAAACAGCTGTAAATTGGGAATTGGGAGGGAGGAACTCAGGAAAATTACAATCAGCAGGGAAGTGGTACTTAGCAAACTGCTGGAGTGTTACGACCACAGCTGATCTTATTCACTGAACAAGCCAAATCCCAGAGGGAAGCTTATATTTCTGATCATGAGTCTTTATGTTTTGCATTTTGAAAACGAGGAGAAACTATTTATCCCAGAAGCACAGAATCCCACTAGCATTGTTAGGATTTTAAAGTTCAAAGATTTATTAACAAGAAAAAAAAAACTTAAAACACAGAAGATTAAAGTTACACAGCTGAAACAGCCTTACAAAACATTCCCAAACAAAACCCACTTGGTTAGAACACACAGGTAAACTACTAAGCAACAGCTTCCTTGTAGATTTTTAACCATTAAAATCGAGTAATATTACCCAAGGCGAAAATTGCTGCTCCTTAAATAAAGTATACTTCTCACTTTCTTCCAGTCTGCTGTGGCAACTCAAAGGAACTTCAGAAACAGACTGTTTTCTGAAATCAAAGAATTTTCTGGCTTGAAACTGGAAGGCTGCCACAGCTGGAGTACTGCATGCAGTTCCGGTCACCACATTATGGGAAGGATGCGATTGCACTGGGCAGCATCCTAGTAAATCTCCTCTGCATCGTCTCCAGTGCAATCTCATCCTTCCTATAATGTGGTGATTGGAACTGCACGCAGTACTCCAGTGATGGCCTAACCAGCATTTTGTACAGTTCCAGCATAATCTCCCTGCTCTTGTATTCTATACCTCAGCTAATAAAGACAAGTATCCTATATGCCTTCTTAACCACCTTATTTACCTTCCCTGCTACCTTCAGGGATCTGTGGATATGCACACCAAGGTACCTCTGATCTTCAGTACCTTCCAAGGTCCTTCAGTATAATCCCTTGCCTTGTTAGCCCTCTCCAAGTGCATTACCTCACACTTTTCTGTGTTGAATTCCATTTGCCACTGCTCTGCCCACCTGACCAGTCCATTGATATCCTCCTGCAGTTTATGGCTATCCTCCTCACTGTTTACCACCCTACCAATTTTCGTGTCATCTGCGAACTTCTTGATTATACTCCCTGCATTTAAGTCCAAATCATTTATGTACACCACAAATAGCAAGGGCCCCAGTACCGAGCCCTGCAGAACCCCACTGGAAACAGGCATCCAGTCACAGAAACATCCCTCTACCATCACCCTCTGCTTCCTGCCTCTTAGACAATTTTGGATCCACTGTGCTACTTTACCTTGGATCCCATGGGCTCTTACTTTCTTGACCAGTCTGCCATGAGATAGATTAATAAGAGAGGGGGTGGAGGGTTATTGCAGTAGGTGGGAGGTTACAGTCAGATCAGCCATGATCTTATTGGATGGCGGAGCAGGCTCGAAGGACCGAATGGCCTCCTCCTGCTCCTAGTTTCTATGTTTGTACATTTAATCTCTCAAATGTAGCAGAGACCCCTTTGTGAGCAGCGAATAGAGTAGGCTAAATTGAACAAAGTGCAAGTGAATCGCTGCTTCACCTGGAAGGAGTGTTTGGATGGTGAAGAGGGAAGAGGTTTTGCACCTCCTGTGATTGCATGGGAAGGTGCCATGTGAAGGGAACGTGAGGTGTTGGGGGTGATGGAGGAGTGGAGCAGGGTGTCACCGAGGTCCCCACGGAATGCTGACAGGGGGAGGGGGTGCGGGGGAGATGTGTTTGGTGGTGGCATCATGCTGGAGTTGTCAGAAATGGCGGAGGGTGATCTTTTGAATGCAGAGGTTTGTGGGGTGAAAAGCGAGGACAAGGGGAATCCTATCATGGTCCCGAGATGGAGGGGAAGGAGCGAGGGCAGAAGTGCAGGAGATGGGTCGGACACGTTTGAGGCCCTGTCAATCACAGTGGGAGTGGGAACCCATGCTCAGGAGAAAGGAAGGCATGTCAGAAGTGCCATTTTGGAAGATAGCATCATCAGAACAGATGCGAAGGAGCAGAGGAACTGTGAGAAATGGGATGGAGTCCTTACAGGAAGCAGGTTTTGAGGAGGCGTAGTCGAGGTAGCTGTGGGAGTCAGTGGGCTTTTAATGAATATTGGTGGACAGCCTGTAACCAGAAATGGAGATAGGGAAGTCAAAGGGAAGGGAAGTGTCGTAGATGGACCATGTGAAAGTGAGAGAGGGGTGGAAACTGGAAGCTAAATTAGAATACAAAATAGTCAGAGTTAAGTCAGTGCCTGTCTCTGAGTGCTTCGTTTTCCAGAGGAGTATAATGGTGCTTCTGGACCCCACTGTTCTCCAGTTCAGGGATGATGGGAGCTGGTTTTGTTTTGTGAATGTGGAATGTAATGCTGCTTGGGATTATCAGAGAGTCATAAAATTTACATGAAATGTTTTGCAAGCTGGTCTAGATTTTCTCCCATGTTTGCCTGATTTTTCAACATTAATCAGACAGGAATGGGTGAACAAGTGGGACAGGGTAACATTACATAAGACCCTACCCACTTTACCCTGCCAGTTTACCACTGTTGTTCACAGTGAATTTGCCTGCCCCTTACTGGGCAGGTGCATGAGAATGATGCAGTAACAATGTGGGACTACAGCACTGAAAATGCACCAAAAGAGAGTATCAACTAGTTGCAACTCATCCTTGGGCACAAATTCTTTCAGAAACATCTCGATGCCTGAGGACTATAGTAAATTCAAACTGATGGACACAGAATATCACAGGCTAATTCCCTTTTGGATGCAGTTCAGGTATCAGCACAAGGATGGAGGTTCCCTGGAGCTGTGAGGCCATAAAGGAATATGTAGTGATTGTGGGTAAAACCTTTCATACTGCTTTTAGGTGTCACCCGATTGTACTGATGATTCAGCTGTAAGCATGGATAATCTTACGGGTGGGATTTTCTAGTCGTGGACCTGGTTCAAGCAGTTTCTACACGAGCTCTGTAAATAAAGTTACCTGTTTCAAGTAAGAAACCTGTCCGGTACATCAAGTTTATTACAAAATACCTTAAGTAGATTCAAACCATTTCCTAGTGGATACAGCCCATTATTTCAATGCTGGTTGTGTAGTGTCATTGTGAAAAGCTATATACATGACATATTTCAAACTGAAATCATGTTGAAACAGTCAAATGGTTTTCTGAAGATGGATCAGGCCACATTATTAGTTTTTCCGCCAACTCCAGCATGATGCCACCACCAAACACATCTTCCCTTCACCCCCCCACCGGCGGCATTCCGTAGGGATCGTTCCCTCCGGGACACCCTGGTCCACTCCTCCATCACCCCCTACTCCTCAACCCCCACCTATGGCACCTCCCCATGCCCACGCAAAAGATGCAACACCTGCCCCTTCACTTCCTCTCTCCTCACCGTCCAAGAGCCCAAATACTCCTTTCAAGTGAAGCAGCATTTCACTTGCATTTCCCCTAACTTAGTCTACTGCATTCGTTGCTCCCAATGCGGTCTCCTCTACATTGGAGAGACCAAACGTAAACTGGGCGACTGCTTTGCAGAACACCTGCGGTCTGTCCGCAAGAAAGACCCAAACCTCCCTGTCGCTTGCCATTTTAACACTCCACCCTGCTCTCTTGCCCACATGTCTGTCCTTGGCTTGCTGCATTGTTCCAGTGAAGCCCAACGCAAACTGGAGGAACAGCACCTCATCTTCCGACTAGGCACTTTACAGCCTTCCGGACTGAATATTGAATTCAACAACTTTAGATCTTGAACTCCCTCCTCCATCCCCACCCCCTTTCCATTTCTTCCCCCTCCCTTTTGTTTTTTCCAATAATTTATATAGGTTTTTCTTTTCCCACCTATTTCCATTATTTTTAAATCTATACCTTTAATGCCCTGTTAGTCTTTCCACCCCACCCCCACTAGAGCTGTACCTTGAGTGTTCTGCCATCCATTCTTAATTAGCACATTCGTTTAGATAATATCACCACCTTCAACACCTTTGTTCCTTTGTCTGTGACATCTTTTGATTATCTGCTCCTATCACTGCTTGCTTGTCCCTACAACCATCCCCACCCCACCAACTTCTCTCCCCCCACCCCACCCCACCCCCCCGCCTTAAACCAGCTTATATTTCAACCCTCTCCTAATATTACTCAGTTCTGTTAAAGGGTCATGAGGACTCGAAACGTCAACTCTTTTCTTCTCCGCCGATGCTGCCAGACCTGCTGAGTTTTTCCAGGTAATTCTGTTTTTGTTTTGAAATAATTGAATGTTGCTAAGTTGCAAACTGCAAAATAAACCATGGCATCCAATGGTGCTTGGGCTGAAGTCAAAACTCGCTGCAAAAACAATTCTTCTTTTTAAATACTGAAGAGAGGGTGACGGCAGTTTGAAAAGGATAGAGCAGGAGTGCTTTCCTTCTGCTTAGGAAAATTGTAGAGTAGAAACAGCGTCGGAATGTTGGGCCCAGCAGGTTAGTGCACGAGGCATTGAGTCGATCCCAAATATAAAAATACACGGTTCTTCAGTGGGATTTTACAAGAAGTAAAAAGAAGTTGCAGAAGAAACATTGGCAGTTCTAAAGAGCCAATTGTAATTCGAAGCCTCCATGAATAAAGGAATGTAAAAGCTTCAATCAGCTTTTCGTCAGCTTCATTTATAATGCGGACTTTATTCATCAGTTTTAGGTTTGGCAAGTGGCCATGAGCTCCTGGTGTCATCTCCTAAAGATTCTGTGCCTCTTTCCCCTAGCTTCTCCTGATTATTGTTCCCATTTTCTCCACTCTCCTTTCCAGTTTTTACCTTTCCTGACCATCTTCCGGCCGGACAAAAATCTCAGTACGTCCATCGTATTTAAGCTCATAGGAAGTGCTTCTGTGAGACACGGTTTGTGTCTCTTCGAAAATCCACAGCTGGTCTCATTGGGCTCACCTGCTGAAAACCTGTTGATTCTGAGTGATGGGCAGCTCTTATATGGCTGTCGTATTGTCAATTCTTGATGCCTGGATCATAAACAGTTGACGACCTCTCCTGTGTTAATTGCTTGACCCGCTTTATCCTGACAGCCCACGTTCATGGGTTTCCAGATCTCCCTTTGGAGCTGATTCTTCTTTGGATTCAGCTGCAGAAGATTGGCAACAGATTTTGTGAGAAAACGGAAATGACAAGGTCCATGTGACTTCGCTGACACTCTTGTGGCATTTGGTGTTAAGTTCACTCGGTAGAAAACTAGAAGAGAATGCAGAGCGTCATTGGCCTTTTTAAGACTCAACCTGCAGCTATTAATCACACAAACATTTCCAGGAAAGACCAGTCAAGGAACTTCATATAATTTGGGCATATAAAAATCCTCCTCAAGAGGAATGAAACTTTTAATCAAGAGCATTTCATTAACGGCAGCATTAAAAATATAGTACAATAGCTCTTACATTAACCAATTGATCAAAGTCAAAGATTGTGACATGATATTTGCACAAACTCTACCTCTTTGCTAGGAGTGAAAGTTTGTTATTAGTGCTATTGTTGGATACCATTTTAGTCAGGGAACTTGCTGTACTTAATTTAAGCGTGAACATAAATTTACACCAATACAACCCTTCTGGAGTTCAGATTGCATCAAGCTGAAAAAGCTTATGTAAAAGTTGAATTCTTAAACTTTCTTCTATTTAGGTTGTGAGAGGCAGTAAAGAATGTGCTATCAGTGTTACCACCCATTTTCACATGTTGGAGACTTACATTCAGGATTTTATCTACAGTTTTGAAACTATTGGTCAGGTTTCACTCATCTTCTAAGCTGGCTGTATCATAGAATCACAGATTTTTATAGTGCAGAAAGAGGCCATTTGGCCCATCGTGTCTGGACTGGCTCACCAAATGAGCAATTTACTTAGTGCCATTCTCCTGCCTTCTCCCCATAACCCTGCACATTGTTCTTTCTCAAATAGCAGGCTAATTCCCTTTTGAAAGCCTCGATTGAACCTGCCTCCACTCACGCTGTCAGGCAGTGCATTCCAGACCTTAACCACTTGCTGCTTGAAAAAGTTTTCTCTCATATTGCTTTTGCTTCTTTTGCAAATTACCTTAAATATGTGTCCTCTTATTCTTGACCCTTTCACAAGTGGGGACAGTTTCTATCCACTCTGTCCAGACCTCTTCATGATTTTGTATTTCTCTATCAAATCCCCTCTCAGCCTTCTTTTCTCCAAGGAAAACAGTCACAGCTTCTCCAATCTATCTTCATAACTGAAGTTTCTCAACCTTGCAACTATTCTCATGAATCTTTTCTGCAGTCTCTCCAATGCCTTCACATCTTCCTTAAAGTGCAGTGCCCAGAACTGGACACAATACTCCAGCTGAGGCTGAACAAGTGTCTTATACAAGCTCAACATAACCCCCTTGCTCCTGCACTCTATGCCCTTAATAAAGCCTAGGATATCGTATGCTTTATTAACTGCTCTCTCAACATGTCCTGCCACCTTCAATGACTTATGCACATATAGAAACATAGAAGCATAGAAACTAGGAACAGGAGTAGGCCATTCGGCCCTTCGAGCCTGCTCTGTCATTCATCATGATCATGGCTGATCATCCAACTCAATAACCTGCTCCCGCTTTCTCCCCATACCCTTTGATCCCTTTCGCCCCAAGATATATCTAACTCTTTCTTGAAAACATACAATGTTTTGGCCTCAACTGCTTTCTGTGGTAGTGAATTCCACAGGCTCACCACTCTCTGGGTGAAGAAATTTCTTCTCATCTCAGTCCTAAATGGTCTACCCCGTATCCTCAGACTGTGACCCCTGGTTCTGGACTCCCCCACCATCGGGAACATCCTTCCTGCATCTACCCTGTCAAGTCCTGTTAGAATTTTATAGGTTTCTATGAGATCCCCCCTCATTCTTCTGAACTCCAGCGAGTATAATCCTAACCGACTCAATCTCTCCTCATATGCCAGTCCCGCCATCCCAGGAATCAGTCGGGTAAACCTTCGCTGCACTCCCTCTATAGCAAGAACGTCCTTCCTCAGATAAGGAGACCAAAACTGACACAATATTCCAAGTGTGGCCTCACCAAGGCCCTGTACAATTGCAGCAATATACACCTAGTCCCTCTGCTCCTCCACATCCTTTAGAGTTGTAACCTTTATTTTGTACTGTCTCTCCACATTCTGCTGACCAAAATGAATCACTTTTCATTTCTCTGCCTTGAACTTCATTTGCCACCTCTCTGCCCACTCCACCAACTTGTCTATGCTCTTTTGAAGTTCTACACTATCCTCCTCACATTTCACAATGCTTCCAAGTTTTGTATCATCCGCAAATTTTGAAATTGTACCTTGTACACTAAAGTCTAGGGCATTAATATATATCAGAACAAGTAAGGGTCCCAACACTGACCCCTGGAGAATTCCACTACAAACCTTTCTTCAGCCTGAAAAGCCATTCAATAACTCTACTCGCTGTTTCCTGTCACTCAGCCAATTTCGTATCCATGTTGCTACTTTCCCTCTTGTTCCATGAGCTATAACTTTGCTCAGAAGTGTGGGAATGTATTAAATGCCTTTTTATGTATACCACATATATACATATACATATATGGCCTATGTATACCACATTGACAGCATTGCCCTCATCAACCCTCACTGCCATCTCTTCAAAAGAGTCCAGCAAGTCAGTTAAACACAATTTTCCCTTAAGAAATCCATGCTGGCTTTCCTTAATTAACCCTCATTTGTCCATGTGACTAATAATTTTGTCCGCAATTATTGTTTCTAGAAGTTTTCCACCACTAAAGTTAAAGTGACTGGCCTGTAGTTGCTGGGTTTATCTTTACACCCTTTTTTGAAAAGGGTGTAACATTTGCAATTCTCCAGTCCTCTGGCACCATTCCTGAGTCTAAGGAAGACTGAAAAAAGGCTGTAAATGACCCCTTACCCATTCCACACCAACCCTATTATCTCTACCTTGTTATGGCTCTTATCTGTCATTTCCTTCATGTTTCCTTTTCCATCGTTAACCACACTCGAGTTGATGTACTTTCTAGATCCTGTCGAATGCACTTGGATCAGGAGTGTTAATATTAGGTGTTTCACCTGATGCTATCTTTGCGCATTGATAGACATGAATTGTTGCGAGGATTCAGGCTTGAATGGAATAAATAATGATGTTGGCAAAGGCATAGGGTTATAAAATTCTCAAACTGATTTTTATTGAACTATGTTTGAAAATCACAAGGATATGAATAACACGCTGATAAACAGACGAATAACGTCATACAGGACCTATCAATGGAAAACAAAACTTACAAACTGACCCATTTCTATTCAGTTGTGTCCTTATTTTATAAACACCCCACAGAAGCTGAATTCACCCAATCCAGTTTGTGTTTTATCTTATAAACTACAGGAAAACTGGCCTCTTCATCCTGCTTCCTGCCTTTCTTTAAACGATGAGGTCAAAGGTTTACCCTTCAGTCTGGATGATATCCACAAAGCTGAATCTTCTACACAGGCCCCAGCCTTGACCTTCAATCTTTTTACTTTATCCCACAGAAAAATTGGCACTTCCCCTCCCGCTCTCTGTTTTAACTCAACCAGGAGACTGAAGGTTTACATTTTCCTTGATCAATTTCCCCTTACGCAGCCCAACTGGCCCCTTCTAGTCCCTGTTCGCACTTGAAGCACTGATCAGGTGCTCAGGGGAAAAGATGCAACTTCTGACAACGTTGGCCAACATCTGACTGTACAGTGAGGAACAAAGGAAAGGTACACCTTTCTTATACCTCTCAGCCTTTGTGTTCAAAACCTGTGGTGATCAATACTCCCTGCATGTTCAGCTCTGTGAATGGCCAAAGAGTGATATCACCCCTCATGGGCAGAGTCGCTATGAACTGTTTCAAAATGCCCCTTTTGACTGTTACAATGCCCCAAAGAGGCCTAGCCTTCCACATGGTTGATAAGCATCACTCTGGTGTATCTTCAAACTGATTCAAGGGTTCTCGCTCCCCTGACCACAATGATAACCTCCAAGATCAGAAGAAGTTTCAGGATTCCCTTAAGGAGACTGCCTGCCAGTGTTTTGATAATCATAGGCATTTGTACCACTGGAACATTTGCAATAAAAACCGACCCATATTTGACATCTAATAATACAGGCTTTAGGTCAATTTTCTTACCCATATCTTTCTTAGGACTTTCCATACTGAAGCGAATTGACTGGGTTTTCCTTACTACATTTTCACTCCCTTAACCCTTGTGTTCCCACAAAGATCAAGCTAACAAATTCAACAGTAACCAATCTGATTTAATCCCATCGTGTCTCTTGTACATTCTCAAGCATAACAGGCATAATTATGGTCACAGTGTGCAGCTTAAAATTAATCAATTGCATTGTCATTTCAGGCTTATTACAGCACTCACTGTAAATATCCACTGTGCTAATTTCCTGAGCCCTCTTCACCCCCCCGAGTTGTCCAAATGAAAGGAGGAGAAATTCTTGCTGAAGGCAACTGATGGTTTCAAGCATATTGTGACCTTCCAATACTGCATGCTGCTTGCATCCTTAATATAACCAACTCTTAACTTGCATTTGTTGACACCAGTGACTTTAATGTCGTAATTACTCATTGCGCTAAGAAAATGCCTTGTTCTGGAAAGAGCTATTGATTTTTTTCCAATCACTTGGAGCAACCTTCAGTGACAGATTATGATTGTCTAATCCTCTGGCCTATTTAGGCTGAGCTGCTTTTTGTATGAAGGACCACTCTTTCCTTTTTAAACAAATTCACAAACCCGCTTACAAATAGTGAGTTTGACACTTAAGGACCTGTGAACCTGTTAATGATTGCTGTTCTTTAGATAAAGAGGCTTAATGCGATGAATATCATGACAGATGTTGTGAGTCTGCAGCATTTTGGGAGATGCCATTTGTTCGTATTGTTGGCACTTGCCTCCCAGATGTCCTGGCTCAGAAGATGGATTGAACATTCGAGCGGGCACCCATTGTAATTCCACCAGGCATTAGCCGGAAGGACTATAGCCTCAGGTGGGCTATCGCTATGCTGTATCACAGCCCAAAAGCAGTGCTTCCTGTAAGGTCTTGTGGGCTGAGAGCACCCCACACCACCCCCGTGACCCAACCTGTTCCTACAAGGCTCTTCATGCAAGGGGCTGAAGACTTGGGCTTTCCTAAGTTGGGAATCCTGGTTTCTCTGCACCCACTCAGGATCTGGCATACAATTGAGAGAACTAACCCTGGTCTCAGCGAGTGTTATTGGCCAGATGGAGCAGAACTGGGCCTTCCTTAGCACCCAGATCAATTCGCGGCCTAGACCCCAAAGAACAGAAGGAAAGAGGCTGATGTTCTAGTCAGGTTCCTCCACCTGAAAGGGAGCCAGCAGCACTCCTTTCCTCCACACTTGTTCAGTTTGCAACACCTTTGCCTAGGTCCTCATGGGAGTGTGTGCTACAGGTGAATCCCAAACTGCCAAACCCCCTCCACATGGACCCCCTGATAAGGGACAGGATCAGCAGTGGAGATCCCCATGGGCAGAATTCCAGTGTAACTGCTTATATGGTGAACCCATTCGATATTCTTGGCTCTCGTCTCCAGTTTCCACTCTATAAGCTTCTACCCCATTGACTTCCCAAAGAGAGCTTAAAATGGCAGCTCAATGGGTCACTGAGAGACAAATAACTTGATTGTCTCTACAAAATTCATTCACACAGAGTTCCTGAGAACTTTGCAGGTCGGAGAATGTTGGAACAGCCGGGTCAACAGGCAACCAATTTCCTGAATGTTTCAGGGACAGATGCGCTAATATAGGCAATGTTACAGGGGTAAGGGAGTATTCCTGTACCTATATTCCTATCGATGTGACAGAAGAGGCATCAGGGAGAGGGGTTTCGCTAGATGTTGGCAATGGAGAAAAGATACTAGGGGTTTTCTTTGTTTTGTAGAAGATCAAGAAGCCATGCTGGGGAATTTTATGAAGCACTGTGTTTGGCATGAATAAATGTGTTCTGGCTCCATCAATGGAGAGCGAGAATAAAAATCAGATGAGGTGGTATTGTTGTTGTGGGACTGATCTGTTGAATCACACTTTACTTTCTGGCCTTGTGCATCCTTGTGTTGTGACAGGACACCGGTCAGGGCCCATCTGGAGAAACGTGTAGTCTGGTCACCTAAACTTAGTGAGCATGATTGTTGTTGGGAAGGGATGGAAAGGAATGATGAAAATGATTCATTATATCAGGGAAGGTGAGACTTTTTAATGAAATTACGTTTGGTGATAATAAGAATGAACAGCACTGAGGCTAGTTTTTATGTGGGGTGAAATGGAAGGGATTTCATAGAATCACAGAAAGTTTACGGCACAGCAAGAGGCCACTTGGCCCATTGTGTCTGCACTGGCCAAGCAACAAGCCACCCAGCCTAATTCCACTTTCTAGTGTTTGGTCCATAGCCCAGCAGCTTACAGCACCTGAGGTGCATAGCCAGCCACCTTTTAAATGAGTTGAGGGTTTCTGCCTCTACTACCCTTTCAGGTAGTGAGTTCCAGACACCCACAACCCTCTGGGGGAAGAAACATTTCCGCATCTCCCCTCTAATCCTTCCACCAAATACTTTAAACCTATGTCCAATAGTCGCTGACCTCTCTGCTAAGGCAAATAGGCCCTTACCGTCCACTCTATCCAGGCCTCTCACAACTTTCCACATCTTAATCAAATCTCCCTCAGCCTTTGCTGTTCCAAGGAGAATAACCCCAGCCTATCAAATCTTTCCTCACAGCTGCATTTTTCCAGCTCTGGCAACACCCCTTTAAACCTCCTCTGTCACCTCTCTATTGCAGCTACAACCTTTCTGTAATGAGGTGACCAGAACTGCACTCAGTACTCAAGCTGCGGCCTAACTAATGTTTTATATAGTCCCGGCATAACCTCCCTGCTCTTATATTCTATACCTCGGCTAATATAGGAAAGGATTCCATGTGCCCTCTTAACTACTTCATTGACCCGTCCTGCTACCTTCAGGGATCTGTGGATATTGACTCCAAGGTGCCTCCCTTCCTCTATCCTTCTCAGCATCCTCCCATTTATTGTGCATTTCTTTGCCTTGTTTGACCTCCTCAAATGCATCACCTCTCAATTCTCTGAGTTGGATTCCATTTGCCACTTTTCTGCCCACCTGACCAGTCCATTAGCACCTTCCTGCAGTCGACAGCAACCCTCTGCAAACCTCTTGATGAGACTCCCTACATTTGTGTCCAAATCATTAATATTTAATGCAAAAAGCAGGGGACCTAGCTCTGAGTACTGATTTGGTTGATTTGATTCAGAGTAGGGAGTGTCTGTCATGCGTCTGTGTTTGGTGTGTACATAGGACTGTCCATGAGCTCTCACCTCTCCCTGGAGACTGGCTGTACAGTTCTGGCCTAATGCACTCCTTGAAAACGCCAGGGGAGCTGGTGGGAATGTTCTGTATATAGTTCTGTCCTTCCCAAAGAGCAGTCGGACAGCCTGGACTCTGAATCCTACTCCCAATGGATTTTGCAGGAGTCAGAAACAGTCCAGTTCCAGGGTATAAATGTAGTGTCAACATCTATTCCTTCAGTTTGTGGAGCTGAAGTTTGCAGGCATTGCTTGTGGAGCTTTATGTCTGTATGCACATGGCATACACATTGCTCATTTATTCTGTCTGCTTCTGTTGTCAGAGGAACAGTAATATGAAATGCTGGCACCCGTTTCTTTCACCCAAACCAGTTTCTCTGAAAACGGCTTGCAATAAATGAATGCAGCTTCTCTCCTAACTCCAACTTGCAGCAGGGGTTTATGAATTATCTGTACAATCTTGGCCATCAACAATACTGCTTGTTAATGAAGAAATTTAACCTGTATAGTCAGAACAACAATCCACTGATGAGTGCTAATATGTAGACCAAATATGAGATGTGGAGCTCATTAAACCCCTCTGCAAAGAGCTTTATATTGATTGATGTGTAGGTTCAATGGCTGAGAAAATCTCAGCTAGCAGGGTGTCTGGATAAAATGTGTGATATGTGTACAGCAGAGCTAATGAGACAGCCTGTCAGAGGCCTGGCTGCACATCCTTTGTGCTGTCACAGTGGTCTCCATTTGTTCTCTATTCCATTCCTGAAAGCCTGCTTTGTTTGTTGGCTTGGAGTGGAGACGACACTCTTATTCTTAAACTTACAGTAAAGTACAGTTTTGAATCCCAAAAAGAGCAAAAGCAAGTAAATGAAAGCTGCCTGACTGAGTACTTCTGTTCAGTGAATAGAAATTATTATTATTTTTTTTTAAAACTCATGGATTTCATCATTCCCCATGTGTTGGGCGTACCTACACCACATGGACTGCAGCGGTTCAAGAAGGCAGCTCACCACCACCTTTTCAAGGGCATTTAGGGATGGGCAATAAAAATTGGCCTAGTCAGCGAAGCCCACATTCCATAAATGAATAGAAAATGCGGTGAGATTCTGACTTCAGCTCTAGAATTATAGAATCATAGAATGGTTACAGCACAGACAGAGTTCATTCAGCCCATCTAGACCATGCTGTCTCTGTACTTTGCTAATCTGCGTCGGTGGGTAGCGCCCTCATCTCTGGGCCAGGAGGTCAAGTTTCAGTCCCAAGGATTTGATTGATGAAGCTAAGACCCCAGTGATTCAACCTTTAGCTTAAATGTCATGCAGAACTGGCTGGTTTTGTTCATGTCAATTTTTACAGCCCACAGTCAGGGAGACCCTGTTTAATAAAGGTGACCCAGGCAACAACCTGTGCTATAGGATCCAGTTGAGAAATATACATCCTATAACAGTGATCCTGAATATGTTTTCACTCAATCATGTTACAAGATGATTCGGGAAAGAAGGATCTGAATGGTTTACCTCACACTGTAACCTCATGACACTTTTTTTTAATAGACTATATTCTGTCTTTACACTCAAACTTTATATTAGGGAAAAAAAACTTTCTCCAAGCAACCAACATGGCAGAACCTCAGTGCTGAATGTTCTTTGTTTATGTAAAACTAAGTTTATCCCTAATGTCTATGAAGTAACTGTTACGATCAGGTTAGGAAGGGTGAACTGACTCCTCTCTTTGTTCCACCCATAGTTTGGTTGTAGCAGAGTTTGAAGTTGAAATATTGCCATTTCAATATTTATATACTCAACTGTTGTGTAGCTCGGTGTAAGAAATAAGCCAGCCAGGTTTCTTAAGTTAACAGGGAGAGGTAGTTTTATTGCTAAAACTCACTGAGATAAGGATGCAGAAATTATTAACAAAAGATTTAAAATATACAAACTACCCACTAATGCGGAAACAACACCCACTCAAACCCCCAAGCATTCAAAAAAAAAATCTCTGTAGAGCATCAGATCTTAAAACTTGGCCAAGTAAAAAGTAAAGTCAGAAAAAGAAATATCCATGGATTGTCCGGATGCTTGTTTACAGCTGAAGGACCACTTTCTACAGTAGCTGTGGTGTTTGGGTTTCCCAATAGAGCAGTCGGTCTGCAGTCATGGACGGTTGATTCTCTTTGCTCTCGGAGACAGTAGTGTTGATTCAGAATCCTCTTTTAAGTACTCTCGATATGCAGCAATGAGGTCTTCTGGTGGGTTTTTAAATCACAATCAATATATGTGTGTGTGTGTGTGTGTGGGACATAGGAAACAATGAGATTAGAAAATGCTGTTTAGCTCATCAATCCTGCTCTCCCCTTTACAGATGACCATAGGCCATAGCACGCAGAGTTTACCCAATCTACTTAATCCTGAATGGAAGAAACTAAGCACAAGCAAACCTCTAAAAGCAAAATTGCTGATTTCCAAAAAGTAATCAAACTAAACTCTAATGCGTTAACTGTAGTCACACAACCCAATCAGATCTGTTACAACCTCTTTCTTTCCTGAAATCTTCTCAAATTCAATTTTTGCCAAATAATGATTGCATTCTTCAACTCCGTATCTATTTTACTAAACCTGACTCGACTGAGTAATTACTAACTCTCTAGAATGTCCCACTCATTGTCTCCGGCTCATATAATCCATTGTGTGGTGTAGAAACCATGATCCTATCTTTCTGCATTTTCTATTTGTCCACAATTTTCTCCTACCTGAAGAGGTGTTTTCACGAGCTTTAACAGTTGTCTATTACATTGTCTAAAGACATTCTGCGAGTACCAACGGAACAATAAATATCTGAATTGCTTTACTCACTGCAATTATCCAATGACACATTGGGATGAATCTCCATTGTTTCTCTTGGTTTGTACTGGGTAGTAGAAGAGAACGACAAGGAAATTCTCCTCCATTAATGCATTCCACCTGCTTCTGAGTTACTTTTCCTGTATAATTCACTCCTCTGGCTGAAGGTGTAATGCTAATTCCCTGCTACAGCTAGGTTTCAAATAGTGGTTAAAGGCTTCACACTTTGGTGCCTAAA
This sequence comes from Cetorhinus maximus, assembly GCF_964194155.1. Classification (NCBI taxonomy): domain Eukaryota; kingdom Metazoa; phylum Chordata; class Chondrichthyes; order Lamniformes; family Cetorhinidae; genus Cetorhinus; species Cetorhinus maximus. The sequence goes on along the minus strand of NC_135905.1, from coordinate 22,792,214 downwards.
ATCCAAATGTAACTGATTTGCAAATTGGGATAGTTTGAAATTCAAAAAATGGCTCCTTTATTAGCTATGCACTCGTACAACAGTTACTTTGTGCCGTCTTAGCCCCTTGAATGTCTTCATCTTGTCACTTTTATTTTTTTCCCTGTCATTTGCTGATGCCTTTTGAATTTGTAAATTGCATGTTTCATCGGCTTGTATGGACGTTCTAGAGAGTTACTCAGTCGAGTCAGGTTTAGTAAAATAGATACGGAGCTGAAGAATGCAATCTTCATTTGGCAACAATTGAATTTGAGAAGATTTCAAGAAAGAAAGAGATTGTGACACGGTTTGGGGAGCAGCAACATAAAGACGCAGCACCCTCCTGATTCCCATATCCCTGCTATGGAAAACCATTGAGCAGAGATTAAAGGGTCACCACAGGGAGGGTGTGGTGAGGGATCATTGGCAGTGGGATGTGTCTATCTCCTGGTGTTACTGGTTGCCTGTGGACACTTTTAGTTTCATTTGTTGCTTGGCCCAAGAAGTAAAGTGAGGAAAGAAAAGAGGAAACCGACATTGCTCTTTACTTGAGGGGACATATCTGTATGTCCTGACCATCATGCTGCACAATTTTTGTTCAGTTGTCAACTGGGTTTCGTATAATTTAAAATGACAAGAATCACTTCTTTAAGATTTCGCAAGCTCTTTATCCATTGTCATTTCCCTTTTGGTAGCTGACATGATAAGGCCTGGGGCAGATTTGTACATTACTGGATTATTTCGCCACCTGTAATAACTGCAGAGTCCACAAGTTCTCTGATGACTTTGCTGCAGCACTTGAGAACGGTCATTAAACAGTTAACGTGATTCATTAACCCACTGGAGCATTTAATCTTATAGGAACTAAGCTGTGTTTTTCCAGGGATACATCATTTCTTTATTTCAGGAAGGTGTCAGATTCGTCTGCTGCCTCCCGCAGGACACAATACTGCCTGTCGCTTGTTCTTAATAATGTTTGAAAACAGCTGTTAAGAAGCACCTGGTAATGGCTCATGGCCATATTTTCCCATGATCTGTACCCTCTCTGTGAGGTGCCTGGCCTCCAATTAGCTGTTCCTGCAGCTCACAGCTAAAACTGGGACTCAGTGGTGCTGGGGATAGAACCTATGTTCTCTGTTGCCTTGCTGCAGTGTGTTGGTAAAACTGCTGTAATCACAATGACTGAATCCAGAACATTTCTTACAAATCAATACATCAGTGTACTCCCGGAAGGAACAGAGTGCTGGGCCATGCAACACAGAATCTGTAACTCAATTGTCAAAAAGCCTTTAGCTTGACTGGAATAAATTCAGTATTCAGTAGCTTCTCAATTAATATTCTGCTTATGAAATAAGTAGCTGTTTGTATATTTTTTTAAAGATATAAGCAGGGGACTACACAATGCAGTGTGTTCCAGTGTAACTCTTCACTTTCGATTCCTCTCTGCTGGGTGGTGGGCTTGTACATAAGAGTGAGTTGGGGCCATCTTAGCCTCCATTCTGACCACACTAATGTAGGGCAGGAAAATTGCCAAAATGCAGTAAATTTGGTCAAGTCACTCAGAAAGGATAAAAGAAGGACGAAGGTGAGAATATGAAATGAACTGTGACATAATATGGCACTGTACTGAGACTGAGTTAAGATACATTGGTAGAGGCAGAGTAGCAGGTGTTTGCCCCCCTGTTACATATTGGGAGGCACTTGCAAAGAAAGGCACCAAGATGACCAGTTCACATTTTTTTGACGTCTGTGCACACTGTGCATGTTGGTAACATATGAATCCGTTACACTGCTTCCCCCTTACAATGTCAAAAGGAAATAAACAAATCTTTATGAAAATGCACATTTAGCAAGATTACAACTGGTTTATTAAAGTGTCAGCTTTGGCTCAGTTGGTAAAACTCTCGCTTCTGAGTTACAAGGTTTTGGGTTCAAGTCCCACTCTAGGGCTTGAGTGCAAAAATCAAAGCTGACACTCCAGTGCAGCGCTGAGGGAGTGCTGCACTGTTGGAGGGTATGACATGGAGGTTTCACATGAGATGTTAAATTGGGGCCCTGTCTGTGCACTATTTTGAAGGAGAGCAGGAGAGTTATCCCTGGTGTCTTAGCCAATATTTTCCCTCAGTCAACATCACAAAGAAACAGATGATCTGCTCTTATCATGCTGCTTTTTGTGGGAATTTCCTGTGCTCATATTGGCTGCCACGTTTCCTACTTTGCAGCAATGACTATGCTTCAAAAATACTTCATTGGCTTTGAAGTGCTTTGAGAGGCCTGGTGGTCATGAAAAGTACTATATTCAAGTTTTCTGCTTTAAACTACATTTACAAATCGAGTTTAGCAACTGGTTTTCGAAGCCTTCCTGATTGCTCAGAATTTGGTGTGGAGTCAGGTTTTGGACTGTTTCGCTCTGGCTCAGGGCTCACAGAAGATCTGGTTTCCCCTTTCTCAGGAACTGGTACTTCAGACACTGAAGTCTGAGCTGGTTTACACTCTGGCATGAACTCGTGATCAAGTAGATCGTGCTCATGTTATGATTCATCCCTCACTGGGATCATGTGATCTACATGGACGTATCGCAGCTTGCTATCTATTTCAACCAAGTACACACTTTTAGGACATTTCCTACATCGCACGTGTGACTTGTGAGAGGGGGGCTCAGAATACAAACCTGTTCATTTTGTCTGAAAGTTAATTCTCTTTTGTTTTTATCATGCTAATATTTTTGACTGAACTGTTTGCGTTCAAATTTAACGGACCAGACTCAGAAATTTTGGAATGGAGCAGAACGAAAGTGAGGGCCATTATTTGAGACAAGCTCCTCAGGAAATCCATGACAAACGAAAATGGACCGTTGCTCATCTATTATTCATTGATTGATGTTTTGAGCCCGGTATTTTATTTTGATCCACGTTGAGTGTCTATCAATGAGTACCAAGAAATTGTCATTTCCCTTTTCACAAAAGTTTACATGAACTCTTTGAAGTGGATGACTCAGCCATGACTACAGTTGCAAAGGAGTTTTTGCTGGTTTATTTCTACACTTTTGGCAGATAATATATTTGTTTACCATTGATTCCAGATCACTCGATAGACAAGAACAATAAACAAATCCTATTGATTTCACACTGACTATTTCTTGAATGTTTGGTATGGTGTTCTGCCAAAATCCTGAGTCATGGCTGTTTTCATGACAGCGTTATGAATTTTGAAATAAACTGCATTTTAAGGTTACCTTTAAAACCTTGAACCGATTTTTAAAAAGCTGAAACAAAATGGATTCTAATGGTCACATGCCTTCTTTTGTGGATTCGACCCTTACCACCCAGACTTGGACCAGACCATGTTTACCTCAAGGGGATTCACCAAAGACATTGGAATTCACTGGGCCTTCAAACAGGCAATGGCTAAGATAGGCCTCAGGCCTGGGACAGGAGTAGGCCATATAGCCCTTTGAGCCAGCCATTCAAGAAGATCATAGCTGACCTGGATGTGGTTTCAACTCCACTTTGCCGTCTTCCCCCCCACCCCCAGAACCTTTGACTCCCTTGCCTATCAAAAATCTGTCTAACTCAGCCTTGAATAAATTCAATGACCCAACCGCCACTGCTTTCTGGGGAAGAAAATTCCACATACAACCCTTTGAGAGAAATAAATTCTCCTCAATTCTGTCTTAAATGGTAGACCTCTTATTCTTAAACTGTGTCCCCTGGTTCTAGTCTCTCCAACAGTGGAAACATCCTCTACCCTATCAAACCCCCTCAGGATCTTATAAGTTTCAATAAGATCACCTCTCATTCTTTTAAACTCCAATGGTTAAAGGTCCAACCTTTTCAACCATCCTTCATAAGATAAGCCCCTCATCCCAGGAATGAGTCAAGTGAATCTTCTCTAAACCGCTTCTAATGCAGTTATACCTTTTTTCAAGTACGGAGACCAAAACTGTACACAGTACTCCAGATGTCTCACCAAAGCCGTGTGAAGCAGCAGTAAAACTTTCCTACTTATATATTTCATTCTCCTTGCAATAAATGCCAACATTCCTTCTAGAGGTTTATGACCTGTTACAAATGTGAAGTTTCTACTCCACAAAAATTGATTAAACTTTTTGATTCCGAAAATGATTCCAAGCGCATCCTTTTCTACCTGCACAGTAATGTTCACTCTTGGTAAGAATACGTGAATACTATGAGCTTCTCTTAACCATCATCTGTGACTTGATCAATCATTGCCCTAACTCTATAGTTCGAAGCATCACATGCTAGTTTCAGATCTCAAATTATGTTGTTATGAACGAGTAGCACACCACAGGTTGGTCTTCTCTTACATTCATCATAAGCACCTTGTTGTGCTTTAGAACATTGCCATTTCATATCATTCTTCAACAACTCATGTACTGGCACTAACACATTTGCAAGCTCAGAGAGAAATGGTGAGTCATGGTGGACCATGCCTAGAAAAGAGTTAAGCTCAGGGATATCTTTGGCCTCTATTTTATCTTTCACTGGCTAGCCCTTTCTCCTTGATTTCCAGGCCACAAAGGCACACTTTCTCCTTTTTAACTTTACTTTGTGATTGTTGAGCCTTTTTAACACTTCATCCAACATTTGAAGATTCTCTTCCTCTGTTGCACTCGTGATCAACATATCATCCTGATTGCACAAGCAGTGTGGCATTCCTTTCCAAACCTTATCTACTGTAACTTAGAAGATTGTTGGAGAACATATCACATCAAAGGGCAACCTAGTATGGGAGTGTAATCCCCTGTATATGTTTATCATGAGATACTGTTGACTCCCTTGATCCACATTGAGCTGTGTATGAGTGTGAGACAAATCCAACTTCATGAATACCTTTGATCTGCTAACTCTGTGTAGAAATCTTGTGAGGTCAGCTTGGATACTGCTCGTCATCCACTGCCTGGTTAATTGAGATATTGTAGTCCCACAGTTTTATCTGACTTGGTATTATGACACAGCCGATGGTAAAGGCTGAATTGTTCAAATCCCAGAGGGAAATTTGAAACAACTGCCATAACCCATTTTTGCAATTTGTATGTTTCGAAATGCGGGCTTTGAATTCAGTAGTAATAAGACCACCGAGTCTCAAGAGATTTTTTATAAAACTAAATTAAACATTTATTAACACAAGAAAGATTGTAAACACATACATATGTCTATAAAATTACTAATATAATAACTACAAAAATCCCCTAATTAATCTGACTCCCAGTTATAGCCCCCGGTAAGGCAACAGTAAAACTCATAGATTTAAAGAGACACCTGGCGGAGCACACCCTGGACAGTCACATTCAAAATGAGTTTCTTTCAGCTCTGGGTCCTTGCAGACAGACTTGAGGCTTACAGACTTGTTGGATCTTACAATGCCTCTGCCTTACCCACAATCTCCTTTCTCCTTTATACATATCTTTCTCTTTGAATGTAAATTTTCCATTGTATCACTTGGCTTTTAGCTTTACCTCTTCTAACAATAACACCCTTTCATCCCACCAATTTTCTTAGTAAGCTGAAAAAAATAAACACATTGCTTGGTGTCTTCTAGCCAGGTGCAAGATTTCGCCCACAGACTTGAATGGTTTCTTTTAACAAATGCAACAATTTCACCTTCTACCCACCTTACATTTATCTAATTAACATCTCAAAACTACTATACATCAAAGCACCCTGGCTTGCTGGCTTTAATCCAATTAAGACACACACACACACATAGACGCAGACCCCACTAGAACTCTATTTTAAAATAATTTCCAATAACATTATTATACTTTCTTGATATTTGGGCACTAGCACATTTGGAATTGCCCAATCACTGGAGTCAGTTTTCACTAGCACAACATTTCTCTGTAGCTTCTTTAGTTCCTTTTCAACCTGGGTTTTGAGAGCATAAGGAACTGGTCTAGCCAAGCAATATACTGGACATGAATCAGGCCTGATTCAGACGTGCACTTTCAGACTGATTATGCCTTCATAACTGTCCTCAAAAATGTTGCTGTAGCTTTCAACAGCTGATTAAGCTTCTTGGTTGTCTCAACCTGAAACAGTCAAACTTCAGCTCGCAAAGCCAATCCTTACACTGTAACATTTGTTTGCTGATGTATCTTGCTACACCAATGGGCAACTTGAGGGGCATGTCCTTATATTGGACTTCATACTCCGTTTTTGCCCACACGTTTCTAACATTTCAGCAGGGTAGATTTTCAATTGAATGGTGCTTTCAGTTAGAGGTGTGTCACTGAATTTGCTGTCATATGAGTCACCGTTCATAATGGAACAATCGATCTGCACATTGATGTACTGTTCATTTACCAACAACTTTGTACAAAAATCTGTTGTTTGAGCAATTGCTGGTGGCATAACTACCATACAGCCCTAACTCCTCTTCACTTAAGCACTCTAGATTCACTGCAAGACCGTGAACTGCACCCTTGTAACATCACTGCTTTCCATTACCACTGGAATCTGTTCCCTTTACTGCTTTGGCCTTCATTTAATAAGCAGTTGCAATATAGCCTATCTTTTGGCAATTAAAGCATTTGACATTTCTGCACTAATGTGCTGTATCATGTGGTTGCCATTACAGCCATAACAAGTCACTAAGCCTCTATCAGCAGCACTCTTCTGATCAGGTATCCCCGCTTTAGACTTGGCGGGTGCCTTCCAAATGTAGATTGAAGCTACACTAGTCAATTGCATAGGACAAAATTCCTGAGCATTTTTTTGATGTCATCTCCATGGTCAAAGCAATCCTACATGCGAGCTCAAGCATAAGATTTTAATGTTCAGTAACTTTGATTAGACTTTTTCCTCCACTGGTCCATATCCAAATCTATCTTGTAATGCACGGTCTAATAATGTGCCAAAGTTGCAATGTAATGATAAATTCTTCAGTGCCACAATGTACTCAACAATTATTTCACTGCTGATTCCAAATTTGTAGCTTTCCACTGTCTCTAGTGGCTTAGGAATGAAATGGTTGGCGATGATTATTTTGACTTTTGTCATATTGAGAGCAAGGAGGTTTGTAAGCATGCCATACACTTCCTGGCTGATTCCTGTGAACAAAATTGCTTTCTTGTACTCAAGGATTGCCTTCTTTCTGAGTCTGGGCACCTTCACTTTCACCACTAATATTAACTCTGAAAAACTTGTCCATTTTTTCAATATATAAACTGAACGATCCTCTAGTTTTCCTAGCCTCGTCTTGCAATGTATCCCATTGGCGCAGTCATATTGACCCATTTTCAAACTCACAGTAACCCAGTCAGCATTTTACTGTGGCTGGGTGTAACAGTGATACCTGAAATCAGTCTAGTCAGTGGGTGAAAAAAACACTGCAATTCCTGATGCCGATCGGCTCGGTGCTAGGAGCAGCTGCACATGTCCATTCAGTTTTCACTGCATCCACTGCCACGTTTTCAGTTTCTCCCACTGTTTTGTGCCTGAGAAATAGGTGCAGCTCAATTGAATTTCTATGCCTCGAACTTTTAGTGTTGCAAAATTTAATTTTTAGTACTTTATTTTAAATCTTATCAGCTGTTGTAGTTCAGGATGACCATTAAGGTTATTTGTGCATTAAAGACCCACAATTTTGAGTGCATCATACTGTGCAATTAATCCTTGCTTTTTATGGGCAAAATATCAGGGGCAGAATTTGATGAGTCGGTGAGTGGAGGCGGAGCCCGCTCGCCGACACGTGAAATGACGCGCGGTGACGTCAGGGGGAACTCCCGACATCGCCACACCCGATTTAAAGTTTCAGGAAGGCGGGAGCGCAGCAAAATCAGCTGTGGGCCCGCCGACCTGTCACTGGTCAATTGAGGCCATTGACAGGATCAGTTAAACAATTAAAGGACCTGCTCGTCCAACCTTAAGGTTGGCGGGCAGGCCAGGAATCCCGGCAAGAAATAGGAAAAACATGAAACCTCATCCAGCGGCGGGATGTGGTTTCATGTAGGCTTTAAAAGATTTTAATAAAGATTGTGTAAAAATTTGTCACATGAGGGGACATGTAGGGGAAATTTTATTTTTCTACTTTTATCCTTTTTATACGTAGAGCCGATTTCCCTGAGGCTGCACTTAGCCTCAGGGAGACGTATGCGCACTCTCGATTTTAGGAATCCCACCCCTCTACCCGCACAGGGAGCGCATAGCGCTTCAGAGCGGACGTCATGCTGGGCGGGCCTTAATTGGCCCACCCACATAAAATGGCGCCACCCGTCCAATCGGGAACGCTGATCGGAAGCGTGCCCACACACGCCCGCCCATCAACATCCCCCCCAACGTGGGGGAGTGGGGGGGGAATAATTCAGCCCCAGGTTTATTAACTGCACTGCATTCAATTGTACTTTGCTAATGTAGCCTCTTCCTAACAAATGTTTAAGCAAAATTAATGTGGTACAGAGCATCTGCACATGATGCACTGGTCTGTGCTGACTCAGCCAGGGTGACAGCAGCACTATTGTAAATTGACAGTGCGCAGTTGGAAGGAGAAATGCGAGATTGAGATGCGTTCCATCCCCTCCTTCTACCTTTGTCAGATCTGCGCCATTTTTGATGCAGACAGCAAGAAGTGTGCCCTCTGCAGATGCGATGCCACCAAACTCAGCCTTGAAAATATTCTTCTGTCCAGATGAGCACTTTTAATCCAATGCACACCAGGGCCCTGTGGCATCCCACTCACGAGGAGACAGCTCGAAGCTCAGTCCTTGCACACTCCAGCCGAAATCTTCACCATCGAAGCAGGTAGGTCACTGGGAGCTGGCCAATCTTGTCCATCAGAGTCGCCACTACCAGTTGCTGCCAATATTTTTTTTGCATTGACCCCATCACATTGGCAAAATCGATGACATATTAGGAGGGACTTGCAAAGAAAGACAAACTGCAGGATGACCCATTCACGTGTTTCACTTTGATGTAATTGTGCACTGCGCATGCTCATAACATACGAACACATTACAGACCCTGTCTTCAATCCTGTATTCAAGTAATAAAGAACATTGCAAGCAGCAAAGCTACCTCAATATTATGTCCTTTCACCTCACTCCAGAATATCTGGAAAACCCCTTTGTTAGGATGGTGGATTAAATTCACCTGGTTTTCTCATCCAAATTTCAACATCCAACTGCAGTCACGGAATTCTGATCAGATTTCAGCTCAATATCCAATGCAGGATAACCTGAATAACAAGACACTTAAAAGCACCTTTAACAGTGATCATAGACAAACACCATGACAGAGGTCCAATTAAGGTCCAGAAAAACAACCAAAGATAAGAGTTTTTCCAATCGTCTGTAACAGGCTTTTAAAGATTATCATAAAAAAAGATCATGGGCCAAAGCTGAAATAAAAACGGAAAATGCTGGAAATACTCAGCAGGTCAGGCAGCATCTGTGGCGGGAAACAGACTTCACATTGCCTGTCCATGTGCAGCCAGACCTGGACAACATTCAGACTTGGGGTGATAAGTGGCAAGTTACACAGCACGAGTACCAGCATTGACCATCTCCAACAAGAGAGAATATAATCACCTACCTGTTGTGGAAGGGTCTGGTACATAAAGGGTTAATGTGGGACTCAGTACCGTACCGCCCACTCAGTGATGTAAGAAGACACCTGACCCAAAGTCAGGGTCAGCCTGGAGATGGAGACAATTGGGTTAAGACCTAGAATGGGGTCAGCTCCATACTCGTACCTTCCACTGTAAGCATGTACATAGCTACGAGTGTAATAAAGACTTTCTGTTACTGTACTCCAGACTGGAAGCCTACTTCATGGTGTCCGAAGCACGATTCTTCATTACTCACTTGCAGCAAGTGTAAATGAGTCAAGTTATGAGCATTATTCAGCAACGGCTGCCCAGTCTTGGGATCACATCTAATGGTAGACGTTTTGTTTTGGGTTGTGGAAGCACAGGCTAGTTGAGTAAAATCTGTACTCTGCCTATTACAAACAACCAAAGGAACATGTTGTTTGATTCATTTACCATGGTTTTACCATCACTGAACCCCACCACCATCAACATCCTGGGAGTTACCATTGACCAGAAATGGAACTGGGCCAGTCATATAAATACTGTGGCTACAAAAGCAGGTCAGAGGCTGGGAATCCTGCAGTGAGTAACTCACCTCCTGACTTCCCAAAGCTTGTCCACCATCTACGAGGCACAAATCAGGAGTGCGATGGAATACTCTCCACTTGCCTAGATGAGTGCAATTCCAACAACACTCAAGAAGCTCGACACCATCCAGGGCAAAGCAGCTACTTGATCAGCACCTCATCCACCACCTTAAACAATCCTCCCTCCCCAGCGCGCAGTGGCAGCAGTGTGTACCATATCCTAGATGCAACTCACCAAGGCTCCTGAGGCAGCGCCTTCCAAGCCACTGACATCTAACATCTAGAAAGACAAGGGCAGCAGATGCATGGGAAAACCACCATTTGCAAGTTCCGCTCCAAGTCACACACCATCCTGACTTGGAAATATATCGCCGTTCCTCCACTGTCGCTGGGTCAAAATCCTGGAACTCCCTCCCTAACAGCACTGCGAGTGTACCTAAACCACACGGACTGCAGCGGTTCAAGAAGGCAGCTCACCACCGCCTCAAGGGCAACTAGGGATGGGCAATAAATGCTGGCCCAGCCAGCGACACCCACATCCCATGAAAAATAAAATGTCTTGCATAGTGTGTTGCCATGGCAACAGCATCTGTGTAATGGAGCTGGATGTACTCTATGCCAAATGGAGAGATCTGCACAATGAGATCGGACTTGAAGACGAAGGGTAAATTGTTATCTTCACTGCTGAATAATAGTCTGGCAGGGCGGATTAACAGCCGCCCATTAAGGAGCCTTCCCGATATACAACTCTGATGATTTTGATTCCATTGATTTCACAGAGATGAAAATCAGACTGATTTTATAGCAAGTGGCTAAGCCACTGTTTTTTAATTTATTCACAGACTGCGGGCTTCGCTGGCTGGGCCAGCGTTTATTGTCCATCCCTAATTGCCCTTGAGAAGGTGGTGGTGAGCTGCCTTCTTGAACCGCTGCAGTCCATGTGGTATAGATACACCCATAGTGCTGTTAGGAAGGGAGTTCCAGTATTTTGACCCAGCGACAGTGAAGGAACGGTGATATATGTCCAAGTCAGGATGGTGAGTGACTTGGAGGGGAACTTCCAGGTGGTGGTGTTCCCATGTGTCTGCTGCCCTTGTCTTTCTAGATGGTAGTGGTTGTGGGTTTGGAAGGTGCTGTTGGAGGAGCCATGGTGAATTCCTGCAGTGCATCTTGTAGATGGTACACACTGCTGCCACTGTGCATCAGTGGTGGAGGGAGTGAATGTTTGTGGATGGGGTGCCAATCAAGCGGGCTGCTTTGTCCTGGATGGTGTCAAGCTTCTTGAGTGTTGTGGGAGCTGCACTCATCCAGGCAAGTGGGGAGTATTCCATCACACTCCTGACTTGTGCCTTGTAGATAGCGGACAGGCTTTGGGGAGTCAGGAGGTGAGTTACTTGTCGCATGATTCCTAACCTCTGACCTGCTCTTGTAGCCACAGTATTTATATGGCTGGTCCAGTACAGTTTCTGGTCAGTGGTAACCCCCAGGGTGTTGATAGTGGGGGATCCAGTGATGGTAATGCCATTGAACATCAAGGGGTGATGGTTGGATTCTCTCTTGTTGGAGATGGTCATTGTCTGACACTTGTGTGGCACGAATGTTACTTGCCACTTGTCAGCCCAAACCTGGATATTGTCCAGGTCTTGCTGCATTTGGACATAGACTGCTTCAGTATCTGAGGAGTCGTGAATGGTGCTGAACATTGTGCAATCATCAGCGAACATCCCCACTTCTGACCTTATGATGGAAGGAAGGTCATTGATGAAGCAGCTGAAGATGGTTGAGCCTAGGACACTACCCTGAGGAACTCCTGCAGTGATGTCCTGGAGTTGAGATGACTGACCTCCCACAACCACAACCATCTTGCTTTGTGCTAGGTATGATTCCAACCAGCAGTGAGTTTTCTCCCTGATTCTCATTGACTCCAGTTTTGCTCGGGCTCCTTAATGCCACACTCGGTCAAATGCTGCCTTGATGTCAAGGGCAGTTACTCTCACCTCACCTCTGGAGTTCAGTTCTTTTGTCGATGAGATCAGGAGCTCAGTGGCCCTGGCGGAACCCAAACTGGGCATCAGTGAGCAGGTTATTGCTAAGCAAGTGCCGCTTGATAGCACAGTTGAAGACCCCTTCCATTACTG